>NW_028274820.1:87332940-87635971 GCF_037043125.1 Eumetopias jubatus
TGGTTAAGGAACCCAGCTGTGGTGGTAGAACTGCCATTCTGTTGAGATCTGCCTGAGTTTAGAGTCCATGTGTTTTAAAACATTTCTCATGTGGGGCGCCTGGATGGCTCAGTCGGTTTAGTGTCTGCCTTCAGCTCAGGTCATGATTCCTGTGTCCTGGGATGGAGCCCCCACGTAAGGCTCCCTGCTCAATGAGAAGACTGCTTCTCCCCTCCCTCTGCCCCTCTGCTCCTGTTCTCTCTCTCCCTCATGCTCACTCTCTCTCAAATAAATAAAATCTTTTTTAAAAAATTAAAAAAATAAAACATTTCTCATGTGTTTTTCTGTCTCTGTGCCTTTGTTATACTTTTTACCGTGCTTGAAACGTTCTACTCTCTTTCTCCCATTCTGCCAACAGAGGCACCGTCTTTTTTTTTTTTTTTTAAGATTTATTTATTTAGAGAGGAAAAGAGCATGCATGTCAGCAGGCAAGGGGCAGAGGGAGAGGGAGAGAATCTCAAGCAGACTTCCCACTGAGCACGGAGCCCTACATGGGGCTCCATCTCACAACCCTGAGATCATGACCTGAGCCGAAATCAGGAGTCTGACGCTTAACTGACTGAACCATCCAGGTGCCCCCAGAGCCACGTTCTGATGCATAGGTCAAATACCTTTCTTGAGTCCCCTCAGGTATATACTCTCTTCCCTCTTTTGAACTCGGATGGTGCTTTTTACCTTTCTTATGGCATTTAGTCTGCCCTGCATATGATGATTTATGTACTTGTGTTATATTCTTGATTAGATTGTAAGCTCCTTGAGGATAGGGACTGTCTTCTTTCTTTTCTGTGAAATACCTTATCAATTCAGACTAGCCCTGGGAAAACATTGACTGTACGTTCCTCTGAGTGCTGGGAGAAATGGATAGCCACAACAGCCTATGTGCCTTTAAGAAAAAAATATAGAGAATGGGTTGCTGCTTGAGGAAGACTGTACTGCCCAGGGATGTACGTGAATTGTTACATGAATTGCTATGAATTGTTACGTAAGGATAAGCATGAGACTGGACCCTGTTGCAAATAATGTTTTCTTTTTTCTGTTTCCTTACTTCTTAATACAGTTCTCTCCACTTATTTCTGTAATCTTTAAAAGTTTTTGATACCCTTTACGCATTAAATGATACTTTTGCTTATGTTTGTTTCTAGATAATATTTCATCTCTGAATGATTTAACTTAAATGATTAGATGATATAATTAAAATTTTGTCATGCATTTTATTCAGGTATGTCAAAAGGTCCTGTTTCCATCTGATTCATTCAATTTTACTATTAAACTTCAGCTGGGACTACAAAGCATTCACAGACAAGAATGACATCTTGGATTGATTCCATTGGGATGCTTGCTCTCTGCCAGATTTTATTTTGCTCAGCTATCAATGAGGCTGTTGTGGAAATGTGGGTTTTCTTTGCTGTGAGAATTTATGCGTACAAAGAGACCTGCTTTTCAGAAAGAACATTGAGAACCCAGAGCCCAAGAGGAAGGGTTATTAAAGTTAATGAACCAGGGTAACCTTATCCAGAGGGTACCCAGAAACACTATAAAACAAAAGGTCAATTGCTATTGCTATTTTAGTTATACACCCCCTCCCTCTCCTGGCTTCAGAATTTAACAGGGTTAATTGCCTTTACAGTGAGGCCTTGGCAAATAATTTTTAAGCCAGATGAAAATTCTTTTTTTTTCCCTGTAAAACTTGAAGTATCTGGTATTGCTGCATGCCATTTGGGAAACAGAATGTTACTTAACTAATGATAATGAATTGTTTTATAGTTCTGAGATATGATAGTTTTTTAAGTTTCAAATAATTGCCATTATTTCACATTTGTACAGAGCCAGGAAGTTCTAGGTACTGAGTTAGTCATGGAATTGGATACAGTAATGCTGTTTTTATTGCATCTGTGGCACTTAGTTAACTACAGAGTATTTTTTATTTTTGTGCATGTTTTAAAAGTAGAAGTGCTGTTTGTGCTTGATAGCCTTCAGAATGTTTTCAGGTAACTTACAACTGAAGAACTACACCACAACACTGAGAGTTTTGTAAGTGAAAAAACTAAGACCCAGGGAGGTTATGTGGCCCGTATTTGATTTGATTGCCCAGTTAGCACTAGAACTCAATCCTGTTCCAATGGTATGTTCTTACCCAGAAGCATTGTTTTGATTTCTGTAGCTTCTGGGGCATAGAATGGGACATTTCACTTAGAAAATTCACTTAGTGTTTGAAATTACATGAAAATATGATAAAAATCTCTTAGAAGACAGTCCAGCTCTATGAATGTCAAGAATTTTCTTAATGATGTTACAGTATTTCTAAGTGTACTTTGAATTGTAACTGTTCATGATGGGGCCTAACTTAGATGACAGTCTCCACATAAATAGGCCTAAGTCATGCCAGTTAGGGAGTAGATAGCTTTACAGTGTTCCTGTATGTCTTACTTAACTTTTTAAAAAAAGGGCACCTGGCTGATTCAGTCAGTAGAGCATGTGACTCTTGATCTTGCAGTCATGACTTCAAGTCCCGTGTAGGGCATAGAGCTTACTTAAAAAAAAAAAGAAAGAAAGAAAGAGGGGCACCTGGGTGGCTCAGTCAGTTAAGCGTCTGCCTTTAGCTCAGGTCATGATCCTGGCCAGGGTCCTGGGATCAAGTTCTACAGCGGGCTCCCTGCTCAGCAGGAAGTCTGCTCCTCCCTCTCTCTCTGCTCCCCCCCGCCTTGTGCTCTGTCTCGTTCTCTGTCTCAAATAAATAAAATCTTTAAAAAAAAAAAAAAAAAGAAAATGTAACTTTTTAAATAATTGGGGGGCTTGTGTAAGCAGTAGATATAAGACATTTAAAAGGGGGGAAATATTTGAAGAAAGTAGAGGCACTATTATAAAGAAGGAGGTGGATGATAACAGTGTTATGTATAAAGATTGTCACTATTCATGGGGCAAGAAATCAGTTTTGTTGCAGTGAAACAGCCCATGGATATAATAGACATTTCAGAGTTAGAAGAAACCTAATTTTCAAGATACCTGGAATGACTGAAAGGTTGACTTCTGAGGAGTTAAGCCTACCATAATATATTTGGAAAAAATTTCCCTAGTTTCCATGGGAATGCCAAGGCAGTACATCACCTTATTCTTGAGGTGTCTAGTTTTAACTCCCCAGAGCTAGTTTTAACCATTGTTTTTGATATTGCATTAGAAGGAAAACAGTTTTAATGTGAAGTTTTTTTATTTTTGTTTTTGTTTTTGTTTTTGTTTTTCAGAAACAGCTAGATGTATTTATGTTCTATTTTAGACCATATGTTCTTTTGGGATTTCTTTATTTTCTTTCTTTCTTTCTTTTTTTTTTTTTAACAATCTGACACTGCATTGCTAAGAAGCTGCTAAATGTAAACTTTTTGTGGCTTAGCACAGAAACTCCTAAACTGGCAGTACATGAGATTCACTCTGGATAGTTGAAAAAAATACAGATTCTTCTTAACCACTGAAGACCTATGAAAGAATCTCGGGGAATGTCTCTTAGTTATTTGTATTTTTTACCAATCTCTCAAAATAGGTGGTCCTGCAGCAGCCTTTCCATATACCCATGTTTAGGAGATACTAGCCTAGTATATATTTTGAAATGTTACCCATTGACAAATTTCATTTTTAAGTTTATTTAGAAGTGCCTTTTTAAGTGATCTTAAAAACTATGGCTACATCTGGGTGCCTATATTTAAATTTTATCCTTAAGGGTTTTTTTATGCATATTTTTCTAATTTTCATAGAGACCGTATATTTGTTTGGTGGCTGGGATGGAACACAAGATCTTGCTGACTTCTGGGCGTAC
Organism: Eumetopias jubatus; assembly: GCF_037043125.1. Taxonomy (NCBI): domain Eukaryota; kingdom Metazoa; phylum Chordata; class Mammalia; order Carnivora; family Otariidae; genus Eumetopias; species Eumetopias jubatus. The sequence continues at coordinate 87,336,785 of NW_028274820.1, forward strand.
AGTGTGAAGGAGAACCAGTGGACATGTATCTCTAGAGACACTGAGAAAGAGGCAAGTTCTCAGACTTTTCATCCATCTATATTACAATAGGGGTGTGGGTGTACCCTTCTTTTTCTGGATGATTTATTTGTGTTCTTTTCTATACCCACAGTAGTAGCAGAAGTATTTGTGGTAAACAACTTTGGTTTAAGTATTCTTGCATTCTAGCTTCTATACCCGGTTCTTCAACTACTGTTACATGAACAAATCTATTTCATAGAGATAAATAGAAATGGGTATCAAATATAATAGTAGTTTTTAACTACTTTAGTCTGGAAATGTAACTGTGTAATAATATTTTTTCTCATGTTCCTGTCACCTCTACTTTTATTCCGAGTGTTCATCTTATTTTGATTTCCTCTGGAAAAATGTGCTTTTATTGTCCTTACCTTTTCACTCTTTTGGTCCCTCACTATTTGACTATATATCAGTTGTCACAAATGATAGATATTTTATTTTTGACTAAAATTGTATTCACGTGTGTGTCTATTGATACATATATACATAAAGCATTTCCTTAGTGAATAAGATGGCTTGGATTTATGGCTTTGAATTATGTAAGTGCATAATTATACACTAGTATAAAGCAAATGTTAACTGATTTATTTTTTCCAGATCTTTATAGAATTTTTTATTGTACCCTCCATCTAAGCTGTTTCAGATTATGAGGTGAAAAATAAACTTTAACAAAATGATGGGACCTGAAAATGAAAAGTGGGAGAAAAGACCTAATTCACAATGCACTACTTTTAATCTAGAATGGCCATTTCAGAAGATCAGTGCTCTGTCTTTAATTCTAGGAAATTGGATTCTGCTTAGCGTGTTCCAGTGATTAATTTGGGTAGTTTTTATCTTTTCAAAGATATCTTAAATTCTGATTTCTATTTGTTATCTCTGTGAAAATCTGTAAAAAAAAAATGGCCTTTGTCTTTCAGTATTAAAGTACCATTTTCTGAAGTGGTTATTTGTATCTTCAACAAAAGTAGAGATCTAAAAAAATTCCTAACTTATTTCTTTTAAACTATTATAAATCTAAGTTGATTGCATCTGTAATTATTCTTGCAGTAAGTCTAGGATTCATCCTGAAATCCTCCTTCTTCATTGAATATGTCTAATTAGTGCATAAGTTCCAACATTTCTAGCACCCAATACTGCATTTCAGCTGTCTTTCCTGCTCTACTCCTTTTGGCACTAATTCCAACACTATGGCTTCTTTCTTAAACTTTTGCCTCCGCTGTTAATCTGCTGTCTATTTTCCATTCATTAAAAAGCATATTTGGCCATGTGATACGTGCTTAACCCCTATGGTTAGCTTCAGTCCCTGTTTCACTTATGTCTTACATTCCGTCTATTCTAAGCACCCACCAAACCTCAGTGGCATATAGCAGTAGGTGTTTATTTTGTTGACGAGTCTACAGATTGGCTGCGTCATTCTTTTGGTTTTGGCTGGGCACATTCATGTGTCTCGGAGTCAGCTGGCTGTCAGCTAGTCTAGCATAGCTTCAAGCGGGGGCTACTTGGCTCTGTTCTACATAGTTGCTCACCTTCCTGTTGGCTAGCTGGGGCTTGGGGCATGTCAGGGGCAGGGCCGCAAGGAGAAAAGGTAGACATGAGCACGCCACTAAATTTGTTATTGTCCCATAGGCCAAAGGAAGTCATATGGCCAAAGCTAGAGTCACTGTATGGTGAGGGGCACTATCAAAGGGCATAGATACAGGAAAGTGTGAATAACAGCAACAACAATCATAATGATAAGGCACTTTATCAACCTTAGCTCCTTTGGCTTAGATTATAAATTTCAAATTTCTCATCATATTTGGTCCCCATTTACTTTTCTTGCCTCATCTCCTGACTTTATGTGCCAGCCACACCTTTAGTTGCTGGAATTCAACTCTCTTACCTGATGGTCCCTTGGCAATAATGTTCTTTTCGCTTGAAATTAATAGAGGGTTCCTCCTCCCATGCATCTAGCTGTTACTTAGTAAACACCTATTTATTCTTAAAACTCAGTTCAGACTTTCTCGGGGAAACCTTTCTTGACTTTTCCACATAGAAGCTTCCTTTGGTGTGCCCACTTTTAACCACTTAATTCCTTCAGTAGGTAACTAAAATGAGTAGTTTACATTTCTGTTTCCCTACTTAGACTCTGAGCATGAATCATATGTTTATTCTTTAGTGAGCAAATAGGTGAGATAAATTAAATGAAAAATTAATGCTGGAGAAAAGCATGGGAAGATAAATACAAAATCAGGAGAGTAGCTATTTTGGCAGGAGAGGAGGTTAGTTTACAGGGGAACTCAGAGGTCATATTAATGTTCTATTTATGAAACTGGACGTGGTTATTTTTATATTATTTACATATGTTATATATAAGTAATATTTGGAATGCAATTAATAATTATTTTAGGGGCGCCTGGGTGGCTCAGTTGTTAAGTGTCTGCCTTTGGCTCAGGTCATGATCCTCGGGTCCTGGGATCGGGCCCCGCATTGGGCTCCCTGCTCCACGAGAAGCCTGCTTCTCCCTCTCCACTCCCCCTGCTTGTGTTCCCTCTCTGGCTGTGTCTCTCTCTGTCAAATAAGTAAAATCTTTAAAAAAAATAATTATGTTTGGGGGCCCTGGGTGGCTCAGATGGTTAAGCATCTGCCTTCAGCTCAGGTCGTGATCCCAGGGTCCTGGGATCGAGCCCCACATCAGGCTCCTGGCTGAGCGGGGAGCCTACTTCTCCCTCTCCGTCTGCCTCTTCCCCTGCTCATGCTCTCTCTTTCTGTCTGTATATGAATGAATAAATAAAATCTTTAAAAAATTATTATTTTAAACTAGTACTGGAAAAATACAGAAATTATTTTGATGAGAAGACCGTTGCTGTTATTTTGAAGTCAGTGGTGACTCAGTACTGGAGTTCAGATTCATTATGCGTTTATTATTGCTTTCTTCCTATAGATGCCTAAAAACTTTTCGTTAGTTTTTCTATGAAATAAATGGTAATAGTATATGGCTGTAGCATGAATATTCATTCCTTCCAAAATTGAACAGTGAATATTTCATATGTCTCATTTTATTTTCTATACCAGTGAGTGAGTACAAGGTATTATTTGATGATACCCAGGGCATGTGTTTCAAAAGTATGATATGCAATTAAGAGGCAGTATTAATTTAATTCACTTTAATTTACTTAAATATGTATCTAATAACACATTTAGGAGTTTGATAGATAATAGAATGGCTCAGCTCTTAAAGAGAATAATTACTTTAAATGTTCATATAGATATGCAAGTAAGTTTTTATAAAGGTTTGAAACAAATGTATTTTTCTTTAGTTTGCATTTTTATAAATTTCTTTAATGTCAAGCTTTATGGAAGACAGCTAGATTCTTCTATCTGCTTCTGTGTTTAATCTCTTGCAACATGTTGTTTTCCATGAAATATATGAAGAAAATTGGACCTCACATGGTTATATTTTTGGAAAGGAGAGTAGTATTTTAATAACCTTTTCAGATATTTGCACATGGTCTATTTTGATCTCATATCCCAAAATGACAAGTGGTTCTTTCTTAAAGGTGATCGCATTATAGACTCTGAAACCGTATCAGCTAATGTTTTGTATTGTTACATTCAAATCCATTGTTCTGTCTTGCTTTTTGAATAGGTCTTTTACCCATGCATGGTTTTTTTACCCATGTGTTGGTCACTTGAAAACTACTGGTTTCCTGAGTTCTGCATATCTTCCAAATGTTGAAATTTTATTATACAATATCAAAAAACCCATATTTGTCAATATTACTGTCAATTTCATCAGAAAAGTTTTGTAAGTATTGGGAAGGTATCAAGATGACAGTAGCAGGTAGAAGGTTTAAAAATTCTAATTTTTGCTTCAAAACAAATTTTAAAATTTGCTTTTATCATTGGCAACAAATTTTGTCAGTGTTTTTTTCAAAATGACATACTAACTATTCATTTTTTCAGAAAATGTCTCATAACCGTTATATCTGAATAACGGCACTTGGATTGTTAGTTTTCTTTCACATAAATAGAGTGTTCCATGGAAAAAGCGGCTGGGTCAGCTTGTAACTCAGTCACATAGGTGCATTTCCTTGAAATAACCACCATACATCAAGTAGCACTGTTTTATATAAAGTTTTCTAGTTTTCTAAATCTCTTTAATGTTTGGCTAATAGAAGGCAGCTGGATTCATATCTGCTTCTGTATCCAATCTGTTACTACATCAGAAGTCGTGTAGCCTCTGGAAAATTTCATGTACACTCAATAAGAGAATAAGAACGAAAGACAAATTCTTATCTTAGTGGTGTTATAAACAAAAACTGACTCTGTGGACTCCCTGAAGTGTCTTGGAGACCCAAGACTGTCCTCAGAACTGCTGCTTTAATTTAATCCGCAGACCCTTTCCAGATGTAGACACTTATCCATGTAATACCTCAGTAATGTCCTTTATAGATGTCCCATTGTCACTCCCAACTCCCATCCCTGACCAGGACTCATGATCATGCATTGCATTTCAGTGTCATGTGTCTTTAGTTCCTTTATTCTGGAATAGTTCTCACCCTTTCCTTATCCTTCTTGACCTTGACATTTTTGAAGAACACAGAGTAGTTATTTTGTAGACTATCACTCAGATGGATTTGTTTCTTGTTTCCTTAGGACTGGATTTAGGTTGAGCATTTTTAGCACAAATACCATGTGGATGACATTGGGTCCTCCTTAGAATATCCCATCAGGAGGTACATTGTATCACTTTGGTGTTACCTCTGATCACTTGGTTAAGGAGAGTGCCCTCCAGATTTTTCCCTTCAATAATTGATAAGTAACTTGTGGGAAGACATTCTGAGATTATGAAAGTACCCTATTACTCATGAAACTTTCACCCTTTACGATCCATTGATGAAACTACTATAGCTTTTTCCAGAGTGATTTTACCATTTTATATTCCTGCTAGAAATGTATGAGAGTTTGTTGCTCCCTGTCTTCTTTCCCTATTGAATTGCTTTGGCACCTTTGTCAAAAACCCAACTGATCATATACGTATATGTCTCTTTTGGGATACTCTGTCCCGCTCCAGTATCTTTTGGTCTGTTTATATACCAGTATGACATTCCTTGAGGTCAGGTTAATGTAAGATCTCTTTATTCTTCTTTTTAAAAATTTTCTTTCTTTCTTATTAAATTATTATTATTTCTTTCTAAAAATTATAAATTTTAGAATCATAATACTGTCAGTTTCTAAAACTGTTGGGATTATGATTGGGAATGTGATAAATCTGTAAATCAATTTGGAGAGAATTGATGTCTTAATAATAATAAGTCTTCTAATCCATGAATGTAGTTAATCTCCATTTATTTCAGTCTTCATTCTTTGTCAGCACTCCTGGAGTTTTTAGATTGAAGTTCTTGGATATTTTTATTGAATTGGTGGTAGCGTATTTTGTTTTTTCATGCATTGTAAGTGAGACTTAAAAAAATGGGATGCCCGGATGACTCATTCAGTTAAGTGTCGGACTCTTGATTTCAGCTCAGGTCATAATCTCAGGGTTGTGAGATCAAGCCCCGCATCAGGCTCCATGCTAAGCATGGTGCCTGCTTAAGATTTTGTCTTTCGGGGCGCCTGGGTGGCTCAGTCGTTGGGTGTCTGCCTCTGGCTCGGGTCGTGGTCCCAGGGTCCTGGGATCGAGCCCCGCGTCAAGCTCCCTGCTCAGCGGGAAGCCTGCTTCTCCCTCTCCCACTCCCGCTGCTTGTGTTCCCTCTCTCGCTGTGTCTCTCTCTATCAAATAAATATATAAAATCTTTTAAAAAAATTAAAAATAGGGGTGCCTGGGTGGCTCAGTCGTTAAGCGTCTGCCTTCGGCTCAGGTCGTGATCCCGGGGTCCTGGGATCGAGCCCCGCATCAGGCTCCCTGCTCAGCAAGAAGCCTGCTTCTCCCTCTCCCACTCCCCCTGCTTGTGTTCCCTCTCTCGCTGTGTCTCTCTTTGTCAATTAAATAAATAAAATCTTTTAAAAAATTAAAAATAAAAAAAGTAAAATGTTTGGGCCTTTCAGCTCAGGTCATGATCCCAGGGTCCTTGGATCGAGCCCCGCTTCAGGCTCCCTGCTCAGCTGGGAGTCTGCTTCTCCTTCTCCCTCTGCCTGCCGCTCTCCCTGCTTGTGCTCTCTCTCTCTATCAAATAAATAAATACATCTGTAAAAAAAAAAAGATTCTCTCTCTCCCTCTGCCCCACCCTAAATTATCTTCTGTTTGCTTATTGCTAATATAGAGAACTAAGTTGGGTTTTTAATATTGCCTTTATATCATGTCACTTTTCTAAATTTACGTACTAGGGCGCCTGGGTGGCTCAGTTGGTTAAGCGGCTGCCTTCGACTCAGGTCATGATCCTGGAGTCCTGGGATCGAGTCCCGCATCGGGCTCCCTGCTCAGCGGGGAGTCTGCTTCCCCCTCTGACCCTCCCCCCTCTCATGCTCTCTCTTCTCTCTCATTCTCTTTCTCAAATAAATAAATAAAATCTTTAAAAAAAATAAATTTACGTACTATGTCTCATTGTTTCTTTGTTGATTTCTGAGGATGTTTTCAAGAAATAGTCATGTCATCTGTGAATAGAGAAAATTTTACTTCTTCCTTTCCACTCTTTTTTTCTGTTACAAGCTTTTATTTTATTTTTTAATGCCTTATTGTGCTGACAGACTTCTAGTACAGTGTTAATTAGAAGTGATAGGGGTGCCTGGGTGGCTCAGTCAGTTAAGCTTCCTACTCTTGATTTCAGCTTAGGACATGATCTCAGGGTTGTGAGATTGAGCCCCAAGTTAGGCTCCGCATGGAGAGGGGAGTCTGCTTTAGATTGTCTCTCTCCCTCTGCCCCTCCCCCCACTTGTGCTTGTGCATGCGCATGCTCTTTCTCAAATAAATTTTAAAAAAGAAGAAGAAGTGAGAATAGACATCTTATCTTGTTTCAGATCCTAGTAAGAAAGCACTGGGTATTTCACCATTAAGTGAAAAATTAGATTTAGGATTTTCATACATTCTTTTTTTTTTTTAAACATTTTATTTATTTATTCATGAGAGAGAGAGAGAGAGGCAGAGAGAGAAGCAGGCTCCCAAGGAGCAGGGAGCCTGACGCAGGATTCTATCCCAGGACCCTGGGATCATGACCTGAGCCGAAGGCAGACGCTTAACCATCTGAGCCACCCAGGCGCCCGATTTTCATACATTCTTAACTAGATTGAGGACGCTCCTTTCTATTCTTAGTTTGCTGTGAAGTTTCCTCATGAATGTGTGTTGAATTTTATCAAATGCTTTTTCTATATAAATAAGACTATTGTTTTCCTCTCTTTTAATGTGGTAAATTACCTTGATTAGTTTTCAAATGTAAAATTAATTTTGCATTCCTGAGATAAACCCCCTTTAGTTAAGAAATACCCTTTTTATATATACTGCTGCATTTTATTTAATAATATCTTGTTAAAGATTAGTTTTGTGTCTGTTCATGAGGTATACTCGTTGCTAGTTGCCTGTAAAGTATTTTTCCTCCTCCTCCTTTGTAGTAGTATTGTTAATTGGCTTCAGTGTTCTGTTGTCCTCATAAAATAAGTTAGGAATATTATTTCTTCCTTAAATGTTTGATAAAATTTACCAGTATAGGTATCTAGGACTGGCATTTTCTTTGTGGGAAGAAAATTTTAAATTATAAATTCAATTTTTCAATAGTGACTTCAGATTTTCTCTCTCATCTTGTGTCAATTTTAGTTAAGTTTATAATTTTTCAAGGAATCTACATTGCAGATTTTACGTGTGTTTTTCACAATAGCCCTTTTTTTCTTTTTAACTTCTAGTGAGCCTGTAAGTGATGTTCCTGCTTTCATTTATCATATTTAGCAATTTGTGTTTTCTCTTCCTTTTTAAAAAATCAGTCTTGGGGCGCCTGGGTGGCTCAGTCGTTAAGCGTCTGCCTTTGGCTCGGATCATGATCCCAGGGTCCTGGGATCGAGCCCTGCGTCAGGCTCCCTGCTTGGTGGGAAGCCTGCTTCTCCCTCTCCCACTCCCCCTGTTTGTGTTCCCTCTCTCGCCGTGTCTCTCTCTGTCAAATAAATAAATAAAATCTTTAAAATAAATAAATAAATAATCAGTCTTGCTAGTGGTTTATAATTCTATTACTCTTTCAGGAAACCCACATTGTTAATTATCTCTATTTTTTGTCTGTTTTCTATTCTTTTGGTTCCTATTCTTATCTTTGTTTCCTTTTTTCTTCTTACTTAAGGTATAATTTGCTCATCATTTTAATAGCATTTATGCTAATTCAGCTGAAGCAAGAAGTTCTGTTACCTCCCCTGTTAAAATTTCACATTCTAGGTTATATGGCATAGATTTATTACATATTATCCTATCTTTGTTTTTGAGGTTAACTGTGGATAACATTCTTTCAAAAAATAGTATTTCCATCCTATCTGCTGGAGATTTTCCTTGACAAAAATCTTTAAAAATAAGTTTTAAAATTAGTATGAATACTAAAGTGCAGATACAAATCAATTTAACATCTGGATTGATAACAATAATGTCAAATTATTCTTCCTGCCTAATATCTTTATTTATTCATTTAATCTAAATAACAGTGCTAGAATACTCTTTTTATAATACTGCTTTTTAAATTCTGCTCTAGAAACCCATGATAGTTTATTGCCTGCAAGGTTACATTCAGTCTCCTCTGTCAGTCATTCACCAGGCTTCTGTTTCTGCCTCACTCTTCAACTTTCTGTAGTAGGAAGTCTTCATCTCAATCATAACCACACACATTGGATTAAATCTGTTTTTGCTTTTGTTTCTCTTATCTTGTGGAAAAACCAGCCTGGAATAACGGAAAGAACATAGTTTTTTGTTCTAGTTACACTGGGGTTTAGATTTTCTAGCTTACTTCCTAGTTTTGTTACTACGGACAGATTACTTAGACTCTGTGAAATGGTAATATTTCCTTATGGAGTTGTTATGTGGATTGAATGAAATATAGACATGCATACATTGTAATAATATGGATAGAATTTAGGAGATATTTAACAAATATTCTCTTTCTTTTCCCGCATTTCAACTAATCAAATCCTGCCCTATTGAAGTTCTCTTTTTTCCCCATGAACTCTATGTTTAGTTTATACTACACTACAATTTCTTTTTGCCTTTTACTCAGTCCAGTGATGTAAGTGATCTCAAATAATTAATTTTGTTGATAATATAGTGTTCTTCATACTGTGTTATTTATGTGTTATTTATTCACTCAGGAGTGTCAGTTTTATGTAATATAAAGGGTAAACAAAGAAGTCACATTTTGCATTTTTATTCTGGTGCTGTCACTAGTTTCCTAGCTTTCAGAAGGACACCTTTCCTCTTCGAAGAGGGTTATGTTTCCTCATCTTTAAAAGGAGATAATTAAACTAGAGATTTTATTAGGGTTCCTTCCAGTTACAAAATACAGCAATTCTACATATTCTTGGAGTATCTGCTTTGTGCTAGATTCTGATGAGGAATTTTAATGAGAAATATTTTAAAGACCAATTGTGTCTTTAGATTGACATGTACTAGAGAATCAAGCTGTGTGCACAAATGACTAAAATGCAATGGGTGTATAATAGAAGCCATATAAGTGTTCTAAACAGAGTGCCATAAGGTATACAATAGTTCATCTCTTCTTTCCTGGTAGGTTTTAAGCATTTCTGTGGTAAGATTTAAACCCTGTGTTGGACTTCTATTGCAAACCTTTTAATGAAAGTCAACAAAAAAGGATTTAATTTTATTTTTCTGTTATTCTTTGAATTTTTTTCTTTTTTCTTTCTTTGCTCTCCACAGAATGGTCCTAGTGCCAGGTCATGTCATAAAATGTGCATTGACATTCAACGAAGGCAAATCTACACATTGGGGCGTTATTTGGATTCCTCCGTGAGGAACAGCAAATCTCTGAAAAGTGACTTCTATCGTTACGACATTGACACAAACACATGGATGTTACTTAGTGAGGATACTGCTGCTGATGGAGGGCCGAAATTGGTGTTTGATCATCAGGTTTGGTGCACAGATAAATAATACGGTGGAATTAATTAGTGCTTAATAACTCTTGTTCTTAGGGTTTATTTTACATGTTATGCTGCATTTTCTATTGGTGATTTCCTACAAATACCTAGAATAGACAATAAAAATAACTCTTATTTCAGTAGGTATAAAGTTACCCTTTAATATTTTTTTTTCTCTTGTTTGGTGCAGGATAAAATACTAAGATCTCAGGACAACAAACGTTAATTTATAAAAACTTTAGAGAGTAGATAGAGCAGTACATATTAGGAAAAACTAATTTTATGATAAATGGTCATAACTCAACAATAACAACTTACACTCTTAAAACTTTTTATTCTACATTCCTGGAAGAAATTTAAAATTACTTTATTAATGAGTTTGAGAATTTGAAATCTAGAGCTTTTCTTCCAATTTGAGTGAGATACATTTACTTTTGTATATAATCATAAACCCAATAAAAAGCAGATAGGAATGTGACATACACTAGATGAAGTTAAGTTTGAACTGAGCACCAAGAGAAATCACATAATGGTGCTGTAGACAAAAAGACTACACATAGCAATTTGTATGCCATTTTAATATCAATACACATGTAGTTCTCATCATCGTCCCCATCAATGTCATTATCATTGTTACCAGTCTTTGAGTATTTAGTCCAGATCAGTTTAGTATACAAAACAGTAACTACTGAATTCTGTACACAAAACAGTAACTACTGAATTCTGTAGGCAGTTTTACTTGGCTCAACCCATATCCAGAAGTTTTTTTGTAGTATGGGGGAGAAAAAGACTTTTTAAAAAATCTGTGACACTATATTGATGAACATAGCATTATCTAGTACTTGAGAAATGGTAAGTGGTGCTAAGATAATGACAGAATCTAGCTTCGGCCTAATATCTTAACTAGGAATTAAAACCCTGGTCTTTTTTTTAATTTATTGTTTCTTTAGAGTTTTTTTAAATTCTTTGCTTTTAAACTCTCCTGCTGACATTTATATTAACAAGTAGTTGTTACTAGGAGAATGGTAAGGAAAAGGGGAGTGGGTTTTATGCCTATCAAGTGAATGGTGGGTGGAAAATCAAAAACGTTAGTCTTCAAAGTATCCCCCAGATTGAATTAGAACTTCTGCTGGCTCTCCATAACTGAGCTCTTTGAAGGTTTGCACTTCCCTGCTGACATCCTCATTGTTGTTCATAATGGAAAATAATAACTTCAAAAAATGTTAGGCTGGTCATCAAATAACGCTATTAGGGAAACCATTTGTTTTCTTCCAACTGGTTACAAATTTCTTTTACAAAAGATGCTTATATCTTTATTTTTACAGATTGAAAAAAAGAATAGCTTAGGGTAGCCTGAGTATAACCTGTTTATTGTCCTGTCTGTGACCTTTCTTTGTCTTGGCTTTGATAAAATAGAATGTTCCTTGAAAGCTATGTTCTGTTACATGATGCTTGATTTTCATCTGATTAGATGTAATAGAAGAACAGTGGGGGTGAAGAAACCAGGATATCAACAATTAACACAATCTTTATAAGCCCCCATTTTCTGTTCTAGTTCATGTAAATAAAGCTACTCCAAAAATTACTTAGGGTCATTCATGACACATTAAGACTTGACACTTAGCGTTCAAATTTGAGAAGAACGTGAGAAAGCTAGAGGCATGTAGACATGTTTAGAAGTTACTTTGGCCATTTAAAATTTTAACAAAAAAAAATTAAAGACTTAGATTTTTTAAGCTTGTAGTGGCAGCTTAGTTCTGAAGTTTTCCATGTTGCTTTATATGATTTTCAGTGACAATGAGAACCAAACAAAAATATTAAGGAAAAACATCCCCATAAGTCACATATTCAGTAAAACCAGAAACCAGAGAAACCCACAACTCCCAATTCCTTATAAGTTTAGCCAGAAACAACTGAAATACCCAGAACTAGTTTTGAAGCCCACACAATGTAATAGGGGAGAACTCAAGGCATGAAATAGAAGCCCCCTAAACCAGATGAAGTTCATAGAGAAGACATGACTTCACAGAAGCACCATATTTTGAAGAAGCCATTTAATTCAGTAGCAACAGAAGAGATCCTTGAGCAAGAATATCACCCTTGTATAGGAACCTTCTGTTATCTGGGGTCCAGGGAAATTAAACTCATTTAAATATGAAAAACTAAAAGCAGTAAACACCAAATCTTTAGAGAGTTACTCTAAAGAAAAACAATAAAAAGAAAAAGAAAAGCAAAACTTTCCTTCATGCAACAGCAAATGAAAAATTATATTCCAGTATTCTAACACGAATTAAATGGCATAATGCTGCTTGAAACTGTGAAGAAGACTACAAAGCATAAATTCAAGAATGCAGATGAGAAGGCCAAATAAAAGGAATAGGTGAAACTGGACCTGATAAAATTCAGGAATGAAATTAAAGAAAAACATAACCACTTTCAGAAATGAAGGGTAATCTACAAGGAATATGAAGAGTAGGTAAGGGTCATATAGCACAGAAGTAAGAGCAGATAAAGAGAACAGTAATAAAGATGTAAAAAGGATTAGCCAGAAAATTATAGAGAATACAGTCAAAAGAGAGCCAACATACACATAATTGGAGACATTAAAGAAGAAAACCAAAACAGTGGAGCAGAACAAATATTTATAAATAAAATTCAAGACTACTTACATATCAAAAGGGCATGCTGTATTGAGGGAAAATTGACATAGGCATTCAACTCTGGAACATATAATAGAATTCATATTGAATTTCAAAGATAAAGACGCATTTTGGGGCAAGTAGGCAAAATTATCAAGTCATCTATAAGAGAACTAAAATGAGTCTGGTCTCAGATTTCTCTACAGCTACATTCAGTGCCAAGAGAGACAATAGAGCAACATCTAGAAGGTATTCAAGACAAGACGTGTGAGCCAAGGGTTTTATATCTAGCCAAATTGTCCTTCCAAGTATAAACACTTTCGGAGGAAATTACTAGAAAATAGAATACAAGCTAGCCAGGAATGACTGGAGAAACTTCAATCAAAGGCCTGAATATCTCAGTTCATTGACCTTCTCCCTGGGTCACTAGGTGATCGGCAGGCTGAACGTAAACTTTTACTGTCCTCTTGCCCCACAATCTATGAAATGCAAAAGAATACATTAATAGTAATGTTGCAAACAAGAAAGAATGTCCTTGGGGAACTTACAAAAATTGGGGAGAGTTCCAGTAAGGTAGAAAGCAAATGGGTTCAGACCCAGCCAGAAGAAACCAGAGCCCATAAGACTGCAGCAACTAGAGTCTCAAAGTTTATTTAAGAAAAAAATAGAGTGTCTCAAAGTTTATGTAACTGGGGCAGACATTAGATGATCAATTGGGGACTGGACAGCAGGGCATTCTCCAGTTTGAGCAGCACTTATCTTGGGTAATTGTCCACATGGGTCTGGTGTTGAGTGTGGACATTGGAGCTGGACAGGACAGAGCAATGATCCCAAGAGGCACCAGAGAGCTGCTGTATATGAAGAGGCAGGTGAACAGGAATTTGCAGATACAAAGAGGATTAGATCAACAGCCAAAAAAATAAGATATTTGAAAGTAATGAATACCATGAGACAGACAGGGGTAGTGAACTCAACAGATTAAGAATTAACAAAAACAGCTAGTAGTATAGACTGGAGAAGCCTTTAAGATAAGTTTAAGTGATATTTTTAGAGCAATTCAGGAGGCTGTTTCATCCATGAAAAAGAAATATCTAAAAAAATTATAAGTTAAAGATTTGATAACCAAATAAAAGTCTCAGTCAATTGATTAAAAAGCTCTCATCTCTAAAAGTTGCTATATTAGCTGAAATTATGAGAGAAATGTTAAGGAACAGAGAAAAGATCCTGAAGTTCTAATATCCACCTAAGAGGAGTTCTAGAAAAAGAGAATGAAAGCAAACTGAAAACAACATGCCTTAAGGTTAAAAAGGAAGAAAGGTCCCAGAACTGAAGAAAGACAGTTTTTAGAATTAAAGGAACCACCAGGGACAGATTAGGATGAATGAAAAAGAATATCCCTACCAAGATACTTTCTTTTTTTAAAAAAAATATTTTATTTGAATTCAATTAGCCAACATAGAGTACATCATTAGTTTCAGATGTAGTGTTCAGTAATTTATCAGTTGCGTATAACACCCAGTGCTCATCACATCATGTACCCTACTTGATAACCATTACCCAATTTCCCCATCCGCCGACCCACCTCCCCTCCAGCAACACTCAGTTTGTTTCCTATAGTTAAGAAAAACTCATGGTTTTTCTCCCTCTCTGATGACTTCCCCTTCAGTTTTCCCTCCCTTGACCTATGATCTTCTGCGCTGTTTCTAGATACTTTCTTAATGAAATTTTAGAACCATGGATTAAGAGAAAATCCTAAAAGCTGCAGAGAGGAAACTGCTTACCTTTGTAAGTAAGCAAGGGGTAGATTAACATGAAGCATTTTTGGAGGTTTGTGTGTTGAGCAACACTGGTTAGAAAGCTTCAGAGTTTGTGAGGAGAAAAATGGTTTTGAACCCAGCCTAATCCTAGCCAATCTTGTGTTCATGTGACAGAGTAAAAGACTTTTGGATTTTAAAACATTAGGGTGGGGAATAAGTGGCTATCCACTATTTGTTTGATTTTAGGAATTAAATATCTAACCTGATAGAGTAGATGAGTGAATGGTCTTCCAAGATTTGACATAAATGATCTCTTGAAATCTTCAAGAGAAAAGATGTTAATATTATCATACAGACTTTAATAGGTTATTAGCTTTTCAGAACTTTTTTTCAGAGGTTAAAATGAAAAAGAAATCATAAACTGAACAACATGAAGTTTCCTAGAGTGGTTAACAGTTCTTGTTTGATAACTCACCCTCATTGACACTGCTTATCTTGGGAAGAACCAACCCGAAGGAATAAAATTAATTTGATCTGTTTTGTGTCCTGTTTGTTCTAAGATATGGGAAAGAGTCAGTGAAGCTACTATAGTTTCTCACTCTTTTTTTGAGTTGGTTTGGTCTGGTATGGTGGAGTTACCAAGATAAAGATGTTTATGCCTCACCACTAATAACAAATGAGAATAGCCACATCAAAATTAAATATCCCCTGAAGGAAATAGAAACTCCTTTTGAAGTAGAACCATAGAAGCTGGATAACAGAGTTTGGCCAAAGTTAGTATGAATTTGTAAATTTGTAAAAATTTAAATAGGCTCCCATAATGTGGGGCCTTAGGTTTTTCAACATGATCCTGAGGTGTTTGGAGAGATGTGAGCCTTCAGTGCCTAGGACAGGGTAATGTGACTCAGGTTCAGTGAAACCTCAGATGGTGATGTATTAGGTGAATGGGGCCATACGGAGTTGTCTTGAGCAACTTATGGATAGCTTTTAATGATACGATCATTTAAGATTAAAAAGTGGGAATACTTTGAACCATATTCACCAAGATTTCACCCTTGAGGAATAGATTTTCATCTTAATTTATGGAAGGTTGTCAGAAACCTGGGAAATGGCAAGTAACTGGATCTTTTAGTGGTTAGGGAAAAATTAGGAGATGCTAGAATCTTTTCTTTTTAATATTAATTAAAAAAGCAAAATTTACAAGTATGAAAATAGCTTTTCCTGAAAACAATACAAAAATAGGCAAATAGCACAATTTGATGGGAGGAGAAAATTGAACATATAATGGCTAGTATTTGTGCTTTAGCCAAAAGATAGATGTTTTGTATATGCAATTTATTCCTTAAATATTAATGCCATTTGTGTTCAACATCTAATTCCCAACTAGGACTCACATATTCTTTGAAATAGAATTTGGTTCTTACTGTCTTGTGACAAATGGCTTTTTTCTCAGAGATATTTTTATGAAAAGCCATGATTTCCTTGAGTGGAAAGAATGAAAGAATCAACATAAATTGTATAACATACCTCAAAGAAAATTAAATTTATAATACTGTGTTAAAGGAGGCAGATTCATTACAAGAGAAGTCAGTCTGGAGACTGCTGCCAACATCTCTTTGTTTGTTTTACTATATTGTAACAACATAATTTGAAGAGCTTTGCAAAATAAATGCAGAAATAAATTTAGTTGTATCACTCTTATTGACATACCTGCCCTCTGATTAAAGGGTAGCAAGATTAATAGGATGGATGCTTGCCTAGAATAGAAAGAAGGGAGTTTTTATAAGGAGGGTGTGATCATTATTTGCCCGTAGAGTATGATTAGCATTCAGTCTTTGGTATTAATCACCTCATGTATTATTGATTGATTTGGTAAAAATTATACAGTTTCAAGAAAGCATAAAGGTCTTTAACCCAATATATTTTGCTCTCACTGCAAAAAACAGAAACCCAAAAAGGTATTTAGAAATGCATCATGAATCTCTGCCAGTTGGTAAGCATTATTGCAGTAAGTGCACATGATAATCAGGGGTGGTATTTAGTGTTATTAAGACAAAGTTTAGTTTCTCGAGAATCTAAAACTGCACACATTGGTTTCATTTTAGCACATATGACAGGAACAATCTGTAACGATTCAATCTGTTGCCTTGTTCTGATAGATGTGTATGGACTCAGAAAAACATATGATCTACACCTTTGGTGGTAGAATTTTGACATGTAATGGCAGCGTAGACGACAGCAGAGCCAGTGAACCACAGTTCAGTGGGTTGTTTGCTTTCAACTGTCAGTGTCAAACTTGGAAACTTCTTCGAGAGGACTCCTGTAATGCTGGGCCTGAGGACATCCAGTCTCGGATAGGACACTGCATGCTATTCCACTCAGTAAGAATATTCTATACATTGTGTTGTTATTTTGTCATGTATATTCTCAATAAAAGAAGAAGTAGCAAAATCCAAATCTTCAGAAAGAGATCAAAACTGTTCATTAAAAATAAATGATTAGTGTTAGCAATGATAGACAAAAATAAAACTTCCTCAACAGTGAACTGGTTGCTAGTTATAAGACTCTTACTATTAACATAGTAATTCCTAAATAGTTATTACTTGAATACTAATCTCTACACTTTTAAGACTAACTACTGCTTATACAGATACTGTAGCTATTTCTTTTTCTATGTATCTTTCTTTCTGTTTATCTTTCTACTTATTTCTCTTAGTAACTAGAAGATCATCTATTTTATTTTCATCTCTGCCACTCTCCATTAAGTACGAAGAATTAAGAATTGACTTTATAGAATTAGAATGTAAATTTGTCAGCAAAACCAATATGGAGCCATTTCTTTAACCTTTTCAGATGTTATATGAAAACTTGGGCTTCTTTCTGTTAACTTTAAAAACATATTGTAAAATATTTTAAATATATATCAAAGTAGAGAAAAGAGTAATAAATTCCTGTGTACTTATTTATCTGTTTCAACTGTTAGCAATATTCCACTGTTCGTTTGTCATGTATCTATCCCAGTTAAATTTCATTTTCTTTGATGTTTCTCCGATTTTTAAGTTTATTCTGAAATTTTATTTTGCTGGGCAAATCCCAGACAGTGTGTCACTACACCTATAAATACCATGGTGTATCACTAACAGATAAGGATTTTTTTATAAACATAATTATGATACCATTGTAATACTCAACAAAAGCATCAGCAGTTTCATATTATCATTTAATACATAGTCTGCATTCATTTTATTTTCTGAAATACTGAAAAATACCTTTCTATAGTTGGTTTATTCAAGTCAGACTCTAAAACGGGTCTATGTATTATATTTGGTTGTTATGTCTCTAAAATTTCTTTTAAGCATAACAGTACTCCCTGCTCCTATTTTTTCCCCCTCGTATACCATTTATTTACTTGTTAAAGAAACTGAATCATGTGTGTTTTCAAATGTCCCATATTCTTGATTTGGCTAATTTTATCCTTGTAGTATTGTGATCATCTAGTCTCCATATTTCCTATAAGCTGATAGTTAGATCTAGAGGCTTGATTTTAGATTTTCTCTTTTTTGGGGGGTGAGGAATGCAAAAGGAGAAATGCAAGAATACATCAAAGATGGTGTGATTGCAAAATATCAAGAGGCGTTTAATGTGTAGTTATCATACTTTTGGTGATATTAAAATTATTTGATGGGTTTAGGTGTTATCAGGCTGATTGATCAGTAATGAAGGTTCTTGTCAACATTTTACCAAATGGCTTTTGCAGTCATTGATAATTGTTGTGTAGGGTTTATAAAATGGTGATTTTTCTAATTATGTTATTTATTCTGTATTTATTAACCGATTCTGATATTAAAAACTTACCTTCATTAACTCTTTGGCTACCCTGATGTGCACACCACACAGGATAGGTAATATAAATGTTTGATTTTTTTTCCTCTGTCACCTTTTCATAGTAATGAGTTGAAGCTCCAAAATTAGCCAATATAGTTTTTAAGCATTATTATGAATGTGTGGACTTTTATATATTTGATGTTTTTAATTCAGTGCTGTCATTATTCTTTTTGATGCCCAAATTTTTCTTTGTCCAGTAGGAATGCCCCTTCTCAGTATGCCCATACATATAGCTATATACACACATATGTATGTTACATAAATAAATATATATCTTTTTTAGTAAGAGAAAAATTAAATCATTAGTTCATACTGACATGACCGATTCAAATTAAGAATTATTGAGTTTTTAAATTTAATATCCCTTTGATTTTGTATTTATGTATCTTTTAAGGTTAAAATCCTACTTCCTAATGACAGTATTATATTCTTATGTTTTTCTATAGTACTTACAGAATCACAGAACTAACAAAAATTACTGAATGTTTCAGGTTGCTTTCTGATTATTTTTCTGTTCAGGATATAGGTAGGGACGGGTAGTCAAAAAACATGAATTAAATCACTAGAGATACTATGTGTGATCATGTCTCTGTGTGGTCATATCTTTACAGATAGGTTTATTTCATTAAAGATAGTTTATTTCATTGTTTTTCAAATTGCAGAGATTGCTTTTTTCTTTTGAGTTAATTAAATAAAAGCAATATACATAATTCCAAAGGCAAAACTGTAAGTCAGTGTACTTTTGGAGAGATCTGGTTTCTATCTGTCTTCCTTGCTCTGTCCCTTCCCATTAAGGTCTTTAATTAGCTTCTTTCCTTTGTTTCTTTTTGAAGAAAGAAACAAACATACACACATTCCTTTTTTTCCTTTCCTATGCAAAGGCAGCACACTGCATTCATTATTCTGTACCTTGCTTTTTTACTTTAATAAGGTATCCTAGAGATCACCTCTCAGTACATAGAGAGCTTCATCATTCCTCTTTATACCAGCATAGTACTCCACTGCATGGGATCTGTCATAAAATTGCTTTTATAGAAGTTTAAATTTTAAAAGGATCATTCTGAATTCTTCATGGAAGTGACTACTTTCTCCCTTCTTTGCCCTTTTTCCTTATTTTTCAGAAAAATCGTTGCTTATATGTATTTGGTGGCCAGCGATCGAAGACCTATTTGAATGATTTCTTTAGTTATGATGTGGACTCTGATCATGTAGACATAATATCAGATGGCACCAAGAAAGACTCTGGAATGGGTAAAGGCATTTAGTGATTCTTCTCTCATGTCTTAACTACTTTAGGTAGAAGACTATATATAGCCCATTTTCTTTTCTTTCTAACCATTCTTCACCCTTTCCCCATGTCTTTAATTGAAGTAATTCTGAGTAAGAGGAAGAAAAATCTACCAGCTGAATTATCCAGTTTTATCTGTTTAAAATATACAAGTTATTATATTATTTGAGCAGAAAGACAATATGTAAATTTCTAAAGGCATTATTTATGTGTGTGCTTGCTTGGTGGGGCTTTGCAAGAATTAATATCTTAAAAACTGTCTTATTCTGTGTTTGCTAATCCTTTCCACCTTCTGCTTTCACTGTAGTGACTTATATATTAGGCAGTAGCATGGTAGAGTATGTTTTTGTTCTGAGGAAGGACTTCGTGTAACTGGTAATGACTTTTAAGTTTGCAAGCTCAGCTCCAAGTTATTCTCCTCATAATAGGGTGACTGGTTTGCCTGAGATAGTCTCAGTGTTATGCATATTGCCTTGGCATAGTTATTAGTAGTACCCCTGATTCACTCTCAAGTATCTTATTTTGGATAATAATTTACATAGTTACCCTGAATAGTAGTCACTTTGCCTGTGATTATTATACACAGATGAATGGTAGTTAAGATGCAGTGGTTTAAAATGCCTAATTTGAGAAATTAGATCAGTTTGCTTTTTCTTTTAGCTATTATAAAAATAGATCTTTTTATTCAAATAGTTCATATTTATGAGAAAAACTTTTAAAAAGATTTGAACAGAAGATAGTACCATAGTTAAAAAGTGCACATGAAGGGACCCTCAGGACTCTTCTCTCGTATTTCCTACTAGGCAGAGGCTAGAGCTTTATTTTCTGGGGGAAATGAGTGCAGAGGTGGTTTTTCCACCATGCTTAAACTACTTCCCAGGATTAAAAGAAAAAAATGGCAAAGAATGTTAATAACAAAGACTTAGTACAAAAATTCACTCTGGGTAAGTTTTAATGACTACTATCATTTAAAGATTTTTAAAAATGAGTTATTATTATATAGTAATTTGCAAAATTGATCAGTATAATGCTTTGTTCATGGTTATGGCTAGCTTCAGAGCCAGCAAAATGATAATTTTATTATCAAAGTAATAATATGCTCATTTATATAAAGCATTTGGAAAATAGAGAAAGATGTAAAAAAACTATCAAACCATCCAGATGTAATCTGTTATCATTCTGATGTATTTTCCTGTAGTTTTTAAAAATTTATTTATTGTAGGTGCGTCTGGGTGGCTCAGTGGGTTGAGCATCTAACTGTTGATTTTGGTTCGGGTTTTGATCTCAGGGTCATGGGATCAAGCCCCACATCAGGCTCCACACTGGGCATGGAGGCTCCTTGAAATTCTCTCTCTCCCTCTGCCCCTCCCCCGTGCATTCTCTCTCTCTCTTTCAAAAATTTTATTGTATAAAATTTAACACAATTTTATATTCTTCTTTTTTTAAATTTACGTTAAATTGCAGTAACTTTTTTCATCATTATGGTTTTACCACCATGGACTAGAGGTATTAGGAGAAGTGACAAGCATGGATTCATTCCCTAATTACTGCTATAGTCAACTCTTACAAATCAGAATCACCAATTTTGCTGTGTGTTTTTCAATTTTTAATTGATTAATGGTGAATTATTCCATGTGAACAAGTTCATTCATTAATAATATTTGTCGGACATCTGCTAGCATCTAAGTTTGATCCTCTCCGTTCCTCCCTCCCAACATATTTCAGTAGCATCTGTGTGCCATACATGTTTTCAGTGCTTGAGAGATAGGGTAAGATCCCTCCCTCTCAGAGGGCTCACATGCTGGTGGGGAGACTTGCAGTCTCCCATTAAGTACTGTGAAGACAGAACACTGGCTGCCATGAGAATAAGTCACATGGGAGGTCCCATGTAGATAAAGCAGGCTGGAAAACCATCTCTGCAGGGGTTATCTTCAAGATTTAAGATGAGAAGTAGAGAACTAGGAAGAACCATGTTAAGAAGTGAGAAAAGAGGGCGCCTGGGTGGCTCAGTCATTAAGCGTCTGCCTTTGGCTCAGCTCATGATCCCAGGGTCCTGGGATCGAGTCCCACATTGGGCTCCCTCCTCGGAGGGAAGCCTGCTCTCCCTCCCCACTCCCGCTGCTTGTGTTTCTGCTCTTGCTATCTCTGTGTCTGTCAAATAAATAAATAAATAAATCTTAAAAAAAAAAAAAAAGTGAGAAAAGAGCAAGTACAAAGGTCCCAAAGCAGGAAAGAACTTAGTGTGTTCCAGAAAGAGTTGAGGGCAGGGAGGTTGGTATGAAATGAGGGTAGAAAAATAGTTAAAACTCTGATTGTTCAGTGCCTTGTACAAATGCAAGACATTTGGATTTTTTTTTCTAAATAAAATTGGAGGTAAGGGCGCCTGGGTGGTTCAGTTGGTTAAGCGTCTGCCTTCAGCTCAGGTCGTGATCTCAGGGTCCTGGGATCAAGCCCTGCATTGGACTCCCTGCTCCACAGGAAGCCTGCTTTTCCTCTCCCACTTCCCCTGCTTGTGTTCCTCTCTCGCTCTGTCTCTCTCTGTCAAATAAATAAATAAAATCTTAAAAAAAAAATTAGAGGTATTAAAAGGCTTACTGCCAGGGGCTTGATTTGATTGATTGAACTTTTGAAATTATCACTCTTTTGCCTAGATACACATTTTCCAAGTGCTTAATTTTGACAGTATGCCTACAGGTTGCAGTGTCCAGAGGCTGTATGATGCTTTAATTGAGGAGTTTTATGGCAGAGTTGAACGTCTGGTTAGACTGCATACGTCGACAGTTTTCCCGCCTAAACTGTTGTGGTTTATTTGGAATTGTGGAACCTCAGTGGCTCTGTTGGCACAGTAGAGTGAAACTAAAATCGCTTTCGTTTTTCTTTCCTTTTTTTTCCTCCATCTCCCTCCCTCTTTATTTCTCTCCCTCTTCCTCCTTCTTCCCCTCCCTCCCTCCCCCTCCTCCTTTCCCTCTCTTTCTCTCTTCCTTCCTATTTATCCCTTCTTTTCTACCACCACCCATGTGCCACTTTCTCTCTGTCTCCCTCCTCTGGGCCCCAGGGGTTTCTGATACCCCTGTGGCCAGAGTTGAGAACTGCTCTTTTAGCTCTCCAAAGCCTGTCTCAGTCCTTAGTCAAGTAACCTTGAACAAGTTACCTAATTTCTGTCTTAGTTTGTGTGTCTGTAAGTGGAACAAAATTATATCGTGTCCCTGCTCATGGCTATTCTAAGAGTAGAGATGGATTGACCCTCTAGTTTTGGCTAGTGTTATTCTTGGGTGCCTCGTTTTTCACAAGAGTATGCCAATGCTATCTGCAGGTTCACTGTAATTAAGTAATGCCAGTTTTACCTCCATATTCTCTCTATTCCCATTGCAACTTCACTAGTTTGAGCTATCATCACCTATTTGGCCTTTGTTCCCAGTCTTCCTCCTCTTCTTCTTTTTTGTTTGTTTGTTGAGAGAGCAAGTAAGCGCAAGCGGCAGTGGGAAGGGAAGAGGAAAAGAGAGAATCTCAAGCAGGCTCCAAGCTCAGTGCAGAGCCTGCTGCTGGGCTTGATCTCATGACTCTGAGATCATGACGTGAGCTGAAATAATCGGATGTTTAACTGACTGAGCCACCCAGGCACCCCTATTTGTTTTTAAAAGATTTTCTTTTTTAAGTAGTCTCTACACCCAACATGGGATTCCAACCCTGAAATCAGGAGCCACAAGCTTCTCTGACTGTGAGCCAGTCGGGTGCCCCAGAAACTATCTTGTTTACTCTGAATAATGACTATTACATTGACTATTTTATTAAAACTTCCCAAAGGCTTTTCACATTCTTGTATTTACAGTAGTCCTGTACTTACAGTAGTCATTTTGTGTTGAGAATACAGTTGATATTACTATATATCTATATAGGCTGTAATAATTGGTCTTCCTCTTTTTGTGTACTCCACATCTCCCCCCAACTCATTCTCCATACTGCAAGCAGAATACAGCACTTTTGTGTTACCAGTGAAGTACAGAATTGTGTGCTTTAACATTTATTCAACAGATATTTTTTGGTCACCTACTGTGTGCCAGATAATAAGCTAAGTGCTAGAGATACAATTGTGAATAAGGGCTCTGTCTTCCTAGAGCTTACAGTTGTGCATGGGGAAAACAAAGAAGTAGATTAACAACCTTACTTTTGGATTAGTGCTAATAAGATAAGAAAATATCTTTAAAAAATATAAACTCTGAACACCTGGGTGGTACAGTCAGTTAAGGCTCTGACTCTTGGTTTCTGCTCAGGTCACAATCTCATGGTCGTGGGATCAAGCCCCGAATCTGGCTCTGCGCTCAGTACAGAGTTTGCTTAAGTTTCTCTCTCCCTCTCTCTCTCTGCTCCC
Organism: Eumetopias jubatus; assembly: GCF_037043125.1. Taxonomy (NCBI): domain Eukaryota; kingdom Metazoa; phylum Chordata; class Mammalia; order Carnivora; family Otariidae; genus Eumetopias; species Eumetopias jubatus. The sequence continues at coordinate 87,360,815 of NW_028274820.1, forward strand.
CCACCCACAGCTTTCCCTCTCTCTCTCTCTCTCAATCTTTTTTAAAATAAAATAACATAAAAAATGTAAACTTGAAAGGCTTTCTTACTTGATTAAAATTTTTTCATTGTGTCCCTTTGTTCTGAAGATTAGGTCTAAACTCAGCCTGACTCCTAGATTCCTTTATGATATGCCCCACCTTAGTTTTCCAGTCCCGTTTTTAGTATCCACCCTCACCTTGACACCAATTCTTTGTTTCATGACCACTGAATATTTATTCTTTATAGATATAATAACTTTTTCTTGCCTTTGGATTTTTGTCCATGCTAGTCTCCCTGCCTGAATCACTCTTCTGTCTGACCTCCAAAGTGTAACTAACTTGTGCACATCTTTCAGATCTTAGTTTACGGATCATTGTCTCCCGAAATTTTCTAACGCCTCAAACCCAGGTTAGGAATTAAAGCATATGGTTCTAATCTTCACTGTTAACACAGTTCTAAATATTCATCTAGTATAATCTTGACTCTGCTTTTCAAAACCTATGAAAAGCTTAGCTGAAATACGTGGACTTTATTCAGGATTTCTTAAAGAGCATTCAGTCTTTTTAGTACTCTAGATCTCCTAAAAAATATTTCACTGGATTAAGTTAGACCAAACAGAAAACCTCATGTCAGAACTATGGTATATTGAATTGTCCTCCCATGGGAATTAGTTTCACCTGATTTTTAAAAGCCCATTTAATTTTATTTTATCTTACTAGATTATTATTTATAAGCCATGAAAAGCCCTTCTAAGGACAAGGCAGGATACTATTTAAATTTCCACCTTATTAAATATTCTTAGAAAATGCCAATTCTGGGGACACCTGGGTGGCTCAGTAGGTTGGTCTGTGACTCTTGATCTCAGCTCGGGTCGTGATCTCAGGATGGTGGGATCGAGCCCTGTGTTAGGCTCCGTGCTCAGCGTCCCTTTCCTTCTGCTCATCCCACTCTCTCTCTTTGAAATAAATAAAATCCTAAAAAAAAGAAAAAGAAAAAGAAAATACCAATTTTATTTCATTACTTGGATGCTCTGTAGCTTATTTAAACATTCTATTTATTAACTGTTATTCTAAAGCTTTTCTACTACAGTTAATTACTGTAATTTGAGATGGACTTAACATATAATTATTATGTTTATCTGTGATTCGGTAATGTGGGTTACTTGATTAAAACTGCACTTACATGATGTGAGTTTCAAATGGATTGTTTGAAATTATAGATGAAATTTGAGATCACCAATTAGAAATGGCATGTCTGGGGTGCCCGGGTGGCTCAGTCAGTTGAGTGTCTTCCTTCAGCTCAGGTCATGATCTCAGGGTCCTGGAATCAAGCCCCTGAGTTGGGCTCCCTATTCATCAGGGAGTCTGCTTCTCTCTTTCCTTCTGCCCCTCCCTCCTGCTCATCCTCTCTCTCTCATATAAAATCTTTAAAAAAAAAAGAAAAGAAATGGCATATCTAATTGTAAAATTCCTGCTGATTTTTATAATGTTTTTATTGTGTCAGATACTATAAAATCTTATATGGTTATTCTTTATAATTATTTAAATGAATTATCTTAGATTTAACATCTCAAGATCTGAGGAAACTTCAACTCTTACTTTTTAACTAGAGTATAACAATGTTATGCTCCCCTGAGAAAGAGATTACAATTTAAATCAGTGGATTGGCAGCTGCTTAGAAAGAAGGGATTTATTAGTATTGTGTCTAACACATACATAATTACATCAAAATTCAGCACATCTAAAATTTGGGTTTATTTCTGAATAACTTTTGGCAAGCACAAGGGGTTTAGCAGACTCCCCATATGTAAGCTCTGTATTTAACACTAATTGAAAATTATGTTTAGAAGATAGTCTGTCACACCACCAGAGCTTTATAGTTTGCTATAGAAACTCAGTTTATTGTAATAGGATTACTTTCTCATATCTGTATTAGTCAAGGTAGCAAACATACATGAGTCTTCACCATTTGCCAGATGCTAAGTCAAGCACTGGTGATACTAGAGTTCTTACAACCTAGTCCCTGTTCTATAGTAGTTATGTGTTTACTTGTTTTGTTCCTTAACATCTGTTGACTGTATTTTCCCACATCTGTTACTGTTCATTCCATTCTGTTCTAACCATAATGGCAGATTGGTATAATTGAAAGAATAGTGAATTGAGAATCAGAAGACTTGGTCTCTCTTCATCTGGATCTGCCACTCATCCCTCTGCAACTTTGGCAAAATTATATACATAACTTCCTTGGGTCTGATTATTCATCTGAAAATGAGATTGGACCAGTTGATCTTAAGGCCTCATCTAGTTGCAAAATTTTGACAGTTAAATTTCATTCCCTTCTGCTATCAGGCTGTGAAACTAACATGAGGGCTATGTTAGTAATGTCTGCAAGATCTAATTTATCTATAAACATATTTTCATGAAAACCTTAAAAGCAAAATCTTACTGATTTTTAGTTCAACTACCGGAATTGGTCAAACATTGACATTATTGACATTGTTTTTTAATAAATAAGTGGGTATGTTTGTATGTATGTGATTATATAGAATAAATCCTATGGATTTGACCCTTTCAGACTTTTAACAATTAACTAAGTCAGGCCAATTCAGCAGTACAGAGAAGATTTTGAAGCTAATGATGGGCCGTCATTAACGTAGATTAGTTACTGAGCTAGGAAATGGTAGTGTTTATTTTCAGTGTGACTGGGCTTCATTGCTTTCCAGTTAGCATCTTTTATGTTTGTTGTGCCATTATTCTGATAAAATTGGATTCTGTACTTTTTTCCCTCTCACCATTATTGTTAATACTAACTTTACATAATTTCCCCCTTCTACTCTCCCAGAGATGTTTTTGCTTAGTTACAAGCTTATATAAGTGTTTCATATTTTTAATATAAAATTTAGGTCATTTGATAGTAAGTATGAATTAAAGTTCACCAGCAAAAACAAACATGCAGGGCGCCTGGGTGGCTCAGTTGGTTAAGCGACTGCCTTCGGCTCAGGTCATGATCCTGGAGTCCCGGGATCGAGTCCCACATCGGGCTTCCTGCTCGGCGGGGAGTCTGCTTCTCCCTCTGACCCTCTTCCCTTCATGCTTTCTATCTCTCATTCTCTCTCTCTCTCAAATAAATAAATAAAATCTTTAAAAAAAAAAAAAAACATGCAAGAACACTAAGACAGTTTTGAAAATGAAAGGTAGGGATGCCTGGGTGACCCAGTTGGTTAAGCATCTGCCTTCGGCCTGGGCCATGGCCCCAGGGTCCTGGGATCAAGTCCCATATAGGGCTCCTTGCTCAGCGGGGAGCCTCCCTTCTCCCTCTGCCTGCCACTCTCCCTGTTTGTGTTCTCTCTTTCACACAAATAAATAAAATCTTTAAAAAAAATAAAAGAAAATGAAAGGTAATGAAGTAGTATTAACACTACCAGATATTTATAAAGGTACAGTTTTATACAGATTAATGGAATGGACAGAACAGATAGTATAAAAGGATGTAATACTTAGAGCTGGTACTGGCAACTTTCAAAAAAAAGGAAGGCCAAGAGAATTGTAGGGATGTTTACCTAGCACCATGATTTGGTTGAATTGCTAGAACAATCTTGGAGCTGCCCACTTGCAAAATTTTGATATATGAGCTCATTAATAAACTGTTATTCAGGTTTTCTGTTACTTGAAGCTGAAAATATCCTAACAAATAGAGAAATTTTAGAAAGCTGTTTTTATTAAACTTACATTCCTGTGACAGTTCTGAAATTGTATTTTTTTCCTGTGTCTTCAACTAAAGTAACTAATAATATGTGCATTGGAACATGAAGCAAAAATAGAGTTGAGATTAGTTCATGAATTAATGCAATAATGTATCTTCCTCAGGAATTGAAATTACTTCAAAAATATCTCTGTTTTCTTTTTAGCCTCCCTGTAGCTTTCCTTATGTTACAGATTCTGGTAATCTCCCCCTATTGGGTCAATCAAAGAAAAGGAAAAGAAAAATAGTTGTCCTATTTCAAGTTTTGAAGATGTTAAAGAAAAAATAGGAGAGTTGAAGGATTATCATTGTGATTTCCTGGAAAAACTAGAAACAAGTTGGCTGTAATAGTTGTTGCATTTTCTTTCTTTTTTTTTTTTTAAGATTTTTATTTATTTGACAGAGACACAGCAAGAGAGGGAACACAAGCAGGGGGAGAGGGAGAAGCGGGCCCCTCCCCCCCGCCCCAAGCAGGGAGCCGGATGCAGGGCTCAATCCCAGGACCCTGGGATCATGACCTGAGCCGAAGGCAGACGCTTAACGACTGAGCCACCCAGGCACACCAGTTGTTGCATTATTCTTATTTTGTATTTTCTCAGACAAGTGTTCTTTCAAAATGTTTTCGTGATTAACATATGATCTTGTTTACTGATCTGTTTAATTTTTCTTTGGGAGTCAGTTTATAAAGTCTGGTTAAGATTTCTGCCATTTAGTTGAATTTTTTGCCAGTTGAATCTAAAAGCTTTTAAAATATTATACGTTGCAACTCTCCTATTCTTTTCCCCTCCCCTCACAGCTACCTATTAGAAACCATTAAATTGTAAAGATAGCCTTTTTTTCTTCTTGGGAAGAAAATTAATACAGAAGACTGTGTTGATAGTTATAACATGTTAGAATGAAAGCCCTTCTTTGGCTTTTTTTTTCTTTTTTTTTTTTTCTCTTCTTTGGTTTTGACCTTTAGGTCTTTTTAGTTTTTGATAATGCCATTTTTGTTCAACCAGTTTTTATTTTGGTAGAATTATTATAGAAGTAATGCAATGTGCATAATTCATAAAGCAAAATTCAAACAATATAAAATGAAAATTATTTCTGGCCAAAGTTGCAAACTAACCTAGGTGACTGATTCCCTTCCCCAGAAATAAACCCTAGAAAAATAAAATGAGAGGCAACTAGTCTCCAGAAACTCTTTAAATGAAATAGAATGCTGTCTGTCCCCTAAATTACCTTGAGTTAATTCTTTTTCCTTCACTATAGAAACTAGCCTTTACAACTAGTGCCAGAATCCAAAGAACAACATTATGGCAGTGCGTAATCCATACTGGTGTTAAGAATTGGTGAAAATAGATGTGGACTGACCATCTACTCTCAGTAATCCATCTCTCTTTCCTCTCACCTGTCAAGTCCAGGAAGACTGCCTTCTACTTTCCCTGAAGTGTCTAAAGGTGTGAACCCTTGCATAGACGAATGATAGTAAGGAGAAGTGATTAACTGGTTCTTTGTGTCTAGGCTTCACTACCTTATGCCTCTTCCCCCTCCATTTTCCTTAAATTCACTGGAACTGATGCTGCTTGAGGCCTGACCTTTGGCCCTCCCTAATAAAATATATCTTAACAGAAAGAATAGCTGATACCTTGAAAAATATTACCTCACAGAGCTATAACTAGACAGTTGAGGACTGCAGCTGTCTCAAAAGAAATCAATAACTGAAAACATATATGATGTAAAGCAGAATTATTACAATGGTTGAACCAGGAATTCAAAACAAGCATGGTTAATATAATTAAAGATATAAAGGGACATATTAGTAATATGAAATAAGATCTAAGAATCATACCAGAACCAAATGGAAATATTGGATATGAAAAATATATTTGAAATGAAGACTGCAACAAATATTATAAATAGAATGGATATGAATGAATTAATTAGTTGAAAAATTAGAATGAATACTCATTCAGGAAAAAATAGGAAAGAAAAAAGATAAAGAGATAGAAAATATAAAAGAGGGGTCCCTGGGTGGCTCAGTCGGTTAAGCATCTGCCTTCAGCTCAGGTCATGACCTTGGGGTCCTGGGACCCAGCCCCTCATCAGGCTCTCTGCTCATTGGGAAGTCTACTTCTCCCTCTGCCTCTCCCTCTGCTCCTCCCCTCACTCATGCTCATTCTCTCTCTCTCTCTCTCAAATAAATAAAACCTTTAAAAAATAGAAAGAATATAAAGAAAAACTAGAGGATATGGAAAGGAATTGTACAAGTGCCAACATCTTAACAGTAGTAACAGGAGAAAAAAATAAAATTTTAAGAGGGCAAATAATTGAAGAAATAATGGAGGTACATTTGCTAGAATTCAGAAAAGCAAAAGGCCTCAGATTGGTGGAAGACCTTATAGTGTACCTGACAGGAAGAATAAAGGGACACTTACATAGACACATTAAAGTTTGGTTAAGAATATCAAAGACATAGGGAAAATTCTGAAAGATTTCAGAGAGAAAGATGACCTGTAAAGGGAACAAGATGGATGGATGGATGGATGGGTGGATGGATGGACGGACATCAGACAGCAATAGTGAATGGAAAAAAAAAGTAAAGTTAAAAAGTGATCAAGGAAAATGACTTTAAACCAAGAAATTTATATTCTCCTAACTTTCATATGTTAGTATGAAATAAAACATTCTTAGGTATATTTGCCTAGGAAAGTGTGCTATATGAAGACCCATATTGGAAACCCATTTGGAAGCAAGACTCAGAAATAAATTTAGGAGATGTTAGAAGTATATGATAAGTGGTGATCAAATTATCTTGAGAAAATTGATTGTTGCCAAAAGAAAAACACTAGGACCAAAATTCTAAACAATGAAAGTATAATGGGGGAGGGGGAATGGGGCACCATATATAATTCAGGTATTGTTATTGGACTTATAGGTGAGAAAATATTCTATTAAAACTTTGTCATTCCAAATATCTTATAAAGGCTCAAGATCTAATGGATCTTTATTTTCTTTCAAGCTTCCTTTTGCTTTCCTGTGTCATCTATCACTGCCACTGTTTCTTACATCCCGTGTCATTCCTTTTCTTTAGTTTTGTTTCGTTGGAATGGCTCCTAAAGAATTGTTTCATATGCAGTCATTGATACAAATTTTCATATTTCTGCTGATCCAAAAATTCCTTTATTTTGCCCTCACTATTGGAAATAGAATTTTAATTCTGTATCTTTTTATATTCCTCAGAATTTTAGTTATTATTCCATTGTATTCTGGCATTCATTGTTACAGATAAAAGGTCTAATAAGTCTGATACTTATTCTTCTGTGTGTAATAACCTGCTTTTTCCCCCTTTATAGAAGTTTTTAAAATTTTTCTTTTTATTCCTGGAGTTTTAAAGTTTCATTAGGAGATCTCTCTCTCTTTTTCTCCCACTATCCAAAAGTCGCATTTGGTAAGCCAAAATGGCATAAATCAAAGAAGCAAGTACCACTTACTTATAAGGAAAAATTTTGAGTCTTCCCAGACCCAAAATACAAGCTTGCTCTCAAACTTCTCTGATACCTTAGGACACATCTTGCTAACTGATGCACAAAATAAATTGAGCTAAAGCACAGACACTCATACACACAACTAACAACTGTGGCGGCTTGATGCAGAGAGGCTGGGTGTAGTTCCTGGGGAAGATGTGCTGTCTCTGTAAGGGCTCACTCAAAACAAACGCTGAATGCTGTTTTTGCTCTTCACCTTTTTTTCATAAAGTGAAAATCCTCCTCAGATTTCTATCAGTTAGCTAAAACAAGTACTAATATAGATCTTTCATAGAAGGAAAGTGGTGTAATGAAAACTTTCAAAAAGCGGGGAATACCTATATATAAAGGGTTTTTTTTGTTTGTTTGTTTGTTTTTGTAAAACATGCTTAGCTAACCTAGGGTTCTTTCAAACAGGACACTTACTTGTTTCTTCTATTCAGGGAGATTTTCTTTAATTATTTTTTCCTCCTATGTTATTTCATCTCTCTTGAGTGTTCTTCTCAGGCAGATTTCTTACTTCAGTGGTTTTAGCTTCTGTGTCCTGTAACTTTTCTATCATAATTTCTGTATCTTTTGCTCTACTGGTAGTTTATCATTTTTATCCTACAGCCGCTGACTTCCTTTTAACTCTGCTCATTTTTTTTTCATTTTGTCATCTGATTTTTTTGGTCATAGTTCTACTTTCTTATATCATATTTTCTATTCCTTTTTATGGAAGCTTGTTCTTGTTTTATAGATGTAATAATTTTTTTACTCTTTACAAAGATAATGAGTTTTTTTTTTTTAGGTTGTTTCTTTCTGTGATTTATCTTTTCCATTCTATATGTTTATCTTAGGCCCCTATCTTTACACTGTTGAAATTTTTCTCATATGTCTTGTGATTCCTACCTATACGTTAGAATCTATAAATAAAGGACTACATCTGTTAAGAAAGGTAATCAACAGTAACTTCCTGTGCCTAGGGTAGCCATCTTTCCCGCCCGGCTTCTCCCTTACATAAGACACTGACCAGCGATGTTGTATAAATGCATGGTACATCTTGTCCACCAGGCTGTCTTCACTAATATCTGTGTGAAGGTTTGCTGTTACTTTAAACTCTGCTCTCATTCTTGTTCAGGCCCCTCTGTCCTTAGTAGAAGCTCTCCACAGGAGTCCTCACAGTGTACTCCTGCTTTTTGTATTTGATGATTTATTTGGAAGTTTTCCATCTTTTACCTCCTGTGAGTAGGCTCTCCTTTTCTTGGCTATGAGAGCCTCAAAATTTCTTATCTCTTGATGACATACTTTCTTCTTCCTCATGCTGTTTTTCTTTCTTTTTGCCAGAATATCTTTCCTGCCAGTGTTGTGGGGTGATGGGAAAGAAGGATAATGTATTTAGTGTTTAGTTTGCTATCTGAGATCAAGAGGCCCAAAGTTTAGATTTCATAAGCAGCTTCTGCTAGTAAAAATCCCAAAGTCTAAAATGCTTATTAGTGCTAGGCTATAATTCTTATATGTATGTATGTATATATACATACCCACCCATATATAATTTTTTACTTTTTATTTAATAAGAACATGTAAACTCTCCATTGAAAATGAAAAATAAGTTTTTTCTTCTGTTTACAAAAGAGGTAAATGAGATTCAGAGTATTACAGAAATTGACGTTTTTAACAGTTTCTTAGAGAAACCTAGAGTACCTTTGAAGGTGGATATGGAAAACTTAATTTTTTTGTTAATGTTTTTGAATTGTTACTCTTGTGGAATGGAGTGGAAGTAGGAATTAAGCTTAAGTGCACTTTGTAAAAATTAGGCAAAAGGCCATTAACATAGATACATTCAGTGTAAGTTTGAATTAACTCCCTGATTGTTAGGAACTCCTCAGATACAAGTTTTCATTTTTATTTTTTGGAGAAAAAAAATAAGAAATACTTTAATTCAAATAAAGCAATGCCTAGCTTTAGTTTTGTAACTTCATGCCAGCAAAATGGCTTAAAAATATTTCTTTTAGGGCCAATCAAACTGTCTTTTGAAACCTGAATTCCCTTTCCATCTAAATAATAACATTCTAAATATTAATGTAAAATGTTCTTCATGACAAATATGGGAGGATGTGTGAGAACTTTTCACTTCTTCCTGAAAGTTCCCAGTATTTATACCCAGATATACTTTTTGTATTTTGGTTTGGATTTTTCTTTTTCCTTATAATTATAAAAGCAATATATATTAGAAAAATACATATTATAGAACAAAAGTAAAAGTGTCCTAGGGATGTCTGGGTGGCTCAGTTGGTTAAGCATCTGCCTTCAGCTCAGGTCATGATCCCAGGGTCCTGGGATCGGGTCCCGCATCAAGCTCCTTCCTCAGCGGGGAGCCTGCTTCTCCCTCTGCCTGCCGCTCCCCCTGCTTGTGCTCTCTCTCTCTCTCTCTCTCTGACAAATAAATAAATAAAATCTTAAAAAAGTGTCCTAAGGCGCCTGGATGGCTCAGATGGTTAGGTGTCTGCCTTCGCCTCAGGTCATGATCCCAGGGTCCTGGGATCGAGTCCCGCAGCAGGGAGCCCGCTTCTCCCTCTTCCTCTCTCTCTCTCTCTGTCTCTCATTAATAAATAAGTAAAATATTTTTTTTAAAAAGTGTCCTAAGTGCCCCCCACATGACTGTTATTTATGGTTTGATGTATGTTCTTCCGTATTTTTCTAATTACATACAAACATTTTATATGTAAACATTTTCCTTGCCTTTAATATGTAATAAAGATTATATTTGTAAGAGTATGTAAACTTAAAGATTAATAGAAATCTTGCCCTGAGAAATTTTGCCTTTAAGTATTCTTAGAGTAAAATATTGGATGTCTTCAAAAAAATTCAGTGAAACATTTTTACTCTTTTCTTCACACGTTTCTGCTTCAAGCTTGGTCTCTCTTGTGTCAGTCCAATGAATTTTTGTGCTTAGGACATAATATCTACCCTCCTTGTGCTGATGACATCCATTTCCTGGAAATAATGCTTCTTTATTGGTATTTCCTTACTCTCTTCTTCCAGTTCGTGCAGTACCATCAGAACAGCCTAACTGCTGTCTGTATGTCAGGATTCTCTCTCTTTGCCTGCCTATGCTGCACATTGGTACTATCACTGCTCTCACCCTCCAGGGTCTTAGAAATTTCAGCTTTGAATATAGCTCTACTTTCAATTTTTAGATAAGAAAACTAAAGTCTAAAAAAGTTTCTTGCAAAGAGGTACCTGGCTCGCTCAGATGGAAGAGCATGTGACTCTTGATCTTGGGGTCATAAGTTCAAGCCCCATATTGGGTGTAGAGATTACTAAAAAACAAACAAACAAAAACTTGAGAAAAAGAGTAGGGGCGCCTGGGTGGCTCAGTCAGTTAAGTGTCTGCCTTTGGCTCAGGTCATGAACTCAGGGTCCTGGGATCGAGCCCCACATCAGGCTCCCTGCTCAGCAGGGAGTTCTTCTCCCTCTCCCTCTGTGCTCTCTCGTGCGCTCACTCTCGTGCTCTCTCTCAAATAAATAAATATTTTTTTAAAAAAAAGTTTCTTGCACGAAATCACATAGTTAATTGAGAAAGTCTAATCTAAAGATTTTCTACTTCTATTTTGTTTCCAATACTTACTGGTATTTAAGTTCCTAGGTTGGCCTTCAAACACTTTTGGGACACACATATGATTTCTGTATTATAAATGATCAAAAATTACATTGTGATGATGATTTTATAGTGAATATACTAAAAAACACCAAGCTATACACTTTAAATGGGTAAATTGTATGGCATATGAATTATCTCTGTATAAAGTTGTTTAAAAGTCAATAATACATTTGAACGTATAACTGGAAGGTAAAATCAACATTATGTAGAGTAAAAAGCATATTGGATATGGAAGATCAAAGAAATGGGAAATATATAGTTTATAGTATGCTTTGTAATCAAAGTAATATTTTATAATACTTTATGGTATAGATTTTATAAGCATGATTTCCCTGAGTATTGTAAACCTGCCACTGCTTCTGTTTTTGAGAAGCAATCCTTGTCATTTTTCTCTACTGTTCCTAAGCTGCTTCTGGGCAAAATGTGACAGTCTAGAAAGAGAAGCATGTAAAATTTGGTTTGGGCATTCTTCCACATTCTCACATGCTTCCCGCCAGCCCAGTACTCCTTTGCTTCCTGGTCTTTGTTGACTCCACTTCCATTTTATAGAATTCAAAGTTTAAAAAAAAAAAAGAATTCAAAATTTTTTCCCTCTCCACTGATCTCCATTCCACCCCAAAATTTCCATTTCCTCAGTGGATCCTTACTTAAGGTAAGTGGCTTGTTGCATTAGTTTATAAGTCGTACATTTCAGGGGCGCCTGGGTGGCTCAGTTGTTAAGTGTCTGCCTTCGGCTGAGGTCATGATCCTGGAGTCCCAGGATCAAGCCCTGCCTCAGGCTCCTTGCTCAGCGGGGAGCCTGCTTCTCCTCTTCCACTCCCCCTGCTTGTGTTCCCTCTCTTGCTATCTCTCTGTCAAATAAATAAACAAAATCTTAAAAAAAAAGTCATACATTTCTGATAATATACATTTTAAAAGATTATAGAACAGGAGTTAGCACACTTTTTATATGAAGAGCTAGGTATAAATATTTTCAGTTTTGTAAGCCATACATACAGTATTGCAAGTGTTACCTTGCTATCTTAGCATGAAAACAGCCACAGACAAAATGTAAATGAATGGATGAGGCCTGCTTTGACCCTAGGCAGGCCGGATCAAGCCACAGTTTGCCAACCCATCTTAGAGAATTCTTAATTTAAAGGCTCAGTATTAAGATGAAATGGAATGAAGAAATTTAAATACAGTGAATTTTAAATACAGTACAGTTATGTCCTCTACTTCTACCACTAACAAAAGTGATTTCATTTCTTTACTGTTTTATCTTTCTTCCAAGGTTATCTGAGGAACAGAGGGCAGAAACTTAGCACTTTAGAAAAGCGTCATTAGGAAAATACCAGACTTAACCACTAAAGACCATGGCATGAGGGTTGAGATTATTATTAAGATTAGGTCCATGAGGGGGCGCCTGGGTGGCTCAGTCGTTAAGCGTCTGCCTTCGGCTCAGGTCATGATCCCAGGGTCCTGGGATCGAGCCCCACATCGGGCTCCCTGCTTGGCAGAAAGCTTGCTTCTCCCTCTCCTACTCCCCCTGCTTGTGTTCCCTCTTGCTGTGTCTCTCTCTGTCAAATAAATAAGATTAGGTCCATGTGCATATGTGTATAAATATAAACATATTTGTGTTAATGTGTGTGTGTATTATTTTTATCATATTTACTGTGAAATGCATTGGATAGTCTCTAAAATACTCCACAAACAGGGACACCTGGGTGGCTCAGTTGGTTGAATATCTGCCTTCGGCTTGGGTCATGATCCCAGGGTCCTGGAATCAGGCTGGTGTTGGGCTCCCTGGTCCACAAGGGGTCTGCTGCTGCTTCTGCCCCTCCTCCCACTTGTTCCCTCAATCTCTCAATCCCTCTCTTTCTCTCTCAAATAATAAAATCTTAAAAAAGAAATTTAAAATATATAATAAAAAAAATAAAATACTCCACAAACAAATTTATTGAATAGGAATGTGAAAGGACACATGAATTTAGGTAAACTAGGAAAAAAATAAATGCCAGATCATTTGGCCCTGCTAAAGTAGATAAAGACAAATGAAGATCAATGTGGCTAATGTCTCCTGCCATAATATTCTGGGTTGATTGAAATATTTTACTTCAGTCTGATAATTGTGTAGCATTTTGAGCATATGATGATTGTTTGTGTATAAAAGAAATGTGTTGAAACAATGACATTGTATTAGATTCATGGCAATTATGTCATGATCCACAAAATTACATTTCAGCTAATATTTCCATATAACAATGATGAGAAAAATTTGCATTTGCTGTGTTAGTGTTTTGCAAATTATTGGATAATGCAGAATGACAATCACTCATTTAGTGGATTTCTTAGAAAAATAAAATATTATTAACTCTGGGCAGTTTGAACCATTCAGGAAAACAAAATGGCATATTATACCCCAAAATGTTTTATTTTTACTTGGAAATTATGTCATTTCATTGTATGTCACGAACAGATATTTTACATGACCCTGGCCTTATTAAACAAACCTGTGTTTCACTTTCTGTCAAATTTGTGTTTTTCCCGGTCAACATTTGAATATTTTACCTCTACTATTAAATTAGAGCTGACTGAGATAAAAAATCAGTTAATTAAAGCATTGACCTTTGTTTCCTCAATAAAAATGATTATATTGCATACCTCTTTCTACTTCTTCCCTCATTGTAGCTCCTGTCTGGTAGTTAGCATTTGTTTATTCTTTCAACAAATAGTTGGGTAACTACTTGCCAGGCATTGGGAACTAAATAGTGAACCAAACTACCTCTGCCTTGTACAGCTTACATTCTAGAGTGGGGAGAATGAAATAAACAATTATTTATTGTGTAATATAAAAGTTCTGTAGTAATATTAGAAGGTAAGTGCCATGGACACAGGGAGAGGGCAAGGGTGTATCTTTTATACAGTGGTTCTACTCTTGTTATTTAACATGAATGTTGTCATCTTATTTTCTCTCTCAATTTATAGTTCCAATGACAGGATTCACACAGAGAGCAACCATTGATCCAGAACTGAATGAAATACATGTCTTATCTGGACTCAGCAAAGACAAAGAAAAGAGGGAGGAGAATGTCAGAAATTCATTCTGGATTTATGACATTGTGAGGAATAGTTGGTAAGGAGCTCTTCTTGTCTGTGTCTCAATCCCAATGTAACATTTATTTGAGGATGTTAGTTTCTTCAAAAGAAGACAGAAATAGAAGACTTATGTTAATTTGTGATGTCATGCATTCAGTGTCAGTACAGGCATACCTCATTTTATTGCACTTTGCACGTTTCAGTTTTTACAAGTTGAAGGTTTGGCAACTTTGTGTTGAGCATGTCTATTAGCACCATTTTTCCAGCAGAATTTGCTCGCTTTATGTCTGTATGTCATATTTTGATAATTCTCACAGTATTTCAGATCTTTTCATTATTATTATATTTATTATGCTTATCAGTGATCTTTGATCTTTGATGTTACTGTTGTAATTGTTTTAGGAGTGCCATGAACTGTGCCCATATGAGATGGTGAACTTAATTTATAAATATTGTTTGTGTTCTGACCATTCCACCATCCGTCTGTTCCCTCATCTCTCTCCCTCTCCTTAGACCTCCTTATTCCCTGAGACATAACCATATTGAAATTAGGCTAATTAATAACCCTACAAAGGCCTCTAAGTGTTCAAGTGAGGGAGAGAAAGCTAGTCCTCTTGTGCCAAACAGCCAAGTTGTGAATGCAAAGGAAAAGTTCTTGAGGGAAATTAAAAGTGCTGTTCCAGTGAACCCATGAATGATAAAGCAAAACAGCCTTATTGCTGATATGAAGACAGTTTTAAAGGTTTGTATAGATCAAACCAGCCACAAAATTCCCTTAAGCCAAAGCCTGCTCCAGAGCAAGACCCTAACTCTTCAATTCTGTGAAGGCTGAGAGAGGTGAGGAAGCTGCAGAAGAAAAGTTTGAAGCTAGCAGAGGTTGGTTCCTAAGGTTTAAGGAAAGAAGCTATCTTGGTAACATCTAAGTGCTGATATAGAAGCTACAAGTTATCTTAGATCTAACTATGATCATTAATGAAGGTGACTACAATAAACAGCAGATTTTCATTGTAGATGAAACAACCTCCAATTGGAATAAGATGCCATTGAGGACTTCCATAGCTAGAGAGGAGAAGTCAGTGCCTAGCTTCAAAGCTTCAGGGGACAGGCTGACTAACTTGTTAGGTGCTAACGCAGTTGGTAACTTTAAGTTGAAGACAGTGCTCATTTATCATTCTGAAAATTTTAGGACCCTTAAAAATTATGATAGGGCGCCTGGGTGGCTCAGTTGGTTAAGCGACTGCGTTCAGCTCAGGTCATGATCCTGGAGTCCTGGGATCAAGTCCCACATCGGGCTCCCTGCTCAGCGGGGAGTCTGCTTCTCCCTCTGCCCCTCTTCCCTCTCGTGCTCTCTGTCTCTCATTCTCTCTCTCTCAAATAAATAAATAAATAAAATCTTTAATAAAAAAAATTATGATAAATCTGCTGTGCCTGTGCTCTGTAAATGAAACAACAAAGCTAAAGACAGCACATCTGTTTACAGTATGGTTTACTGTACATTTTAAGCCCACTGTTGAGACTGAGTGCTCAGAAAAAATGATTCATTTCATATTACTGCTCATTGAGGACACACCTGGTCATTCAAGAGCTCTAATGGAGATGGAGAATGAGATTAATGTTTTCATGCCTGCTAACACAGCATTCATTGTGTAGCCTATGGATCAGTGAGTCATTTCAACTTTGAAGTCTTCTTATTTAAGAAATACATTTCGTAAGATTACGGCTGCTGTAGATTATTAATTCCTCTGATGGATCTGGGCAAAGAAAGGTGAAAATCTTCTGGGAAAGGATTCACCATTCTAGATGCCCTGAAGAGCATTCAGATTTAGGGGACGAGGTCAAAATACCTACATGAACAGGAATTTGGAAGAAGTTGATTCCAGCCTTCCTGGATGACTTTGAGAGGTTCAAGACTTTGGTGGAGGAAGTAACTGCAGATGTGATGGAAAGAGCAAGAGAACCATTATTAGAAGTGGAGCCTGACAATGTCACTGCATTGCTGCGAGAGATAAAGTGGCTTCTTGAGATGGAACCTACTCCTGTTGTAGACTCTGTGAAGATTGTAGAAATGACAGCAAAGGATTTAGAATATTACATAAACTTAGTCAATAAAGTAGTAGCAGGGTTGAGAGGATTTACTCCCAATTTTGAAAGAAGTTCTACTAATGGGTAAAATGTTGTCAAACAGCGTTGCATGCTAGAGAGAAATAGTTGATGAAAGGGAGTCAGTTGATGCAGTGAATTTCATTATACTTGACCCTTGAACAACACAGGCCTTAGGGATGCCAACCCCCACACAGTTGGAATTCCATGTATAACCTGACTCCCTAAAAACCCAACTACTAATAGCCTACTGTTGATCAGAAGCCTTGTCAATAACATAAACAGTTCACTAATACATATTTTATATGTTATATGTATTATATACTGTGTTCTTAAGGTAAGATAGAGGAAAGAATGTTAAGAAAATCATAAGGAAAGAGAAAATGTAAAAAAAGTAAAAAAATCTGCATTATACTGGATCCTTGTAGTTCAAACCCATATTGTTCAAGGGTCAACTGTTTTATTTTAAGAAATTGCCCCAGCAACCACCACTCTGATCATTTAATAGCCATCAACATTGAGGCAAGCCCCTCCACCAGCAAAAAGATTATGACTTGCTGAAAATTCAGAGGTTGGTTAGCATTTTTTTAGCAATAAAGTATTTTTTTAATTAAGGTATGTACATTGTTTTTGTAGACATAATGCTGTTGCATAGTTTTAATAGACCACAGAATAGTATAAACATAATTTTTGTATGCTTTGAGAAACAATTCCTTTGACTCACTTAATTACAGTATTTGCTTTATTGTGGTGGTCTGAAACTGAACCCACAACATCTCAGAGGTGTATGCCTATATTGAGAAAAGAAGTCAGTATTGGTGCCTATGTATACAGTTTGTTCTGTGAATGGATTTTACCTCTGAATTTTTCAATTAGTAGATGATTCCTGGTCTGGAAGTCAAGAGCATTGTATTTTAGTCTAGATTTTGCTACTAAGTAGATGTGTGAAATTGAGAACAATTTTTTTTTAATGTTCCCAGGTGGTCTTGGTTTTGTTTTGTTTTGTTTAAATTCAAGTTAGTTAACATATAGTATAGTATTGGTTTCAGGAGTAGAATTTAGTGATTCATCATTTACATAAAACACCCAGTGCTTGGGGCGCCTGGGTGACTCGGTCGTTAAGCATCTGCCTTTCACTCAGGTCATGATCCCAGGGTCCTGGGATCGAGCCCCGCATCGGGCTCCCTGCTCGGCGGGAAGCCTGCTTCTCCATCTCCCACTCCCCCTGCTTGTGTTCCTGTTCTCACTGTGTCTCTCTCTGTCAAGTAAATAAATAAAATCTTTTAAAATAACACAAACAAACAAAAAAACACCCAGTGCTCATCCCAACAAGTACCTTCCTTAATGCCCATCACCCATTAAGCTTATCTCCCCCACCCCAACCCACCTCCCCTCCAATAAGGCTCAGTTTGTTCTCTATATTTAAGAGTCTCTTACAGTTTGCTTCCCTCTCTGTTTTTATCTTATTTTATTTTTCCTTCCCTTCCCCTCCCAGTGGTCTTAATTTTGACAAATTAACTGATCTCAGTAGAGCAGGGTGGGAGGCATTATTTAGTGTTTTCAAACCAGGACTTTTAAGTCACAGAGTAGTCTCACAGAACTAGTGCTGCACATTTTGCTTTGGAAAACAATGGCCCAGAGAATCCAGCTCAAACATTCTGTGATTACTGCATAAGTGGATATTTTACAGAACAGGAGCTTCAGAGAACTTCCTCCACGCTTGCAACTAAGGAATTTATTATTTCCAAAGTAGGACATTTATTTTAAGCAGTAAAACTGAAAGAAATCTGTGAGTTTTTTTATTGTGAATAAATAGATGGAATTATCTTGTCCTTTAGACTTTGGTTTGAACTTGCATATATGCTGTCCGTGTTTCATAATGTGAAATAGGTTGTTCTTAAGTGAGGTTTTGGATGGACATTAAAAGAATGTAAGAATTCCATTCTAACAAATTTATACTATTGTGTGAGCATGACCAGAACTTTTAAGATTTGATGTGAACAAATTTATAAATTTTTTGTTGGAATTAGACATCCAGTTAATTTGCTTGCTAAAGTTCTATTAACATTATATATGCTGCTAATTTTAGGATAGAATGCCTTAAAAAGCAATGTCTTGCAGGTCTTGCGTCTATAAGAATGATCAAGCTGCAAAGGATAATCCAAGTAAAAGTCTTCAGGAGGAAGAACCATGTCCAAGATTTGCCCATCAGCTTGTATATGATGAGTTACACAAGGTAGCATAACTACATCGACTTGTAAACTTTTCAAGACCTCTAATCTGATAGAATCCCAAAATAAATGTTTCTGATTATTTTTAAGTGCATTTGAATAAAAAGTTATATAGCAGACATCATAGAATATATAGCAGACATTCAATATCATTTCTCCCTAAA
Organism: Eumetopias jubatus; assembly: GCF_037043125.1. Taxonomy (NCBI): domain Eukaryota; kingdom Metazoa; phylum Chordata; class Mammalia; order Carnivora; family Otariidae; genus Eumetopias; species Eumetopias jubatus. The sequence goes on from NW_028274820.1 coordinate 87,379,301, forward strand.
ATTCCTTAAGAGAATAACCATTTTCCATAGTCCAAAGTTTCTGGCACTTTTGCACTTTGCTTTGTAGCTGCATAGATCAGATACATAGCATGACCTCTTGTTTCTACAATATCAATATCCAACTAAAAAATCTACAGTTTTTAGCATTAGGATACCTTGTCCCATGAAATGAAAAAGTATATGTAACTTCTGATTTTAGGTTTTCCTATTGTGTAAGGAGTCTTTTTATCTTTATTTTTCCTGTGACGTGACGTGTTTTTTCTGTTGGCCTCACAAAAACAGTCCTGCATTCTCAAGTTTTAGTGTCACTAAGTGTTCAGGGTGGTTTCTTTAAACTATGTCTCCCTTCAACTTTACATATAGTTTAGTGATTGGGCTCAGATTATACAATAACTTATTGACAAAGCTTGTACTCCTTTTGTATGGGCCATAGGTGACTATTTAAATTCTATATCACTTCAGACCTTTAGGTAAATGATACCATAAGAGTGAATAAAAGCCCTTTCTCTTTTAGAGTCTCCCAGATTAAAGGGTAAATGAATTTTGATCTGTAGGATAGAAGTAATATCGCTCTTGTATAACACTGTTGAATATACATGTTTTCAAAACTTCAGGAACTGTTTTAACACTTCGTTGAAGTATAGAATATCACTAAAATTATACCAATGAAATCATTATTGCATTCCTTTTTCATTTCTTTTTTTTGGTATTGAAAAATGTAATATTTTACAAGTTATATCACAAATTATATGTACCACTTAATATTTGGCAGTAAGCCTAAAGCAAAATTAAGATGCTAAAATTTAAAAAGTTCTTGTTACTATTGACCTTCAGTGATTCAACATGTGTGTCAGAGTTTTATTAAAGATCTTGTTTGTTATTATGATCAACACTTGGTTAACTTAATAATCTCCATTATTTGTTGCCCTAAGTAAACTCTTTATCGTGGATTAGCTTCTTACTATCACTGCTTTTGTTTCACGTCTTCCATTGTCAGTATAATTGTGGTAATACAGCTCATTTTAATCTAAAATTCAGCTTAAGGAAGTAGCCGCAGTACTTTAAAGTAAAATGGAAGTGAGAAACATCAAAAGAAGCCTTTGTTAGAAATGCAGTAATGTTTTAATTATTACTGTTACACATTGCTACCAAAATGAAGAAATTTTATTATGACTTCTGTAGTTTCTGGAGTATTGCATACATCTTAAAGTGTGACTTGTTTTGTTTATTTTAGGTTCATTATTTATTTGGTGGGAATCCAGGAAAATCTTGCTCTCCAAAGATGAGATTAGATGACTTCTGGTCACTGAAGTTATGTAGGCCTTCAAAAGATTACTTACTGAGGCACTGCAAGTACCTCATAAGAAAACACAGGTATAAAAATAATTCACTGAAAACTTTTATTCAACATTATTAGCTATTGCTGGTGTTACCTCGACTTTGGAAATAGGGCTTTGTCTTTGGAAATTTACTAATACTACAGTGTAAATACTGTGAAGATCATGACTCTTGTAAATGTCCTTTTATTTTCCTTATTTTTGCTTTCCTCTTTCGGAAGATACAAAGTGAAGATACATATTGATGCTAAAATTTTCTAGATATAGAACAAGGAAATTTTGCAACTGTTAAGTGGAAGAAATTTCTATGAAGGTGATGAACCTATCTTCCAGTAATTCAAGGCCTACTCAGTACAAAGTACATCAGTACTATATTATCGCCATATGCCTAGCCTATTGGTAACTTTCTTAACAGTGAATGCGATGATATAGTTGACTAACTATCTTCTTAATCTGATGTTTCAGAATACAACTTCAAATATGATTTTGGTTTCACATCATTAACTTTGCCATTTAATTGCAAAATCATGTAGTCAAACATTTTCGTATATATCTCCTGGGTCATGTTTGCTTTTGAGCCCTAGCAGGTGATGATAAGCTACTGAAAAGTGTAGAAAAGCATATCTGTCCTTTTAGTTATTGATGATGTTCGATGGTAAGAAAAGTTTATAGTTTGGAAGGAGAAGTTTAGGCTTTAATGATGATAATAGTTACCATTTATTGAGCAATTTTTGTGTGCTAGATCTAACATATTATTCCTACAATGAGACAATTGAATAAGTACTGTTCTTATCACTATTTCATAAAAGAAGCAATGGGGTATTTTTAAATGGGTCATATAATTCATCTAGGGTCACTCAGCTGTAAGCAACACAGCCAGGATATGGCTCTAGCATTCATCACTTCACCACCACCATCACCACTACACATGCATACATGTATGTCTGTGTATTTACACATACATGTTTATATGTCTATTATATATATTTATCTATTTTATGTAGAATATAGATACATAAAAATCTCTGGTATAAATTATTAAACTGTTTTCCTTTATCATATCATGTTTACTTATTGTTCCTTTCTCTGTTTTCACAAGTGCTTGAAAGAAATTAATAACAGAAGCTAGTTACTTCTGTTACTTTGGCAGTACTGTAATTAGTGTATTTCCTGTAGAATCTACAGGAGAAAGGGTCTGAATCCTCTTGTTGACTGGATGACAAGAGATAAATTTTGTTTTATTAATAAGATTTAAACTTGAGGCACCTTCAACTAAGGTGTACACTGCTAAAATTTTATTCCTTAGTATTTTACTTAATGTTACAGTTAGTTTTTCAAGGATGAGACAAATTTAAGGAAATTACAGCATTCTTTTTCTGCTTCAGATACAGTAATGGGTACTTGTATATTAAATTGAGCTTTTTAAAAATTTCCTGACCAGGAGCCCATTGGAGAATAGAGGAGATTTTTTAGTACCATATGTAAAGAATTTGAATTCACTTATAAACACTTTCCTCTGGCTTTTAATTTAAAAAAGTAATGTATGGTTAATAAAAAAAAAAATAAGCCCTCTCACCCTGCAAAATAATTGAATCATGCATCATCCCGTCATTGAGAAATAACAACTTACTGTTGTGGTTGTTGTATCCTTTATATGTGCACACATATATTTTTGTTTAACTGAAAAATAGGGATCATAATGCTTTGAATCTGATTTCTTTCAATGAATGATATATTACAAACATCTTATTACCATGTTAATAAATACAAATACAAATTAGAATTCTAATGGCTGCGTAGTGTTCTAGTTTATGTGTAATTTACTTAGTTTACTTTTGTAAAATATTTAGACTACTTCCAGCTTATAAATAATACTGTAATATTATTACATACTTCCATATGTACTCCTACCCAAAAATTCTGTAGGATATTGGTAGAATTGGTGAATTATCAGTTGCCCTCCAGAAAGTTAATTTTCATTCCTTCCAGAAGTAAGTAGGATTATTCATTTTCTCAGCCACACCATTGTGAGAAGTATTATTTTTTTTAATCTTTGACGGATGTTTTTCTCTTTTGAAAATATATCAGTGGGCAGGTGAAATGACAGTTTGTGGAAATCTGAAATATATTATGGTATGTTTTAAGTTTTAAGTACGAACACCATTGTTAGTGACTTGTGCTGGTAAAAGGCATAAAGTAAGGAATGTCAGTGGATAAAGAATAAAAGATAATAATCAGTAACAAATCATTTAAACCTTTAAGTATATGATGAAACACTAGCAAATTTTGTGAGGATGAGAATGGTTCATAAAATAGTGCCTGAAGCTGAGAGGCAACAAGTTCGTGTGATGGGTCAAAGAAGCAGCCTTTGAAATTTTCTACCATGGGAAAAGAAGTATGCTAGCTCATCTCAGAACTGAAACCAGAAAAGCCCTGAAAGGAGAATTTAACGTTTAAAGACCCTATCCATTTATATAGAGTATTTTCTTTTCTTTTCTTTTTTAAGATTTTATTTATTTATTTGACAGAAAGAGACAGAGCCAGAGAGGGAACACAAGCAGGGGGAGTGGGAGAGGGAGAAGCAGGCTTCCCGCTGAGCACGGAGCCCAATGCAGGGCTCGATCCCAGAACCCTGGGATTATGACCTGAGCCGAAGGCAGACAGTTAACGACTGAGATAGAGTATTTTCATTTAGAGTAGTAATAGTAGCATAAAAATATGGAACACAGTATTATTCTTTTCTGATTGTGATTACATTTTGACTTCAGTTTTAGGAGCTCATGTCTTATATTGGAAAAAGTACTTGACCTGAACCTTGGATTGATCTTTAAGCCTTGTAACTTCATCTTTCTGGAGATCACTTTGCTCATGTATAAAATGGCCAGAACAACTACCTATGGGTCTTTATACATCAGTGAAATTTCATTTATTGCAGAAATATTTATTAAGCACCTACTATGTGCTAGATATTATCCTAGGCTCTGTGGATATGTCAGTGAAGAAAATAAGCAAAAATTCCTATCCCCAAGTTTCTGTCTTTTGAAGGAAGACTAGCAGTAAACATAATAAGGAATTTATATGTTAATAAGTATTATGAAAAAGAACTAAAACAGGTTAAGAACTATTTTGTACAAGTTAGGGAGCTGGGTATGTGATTTTTAAATAAGAATATTAGGATAGACCTCACTGCAAAGGTGAGTAGTGACGTAAAGAACACAAGGGAAGAAGGGCACCTAGGTGGCTCAGTCAGTTAGGCAACCGACTCTTGATTTCAGGACTCAGGTCATGATTTCATGGTCATGAGATCAAGCCCCACATCGGGCTCTGTACTCAGTGCAGAGTCAGCTTGAGATTCTCCCTCTCCCTCTGCCCCTCCCCCAACTTGCACCCGCGCTCGCCCTCTCTCTCTCTCTCTCTCTCTCTCTCTGAAATAAATACATAAATAAATCTTTTTAAAAAAATAAAGAATATGAGGGAACGAATCATGTAGATATTTGAGAGGAAAAGTGTTCCAGATAGGTAATAGACAAGGCTCTGAGGTTAAAAATATGCCTGGATTATTTGAGGAATAAATTGAGGAGAACAGTGTGGTAGAAGTAGAATGAGTGAGGTGATTGTGGTAGTAAATGAGGTCAGTGAGATAAGAAGGGGACAATTGGTGAAGGGTCTTTGGCTTTTACTCTGAGCGAAAGGAGAGCATTGAAAGATTTTACGTAGAGGAATAACACACTCAGATTTCTCTTTTAATAAAAACCATTCTAGGTTTTCTTCCAAAAGAAATGAGTAAAAGGTTGTGGCTGTTTTCACTCAGATGGGGAATTCTTCAGAAACAACAGGTTTGTTTGTTGGGAAGGATGAGTTCAGTTTGGTGCACTTTAGGTTTTAGAGATCATGTGTTAGCATTTGGAGGAAAGGCATGTGCTGATTATTACATTTGTGAGTCATCAACAAAGAAAAGGAGCTGACTTAGAAGAGTAGAGAGATGTTGGCATTATCTGATGACCGCCACCATTTGAGAGAAGGCAGAGGAAGAGAGACACTCCATAAAAGAGATCAAGAAAGCCCAGTAAGATTCTGGATAAACTTTGAAGATTGCACCAACAGAATTTCTTGATGGATTGGATATGGGTATGAAAGGAGAGTAGTCGTGGCATCCTGAGAATCTTGTCTACTACTAATTTGAACTGATAGTCAAAGGCCCATTTTATTTATTTATTTACTTATTTATTTTTATTTATTTTTAAAGATTTGATTTTTAAGTAATCTCTACCCCCAATGTGGGGCTCAAACTCACAAGCCCTAGATCAAAGAGTCACATGTTCCTCTGCCTGAGCCAGCCAGGTGCCCCAGGCCCATTTTAGATGTTTGAAAAGACATAGACTTTTTTTTCTACCAACCCTTAGATGAATTTAAGAGTTTGAGGGACATTGCTACATTGCAGGCAGAATAGATAGAAGTTGCTTTATATGAATTGAAATAGAGCCTGAGAATTACCTTTTTAATTTAAATTTCATATTAAAATGGATAACTAGTGTTTCATTCTGTGGGACCTTACTCTATACTGCTGGGCTGGCTTGTTTATTTTCATTATTGTTCTTATGGAAAACAGTTACGTATTCTGTTTAGTTAAAATATAAATTTGGAAGGAGAAAAGTATACTGTATGCCAAGAAATGTGTCTTTGTTCTTAATGGTACCATGCAGTACAGTAAATAAATACCACTATTATTTTTCCCTATAACATTGAAATTTACAGACTTATCAACAATTTGGGGTAGAAAGGAACAAAAGAAGAACTTTTTAATAGGGCTAATTTCTGTTCCTCTAGGTACAGGACACAGTTGTTGGCTGAAATAGAACTCTAGATTGCAGACATAAATCCAATGATGAGTTTTTGCAGGCCAAAGAAAGCTTAGAAAAAGGAGAGAAAACTCACCTTCTAGGAAAATGGATCTACCTACCATCTCATGTCTTCTATTTACTGACTTCTATGTTTTGTGTGTCTTTTATGTCCTTGTGTATCTCACATTCAGGTTCTCTAAGAGAGTATCTTCTTAGAGAGGGCTCCCTGGGGAGAGTATCCCTATTGGGAATAATTCTGCCAGGCTACTTTATAGACTGCTGATCAAGTTTCAGAGGATTGCTTTTGTCTCAGGTGCCAAAACTGGTCTAACCCATTTTGGACAAGATGGTAGAGTAACCTGACCTCTGCCTAAGGAGCTCTCTCATCTGAGGGCTTGAAGGCTAGCTGACAGGCATGGTACTACCTGATACAACAGAGCTGTAAAATTTTGCTAGTCTTTGCCCTGCTTGAAATACAGGTACTCTGTCTCTGAGATGAGCTCTAAACACAGGAAATTATTGATGCCATCAGCCTGAACACCATTGTGAAAGGCTCATTGTTTTCCTTTCCCAAGTGATATTAAATGTCTTCTTTTCTTTCTCTCTGTACAATATTTTGAAAAGCATACCAACTTATTACAAATAAATCCATATATAATTATGCCATAACAAAAGATTTAAATAGATAAACAGTCCCAAGCGGATTTTTTTTCTGTTAGAGAACTAACTCATTGTTTTCTTTTCAGCCTTTGGAATCAGATGGATCTGCGTTTGATTCTACTTATGCCATTTTTTAGCTCTTATCTTGGCCGAGTTCATTCTGAGCCTCAGTTTCTCATCTGTAAAAAATAATAAAAGTTTATTGTCATCAGAGTGGGGGTAAATGAAGTAATATATGTAAAATACTCAATACAGTGTCTAGCACATAACACGCTTGATAAGTAATTGCTACAGTTGTTTTTATTATTATTGACTGAGACAGGAAATAATCTTATTAAAAATATTTAATCAATTTAAAATATATATTTTTTCAATCAGTGTTAATGATAGAAAAAAAAATACTCATTTCTGTTTCTGAAGTACCCGTTAGGTACCTCTGGTGGAATGTATATTACACAGATCTAACCAGGTATTTTTATTTTAGCTCTACTTGTTTTTTATGAAACATATTCAGCTCTTTTGCAGTTTTGTTACGTAAAATATTTGACATATTCACTATGTTTCATAGTTGATTTAATCTTAGCTTGTAGTTTTAGAGGAGGGTAGGAAGTGCTCCCCTCAGTCTCTAGCACCATGATGCCTGTGCCCACCTGGCATTACCATTACTTCTCCGGGGCAGTGTTTGCACTTCTGGATTCCCAAACACAGGTTTTTGTTAGATACCCGCAATGACTCCTCAGACACAGAGTATTCCACTGCAGGTCTGAATGACATTTCTGATGTTTTCTCGTAACTCCAGACAATTATTATTCTTGTTTACATTTTCTAGGTTTGAAGAAAAGGCCCAAATGGACCCTCTTAGTGCTCTGAAATATTTACAAAACGATCTTTATATAACTGTGGATCATTCAGACCCAGAAGAGACGAAAGAGGTAAAAACTTGCTATTTTTTCTCTTAGATGTTTAAAGGAAAATGAGGAAAATATGATGACACTAATAATTTTTAAAGTAGCCCACAGCAGATGAAATAAAAATTGAATAGGCTTACTTTCATGTGATGATAAAAGGTTCAGGTCACACAAAAAGCCCTAGATCCTTTCAGAAAAGGATTCTCAGGTTTAAAGTTTTAGCTTAGACATGAGTTTTGTGTGTTGGGAAGGAAATAGAAATTTTTACTTCTGTAGTCCCATGCTTCTTTCACTTAAGGATTACATAATGGCTCAATATAAACTTTTCTCTTGATACTCCAAAATCCCATAAGAGAAGAAAGAAAACTCTCCTCTTTCATAAGAAGAAAGTGAAGAGTGGTCGGTAGGAGTAGAATCCCTGCTACCTTGATATTTAGTTATATGAATGTCATAGCAGAATAGTTCAACTACAGTGTACTGACTTCTTTCATCAGGAGTCCCTGACCTTGAGAAATTAGTAGCAGATCATTACTTTTCAGGGCTTTTTTTCTTACTAATACTGGAGGGAAAAGAGAAGATGTAATATTTTTAGAGCATATTTGTTTATCTACAGTGTGTGAATACACCTGCAGTGAGTTTCATAGTCTGACAGCCTGTCTTCCTACTAACTGCTGAGATTCCTTTTGTCACTTTTAACTTTTGCCAAGCGTCCTTGTGCATATTCATCTAGCAGCATGTGAACTGCAGTCCATTTTGCCTTCCACTCACAGAACTGGTGCTGATGGTATATAATTCTGTCCCAACCATCCATTTCCCTGTTCTCTGTTGCTTTGCTTTGGCTTCGCAATAGCCATCAAGCAGTGCTTTTTTCTTGTTCAGCGATGACACAGGTTTCAGATTTAATGTCAAATCACTTGCAGGTACCAGGTTCGTTGTATTTTCCAGCAGTAGAGCCTGCATTTCCTTGGCACCAAAACAAGGAGGTTCTCTTTCATAGTTGCCTACTGTGAAAATAAGTCTGATTGCTCTTAGTCAGTTTGGGTTATAACCCTTCCCTAGGCGGAGAATCAGTTTTAGGAACCCCCTCCCCCGAAGGGGGACAGTTAATTGTCTCTCCTTGAGTCTTCAATCAATTCATGATACTATTTGAAATGGTGAAACTGTCATAGTTTTGCCAAGTAGCAGAGTATGTTTGGTTTCATCTTTTATGGCTTATAACTGAACATAGTTGTAAAGAGTCTATTAATCTTCATTTTTATTAGACCATGCATTTGAAAGTTATAAATAGATTTCCTTGTGTTTTCTCCATAGTCTATCTAAAATGGCTCTAACCCGGGAACATTCATTTTTCTCTTATTTTTTAAAACCAAACCAAAACAAAATATTGCAAAGTAAATAAATTCAGCTGTGTGAACTGCAAGTAGGCCAAAGAAAACAGACAGTTTGTTCTTAAAGCTAAGCTAATGGGAAAAACCAGGACAGGGAGGTATCTCAAGTTCAAACAGAGCCATTTTAAAAATTTTGGTAGCAGGTTTCTCTTTTTCTCCTCTCCTCTGTAGTTTGAAATTATGATTTTATATGCCACAGACTTCCATTTTTTAAAAGCTTTATGTATCAAGAGTTGTTTAGCCCTAATAGAAGTTAGTTAAAATGGTACTGTGTGTATGTGTGTGTGTGTGTGTGTGTGTGTGTGTGTGTGTCAGCATCAGAATTGCTTCAGAGACTTTTTCAAAACAATACCCTCACCCTAAGAGTCTCTCGCCTGCTCTTATGTAACAGAAAACACTGCTGACATTGAGGATTACTGGTCTGTAAGATTATTATTTTGTTTAAAAATGTGTAAATGGATTTTGTTTTGGGAAAAGAAATCCTTTGGTGACAGTTCTAGGGTATATACTTAGAGTATTTGTTAGTAAGGCATATAGGTCTTCACTTTCCTTATAAGATATCATTCCACTTATCAAAAAAGACCTTACTATTTGTTTTCTGTAGAAGCTTGTTTTTGTTCTCTCTGTATATTTTACAAAAATTTTTACTATATTAAATGATTGTATCAGAAACTAGAAGTGGTTTTTAGGTTTTTCTCTTTTTTGGGAGGCCAGTTATCATGATGATGATCATCACTGTGCCTATTATTGGAAAAATGATGATGGACTACCAGCTGTATGCCAAATAATGATTTTTTGCTTTCCTCCAGTCTCCAGAACGTCCGATCTAAATTGGCAATGAGCTGCTGATAAACCCTATGAAAATGATTTTTTTTTTCTAGAAAAGGCCCGAGACAAGGTTGCCTAAATTAATTCTGCCGTTTTCAGAGAAGATTCTATAATAGAGAAGGAATGAGAAAAACAAGTTTTGAGCCAGTATTACACATTTTGTATTAATTACATTTCCGCTGAGCTTCCAAAGTACTGGTGTCATTCATTTAACAGATGTGTATTGAGTCCCTACAATACGCCAGGCATTCTTCTAGGCACAGGAAATATATTGGTGAACCAAGCAAAATATCTGCCTGGGTGGTACTTATTACTAGTGGTGAGAGATGATAAACATATTAAATAAGCAAATTATGTAGTACATTAGTAATGATAGGTATTATGGGAAAATTAAAGAGAGATAAAAAGGGTAAAGAGAGATCAGAATTAGGAGGGGTGAGAATTGGACAGTTGCAGTATTAAATAGGATGCTCTTAATAGGCCTCATTTAGAAATAAGATGTACACAAAGACTTGAAGGGTGTGAGGAAGTGATGTAAGTAGATAATTTGGGGAAGATAATTCCTGGCAAAGGGAGGGTTAGAACAAAGACCCAAGGGTGGGAGCATCCTGGCTTTGTTTAGGAGAACAGCAAGGAGGCCACTGTGGCCGGAGTAGAGGTAAGAATAATGGGAGTAGTCACAGATGAGGTCAGAGAGGTAAGAGCAGGGATTGGGAGATCAGACTGTGAGTGACTTCCTAAGTCAGTGTTAGGACTTTGGTTATTACTCTAAATGAATACGGAGCCAGGTCAAGGTATTACGCAGAGGAGTGATGTGTCTGCTTTGTCTTACCTGACTTAAGATCACTAAAATCTAAGATCACTCTGGTTGATTGCTGTATTGAGAATAGACTAAAGGAGAGTAAGAATGGAGGCCGAGAGACCTATAAAAGAGATTGTAGAAATCTAAGCAAGGGATTATCGTAGTGCACACCAAAGTAGCAGCAGTAGAAATAGAAGTAAAGTAGATCAGATTCTCAATATATATTAAAAGTAGAACCAACAGTGGGAATGCAGTCTGGTACAGCCACTATGGAAAACAGTAGGGAAGTTCCTCAAAAAGTTAAAAATAGAACTGCCACACAATCCAGCAATTGTACTACTAGGTATTTACCCAAAAAATACAAAAACACTAATTCAAAGGGATACGTGTACCTTGATGTTTATAAGCAGCATTATCTACAATAGCCAAAATATGGAAATAGCCCAAGTATCCATCAATTGACACATACACACACACCCCTGAATATTACTCAGCCATAAAAAAAGAATGAAATCTTGTCATTTGCAACGGTATGGATGGAGCCAGAGAGTATTATGTTAAATGAAATAAGTCAGTCAGAGAAAGACAGATATCATATGATTTCACTCATATGTGGAATTTAAGAAACAAAACAAATGAGCAAAGAGGGGGAAAAAAAGAGGCAAACCAAGAAACAGACTTTTTTAAATACTCTCTACACTCAGCGTGGGCCTCAAACACACAACCCCAACTCAAGAGTCACACGCTTTACTGACTGAGCCAGCCAGGTGCCCCAGCAGACTCTTAACTGTAGAGAACAAACTGATGGTTACCAGGAGGTGGGGGGGTTGGGGTTAAATAGGTGATGGGAATGAAGGAATGCACTTGTTGTGATGAGCACTGGGTGATGTATGGGAGTGTTGAATCACTATATTGTACACCTGAAACTAATATTACACTACATGTTAACTAACTGGAATTTAAATAAAACTTAAAAAAAAGTAATACCAACAGAATTTTATGATCGATGGGATGTAGGGTTTGAAAGAAATGACTCCAGAGTTATTAGCCTGAGTATATGGAGCTATTATCAACTGAAATGAGAAGTGCCTGGGTAGACCCAGTTTGTGGTCATAGATGGGGGCTCCTGACTGGGATCGGGAGTATAATGTTGGATATCTCCAGTTGAGATGCCTGTTGAACAGCCAACCTTATACGTTGAGGTGATAGTTGGATATTCATGTCTGGCTTTATTCAGATTATGTAATATCACTTGGTACCTATTGTACATATCAGGCCAGTACATACCAGTTCCACTTAATCAGATTATTAAAATAATAGTTTTCACCCTGTCCTTTTGTATGTAGAACCAGTGGGTTTATCTTTCACCTTAGAAGTCAGAAAAGAGGAACAAATTAACCCTCAAATAAGTAGAAGATAGGAAATTCGTGAAATAGGAAACAAAAAAAAATTTAAAAAGAGAAAAGTTGGTTCTTTGAAAATGTGAATAAAATAGCAAGACTTACAAAGAAAAAAATAGTGAAAATATAAATTGTCAGCATCATTATGGACCCTATAGATACATAAAAAGGGAACAAGGAGATCCTATGAACAACTGTCAACAAATTCAGCTACTTGATGATATGGACAAATTCCTTAGAAGACACAACAGAACAGACACAGGAAGAATTAGAAAATCTTAAGGAACTCCGTATTAATTACAGACATAGACTGAATTTGTAATTGAAAACTTTCTAACAAAGAAAACTGTAGTTCTAAATGGCTTTCTCAGTAAAAACCCAATAAAAATAGTACAAGCAGAGAAAACTATAGACCTCTTGTGAATGTAGATGCAGAATTCTTAATAAAATTTTAGTTAATTGAATCCAGCAATATATAAAAAGGTTAATGCACAATGACCAAGTGAGGGTTTATTCTAGGAATTTAAGGTTGGTTTAACATTTGAAAATCAGTGATACACCACCCTGACAGAATAAAGGAGGAAAACTACAGATCATCTCAATAAGTGAAGAGTAAGTGTTTGACATGATTAAAAACCCATTCATGATTAAAAAAAAAAAATTCTTAGTAAACTTGAAAAGAAACTTCCTAAATCTCATACAGGGCATCTATGAAAAATATAACAACTAGTACTATACTTAATTGTAAAACTCTTTCCCTAAAGATTATGACAAGGAAAGGATGTCTGCTGTCAGTAGACACCCTCTATTCAGCATTGTGCCAGAAGTTGTAGCTAGTGCCATAAGAAAAAGAAATAAACAGCATATGGATTGGAAAGGAAAATTGTGTGTAGATCACATTATTGTGTACATGGAAAACCCCATGTAATCTACAAAACAATAATACTAAGATAAGTAAATTTAGCAAGATTACAGAATACAAGGTCAGTAGAAAAAAAAACAATATTTTTATATTAGCAGTGAACAATTAGAAAATGAAAATTTTAAACCTGTTTATATTAATCCCACAATAAATATGTAGTAATAAGTCTATTGTAAGAAATAAATGGAGAGAGATATCACATTTTATGGATTGAAAGACTAAGAATTGTTAAGATGCCCATTCTCCCCAAATTGGTTTTTAATTTAATGTGGTCCCTATCAATATTATGGCAAGTTTGGATTTCTTTGTTGTTGAAAAAAATAGGCAAACTGATTCTAAAATTTATATGGAAAAACAGAGGCCCTGAACTAGTCAAAACACTTGAAAATAGAAAAACAAAGTTAGAGGTTTCATACCACCTGATTTCAGGATTCTGTATAAGCCACAATAATCAAGGCATTGTGGTACTGGCTTAGGGATAGACAGATCAGTAGAACAGAACAGAGTTCAGAAGTAGACCCACATGTATGTGATCAGTTGATTTTTTTGGCCAGGATGCCAAGTCCAATGGGGAATTGGTAAGTCTTTTTAACAAATGGTACTGATATCTCAGCCCCTGTCTCACACAAAAACTAATTTAAGATGGACCTAAATATAATATCTAAAACAATAAAGCTTCAAGAAGAAAACATCTTTACAACATTGGGATAGACAGAGATTTCTTGGAAATGACACAAAGGCAGTAACCATAAAAGAACCATAAAAAAAAGAACCATAAAAGAAAAAATATGGGGGCGCCTGGGTAGGAAATCGGTTATCGGTTAGGTGTCTGACTCATGATCTGGGGGTTGTGAGATTGAGCCCTGCTTTGGGCTCTGCACTGGGCATGGAGCCTACTTGGGATTCTCTCTCCCTATGCCTCTTCCCCGACCCTCCTCCCCCCACCCTGCCATGTGCAGTCTCTCTCAAATAAATAAATAAATCTTTTAAAAAATCTTGATAAGTTGGGATTTCAACAGAAGTAAAATTTCATAAAAGACATTAGAAAAATAGAAAAGCCACAGACTAAATAATACTTGCAGTAGATATATATGACAGAGGACTAATACCCAGAATATTTAAAAAACAAACAAACACAGATTTTAAATTCTTCCTTTTGTTCCCTTTTTCCCTAAACTCTTGCTTAGGTAATTCCTCTAGGATATTTGTCCAGTTTCTGGCCTTCAAAAGACCACTCGTCAGGGCTTACAAATATTAATGTGATTGATACCTGAAGTTTTAAAGGCTGGAAGCACAGGTATAAAATACATCCTGAGGAATCAGTGGTATCAACCACTTAGGTCTTACAAAGTGCTAAGTAATTCCATTGAGATTCTACTCACTGGTCTACTCTCTTCCTTTAATTTACCTATTTTCCAGCATCCTCATTCAAGATAAAGATGAATAGTTCTCCCAAATTAAAGTAAATACCATAGTTCTAAATATTCTCAATTTCAGTTAACCTGTTGTTTGTTCACAATACATACTTTAATAAATTTTAAAAATAAAATAATTCCAAGACTTGGTCCAGTATTTTGGAAAGGAGTCCAGTAGAAAAATCAGCATATTCTTTAATCTAAACGTAGTGTTCTTGTTACTATTTGTTGAATAGACTTAGGCAGCGCATGTGCAGAGACAATACAGTGGCTAATAAATGGTATGTTATTTTTTTCTAATATGCTTAGCCAGCTAACTTGCTTCTATTTTTCTTTTACAGTTTCAGCTCCTAGCTTCAGCTCTGTTCAAATCTGGTTCAGATTTTACAGCTCTAGGTAAGTATTCCAGTGTAGTTTATCCAGCTTAGATGCCCTAGCTTTGGGGAATTGGGTTTTGGTTTCTTTTAAATGAAACATCAGGTGAGATGTTCTTCTAAACAAATGGAGCAAGTTTCAAGGTAGCATGCAAAATTTCTAATAACCTGCTACAAAGTTATTTTCCATGCATCAGTCACCAGTTCATGGGTTAGTTTGCAGTTCCTATTACACCAATTGCTAGGTTATTAGGCAAACGGCAGTAGAAGCATGATCAAAATAAATTAACTTGTATAGCATTGTTTTGGAATGTAGGCTGTGAATTACTGGTACAGTTACTATGAGATAACACTTCTTCGTTGAATGATTTTTCCTCTCAGTTTGTTCTTTGCAGAGTTGTGTCGGATCAACAGATTAGTGATGGGGTAGGCAGTGAAAAAATGTTTTGAGCTCTGAGAAAATGCATTATCTCTTTCCTGAAAATGGGAATTTTTGTGTGCTGTTACCTTAATTGTTTAAGATAGATTCTACTTGAAACTCCGGTGTTTCTCAGACACCCCACACAGGGGCATTGGTCTTCATTTAGGAATACTCTCATTTGGTATTAATGAATTATTAAAGTAAGCTAGACTGTAGTGAAGTGGGGAATTCGTAGAAGTTCCACAACCCAGAGCTTTATTCAGGTCAATTTTTAAGAATCTTTTCATTAGGATAAGTCATTAGGATAGCTTTACTTTTTCAACAAGATTGTAGGCTTTTGAAGTATGGGAATTTCCAGCTTTCCTCCTGTCATTATAAAATACAGTCACACTGTGAATGCTTATTAATTCCATTGATGCCACTGCTATTACTGTTTGCCTTAAAACTGAGCAGTAATATTGAAATTTTCCAGGATATGTAATTCAGATACTACTCTTTATCTCTGGAATAAAATAACATTTTGGAATATAAATTTAATTTCTTCATTGTTTGTCCTTTTGTCTCCTAAAGGTGAACCGTACCTCAGAGGAAAAGACAGAGCATATATAATTCTGGTGTTTTTCAGTAAGATGGGAAAGAATAGGAATTTTCCTTGGGGTCTTGCCCTTTCTTGTTCCATAACCAGTAATTGAGGCTTCTCCACTGATCTAGGCAACTCTAGTTCTGAGTTCTAATTCCAGAATACATAGGATTCCACAGGGCAGGACTGAGCAGACTGCCGTAAAACATAGGTTCTCTGAAAATTTAGATAATCATTTACCACAATTCCATACATGCAAATGTCTTGAGGCTAATAGAGATCTCAACCTTGTGATGGAGAACCTAGGTATAAGCATTATTTTAGAAAGTCCATAGCCTTGTGAATTTCGTCATTTGAAACAGAGATTTAGTGATACATGAATTAGGAGCCTGGCACATAGATACTTTGAATAAACATGTGCCTTGTTATGTATGGATACCACAGCCCAGAGCCATTATTTTTATTTTATTGGTGGGCAACACTAAAATGTCTCTGGCTGACTTATATGTAGCCTTTATTTATTTATTTATTTTTTAAAAGATTTTATTTATTTGACAGACAGCGAGAGAGGGAACACAAGCAGGGGGAGTGGGAGAGGAAGAAGCAGGCCTCCTGCTGAGCAGGGAGCCCGATGGGGGGCTCAGTCCCAGGACCCTGGGGTCATGACCTGAGCCGAAGGCAGACACTTAACGACTGAGCCACCAAGGTGCCCCCATATGTAGCCTTTAGAACAAGAATTTCTTGGCCGTTACTTAAATACATTAGGCTGGTGTCAGCAAATATTTTACCTTTAACTTAACTCCTTTCTTCAGTATCTGACCTATTCACTGCCAGCTAATATATTTTATCAGGAACTGTTTGTTTTACTTGGATTCCAAGCAAACCTCAGATAACATGAGGACAATACAAACAATAGAAAAAAATATTCCTATGGGGTTTTATTTCCTACCTTCTCTGAAGGGAGGCAGTATCTTTAGTAGTTAAGAGTTGAGAATGTAGGAGAGCGGTTAAGAGTCAGAATCTAGGCTCAGATATCAGCTTTGCCACTTGCTAATTTCAAAAGTGACCTTGAGCAAGTCACCCTGTTTTTTTTTTATTTTATTTTATTTATTTATTTGAGAGAGAGAGACACAGCAAGAGAGGGAACACAAGCAGGGGGAGTGGAAGAGGGAGAAGCAGGCTTCCTGCCAAGCAGGGAGCCTGATGCAGGGCTGGATCCCAGGACCCCGGGACCATGACCTGAACCGAAGGCAGACGCTTAATGACTGAGCCACCCAGGCGCCCCAAGCAAGTCACCTTTCTAATAATTAATTTCTCCATCTCTATAAGATGGAGATAATAAGAGTACTTACCTCAAGTTGTTGAGAGAATTAAATGAAATAATTATGGAAAACACTTAGCACAGTAAAAAACACTACGTGTTCCATTCAGGGTACTATTATTATTATCTCCCTTAAAAATGTAATCTTGGAGCACCTGGGTGGCTCAGTCAGTTAAGCGTCCAACTCTTCATTTTGGCTCAGGTCATGTTCTCAGGTTCATGAGATTGAGCCCCACATGGGGCTCTGCACTCAGCAGGGAGTCTGCTTCTCTCCCTCTCCCTCTACATCTGCCCCCCAGCCCCCTTTACACCTCCACTCATGCGCGTGCACACACGCATGCTCTCTCTGAAATCTTTTTTTTAAAGAAGAATTGAAACCAAATGGGTTATTCCATGTATATATGTATACATTTTTTATTTTATTTATTTATTTATTTTAACTTTATTTATTTGACAGAGAGTCACAGTGAGAGAGGGAACACAAACAGGGGGTGTGGGAGAGGGAGAAGCAGGCTTCCCGCCGAGCAGGGAGCCTGATGCGGGGCTCGATCCCAGGACCCTGGGATCATGACCTGAGCTGAAGGCAGACGCTTAACGACTGAGCCACCCAGGCGCCCCTATGTATACATTTTTTAAAAAAAAGATTTTTATTTTTAAGTAATTTCTACACACAGTGTGGGACTTGAACTCACAACCCCAAGATGGAGAGTCACATGCTCTACTCACTGAGCCAGCCAGATGCCCCTAGATGTATATATTTTTCATGTACAGATAAACTAAATATTTCATTTTCAAATTCTCCAAAAATACTTGCCTCCACCAAACTTTCTGACTGACTTCCTTCAGAATTGTTTATCTTAACCTCTTACTGAGAATTAAATGAAAGTATTTATTAGTGTCCTATGTAATTTAAAGAATCAGGGGTGCCTGGGTGGCGGTTACGTGTCTGCCTTTGGCTCAGGTCATGATCCTGGGTCCTGGGATCAAGCCCTGCATTGGGCTCCCTGCTCGGCGGGGAGCCTGCTTCTCCCTCTCCCTCTGCCTGCCACTCCCCCTGCTTGTGCTCTCTCCCTCTCTCAGTGTCAAATAAATAAATGAAATCTTAAAAAAAAAAAATTAAAAAGATGGAAAGTGATTTACAAATAACTGGCTGGCATTATCTTAGTTTTGAAAAATGACTGACATCAGAGAAAAGCCACCTCTGGGGATCTTTAATTTAGAGCTTCTGGTGGCTATGGGTACTTTTAAACTTGAACTCAGACATTTTGCTAATTTTTAGAGCTGTGTCTTGTTTCCAGAAAGTATGCACTGAAGCAATTTAAGCATGTTTTCAGCAAGGTATGTGACAAGTAGGAAAAATCTGGTCTGTAGTACATATTGCCTTTTTTTATCTTAACACCTCTTTTTAGGACTTTCAGAGTCCAAATATGTGCAAAATATGAATTCAGACAGATGTTCAAAACATTTTATGCCTAAAGTAGTTCTTTTTGTCATTGTGTTGATATTTGTGAATGAGGAGCCTTAAGAATTTCGCAGCATTTGCTATGCCCTTTTAGCCTTTATACTTTTGCTATATCCACCAAATTTAGATTTCAGCAAGATACTTTCTTCAGCCTCTTGTCTGTAGCCCACATGTTTACAGGTACTTTTTATATAACAGTAAGTTTATTATTAGCAATAGAAAGGATCAACAAACGTGTCCAGGAGAAAAATGAGAATTCTTGCTATTTCTTCTTTACCAGAAGTAGGGAACATTACCTAGTCAGTATAGGATGTTAAGTTAAAAGTATATTCCTAGGGGCACCTGGCTGGTGCAGTCGGTTAAGCATCTGACTCTTGGTTTCACCTCAGGTGGTAATCTCAGGGTAAGATAGAGCCCTGCATGAGGCTCCTTGCTCAGCGTGGAGTCTGCTTCAGATTCTCTCTCCCTCTTCCTCTTCCCCTCCCGCTCATTCTCTCTCCTCTCTCTCAAATAAATTAAATAAATCTTTTTTTTTAAAGATTTTATTTATTTGACAGAGACACACAGAGAGAGAGAGAGAGAACACAAGCAGGGGGAGTGGGAGAGGGAGAAGCAGACTCCACACTGACCAGGGAGCCCGATGCAGGGCTCGATCCCAGGACGCTGGGATCACGACCTGAGCCAAAGGCAGATGCTTAACAACTGAGCCACCCAGGCGCCCCAAATTAAATAAATCTTTAAAAAAAGAGAGAGAAAAAAATATATTCCTAATAGGTCACTTTTCTTTTTAGAGCAGTCATTGTCTTTAGTGATGGTAGTAGTGATAAAAGCGATAGCTGGTATTTATTGAACACTTACTATGGGTCCAGGTACTATTTTAAGCACTGTACATGTCTTAACTCATTTAATCTCCATAATAATCCTATGAAGTAGTTACTATTATGATCTCCTTTTATATAGGAAGAAACTGGGACACAGAGAAGCTTAGGTAACTTGCCCAGGAATAGTACTAATGAATGGCAAAACTAGGATACAGACTTTAATAGTATGGCTTCAGAGTTCATTCTCTAAACCAATTATACTACTTCTCATTGAGCTTTACCAGTGTCTGTTACTCTTGAGTAATTAGTTCCTCATTCCATTTTATGATGAAAATGAAGTGAGAGACACACTGATTAGGAGTATGAGATTTAGAATCTACATTTCTTAGTGCCTACCCCTTTTTAATGTATTTAAAAAAAAAAAAAACAAAAAACTTTGACTACAGATATAGCTTAAGGTTCTCCTTGAACAACTTTCACACCCAACTATATACACAGACCTACAAATGCAGTGATTTTCTTTATTTACAATAGTTACGTTCTGTAAAGTCACAAGAGATACTGAATTAGTAAATACTAAACCATTTCTCCTATGGGACATACAGAGTTAGGTTCCTTATATAATTAACATTGCACGAAGCTTATCAAACACATGTATTTTCTCCATAAGGCACATCATGGCCTTTTTAGGAAGTGCCACTTAGGAACACTAGATAGCACTTCAGCACTATGCTTGGGGACCATTTTAAGCAGTGAAGTCACAACAAAAAGCACAAAAATGTGAAAAATATGACACCAGTAGATTGAAAAGGACACTTGTTTATAGTATGAGAGGTGCTAAAAGAAGGCAGAGCATCACCCAGTTCACCCTTGGCTGACAGCATGTGCCTGTGCTGATTCAAATGTTTACTGCTCTCCACATGTCTGTGAATGACCACATCATGCCACAAGTATTGATTTGGGGGTTACAGGTACGTTTTAATGGTTAGGCAGCTGCACAAATAAGGAATCTGCATAAAAAAGATGGACTGTAACCACACACAGATGTATAGTTTTGTGTGTTTTGGTTTTATTTATTACACAATGTAAAATATGGATTCTACAACATAACGTTTTAAAATTTAATGATGTGGCTTGGAGATGTTTGTAAGAAACTACACTAGATCTATTATATTCTTATTAAGTAATACATGGTATTCCATAATAGGATCTACCATAATTTAAACATTTATCTAATGATAGTGTGAATTTCAATTTTCTCATTGGTAAATGGTGAATAAAAGTAAAACATGTTCAGATGGTAACCACACTTACCATGGGGAGCATTGAGTAATGTATAGAATTGTCAAATCAGAATCACTATGTTGTACACCTGAAAGTAATATAACATTGTATGTCAATTATATATACTCTAATAAGAGAAAAAAATTAAGTCAAAAAATAATTAAACATGTTCTTTTAAGGGTTAAGTGAACTTGGCACACTGCCTACAATTTAAGCCCTCAGTGAATATTAGTTAATAAAAATAAATAAATGGGTTTTGGAGTGGATAGACACGGGTTCACATTCCATTCTCTTCCTTCACCAGCTGTGAGATCTTAAAAAGTTACTGAATATCCCTAAGTTGTCATCTGAAAGGGGAGTTTATGATAACTGCTTCATTAGTTTTTTATAAGAATGAAATGTCAGGGTCGCATGGGTGGCTCAGGCGGTTAAGCATCTGCCTTCAGCTCAGGTTGTGATCCCAGGGTCCTGGGATTGAGTTCCACATCAGGCTCCTTGCTCAGTGCAGAGCCTGCTTCTTCCTCTGACTGATGCTCCCCCTGCTTGTGTGTGCGCTCTCTCGCTCGCTCTCTCTCTGACAGATAAATAAAATCTTTAAAAAAAAAAAAAATGAAATGTGGTCATATATAAAGTACCTGGCACAGAGTAGGAACTCAGTGTTTCCCTCCCTCTTAAATCATTTAATCTCATGAAAATGTGTTTACTTCATTTGATATTACTTTGGATACATTGGTACTTCATTAGTAATATATTAGTAATACATAGGTATTATATTACTTCATTAGAGTATTACCACAGAATCAATATCTTCTCTTAAAAATAAAACCTATTATGACATTTTTACAATTATAGAAAGTAAATAAAACAAGGGAAAAACTCTAAAGTTGACTACAAACAGTTGGTAATATTACCACACAATAGGGGGAAAAAAGAGAAACTTTTTCAGTACAATGCTACAGTGCTTAGACTATACTCTTTAGTGAGATTTAGTCTAAAGACAATAAAAGCAAAGAAATCTTGGCTTTTTGTTGGTAATGGTATGGATATAGTAATTCTGGAACATGTTTTGTATGTATTTTACATTGAACAAATGAGTAAATATGATGATGTAGAGAATCAGTTTTCCTAGTGGGAGAAAGGAGATACTGTAAATAGGGAATGGGATTAAGGAGAGGAAGACTCCTGTAGAGTTCTAAAAAAATGGGAATCATCAATGAAATCACGAACTCATAATTTTGCTTTAAAAACAGCTGTGTATATAATGTGTGCACATATGTGTTCAGGCCTAGAAACACTACCACCCTTGGCAATTAACACAAATGATCTTTAATTCTAAATGTCACTCACCACTAAAAGGAATTAGGGCTCCTTGAAAAAAATGGCTGATTTCAGAGCTGTGTAAAGATGAGCTTGGATATCTTGCTCTACCAGGAAATAAGGAAGTGCTCAAAAATTAATGGGAACATTAAAAAAGACACAGAAACGAGCTCAAAAGAGCTCTTGCTGGCCCAAACTGGGACAATATGAGTATTAAAATGAATAATGACAGTAATAAATACGAGATATTGAACAATAAAAGGATCCATGAGTACATACTCATGCAAACAAATAAAATGGAGGAAAAGCTCTTTATAATTAGTGTCAGTCAACAAATGCAGAAGGAATTGTAGAGTTAGGAAAACACCATTGGTGTTTTGTTTTAGCAAGATATAATTGTTTTAAGCAAGAATCATCAGTGAAGGCTAATATTGGGTTCAGGTCTGTTGGGGAACAGGATATTCACACAGTCTCAAATTGTCGTCTTGTCAATATTTTACTAATTGCTGGGGGCGCCTGAGTGACTCAGTCCATGGAGCACCTGACTCTTGATCACAGGTCTTGATCTCAAGGTTGTGAGTTAGAGCCACGTGTTGGGCGAGGAGCCTACTTAACAAAAATTTTTTCTAAATAAAATACTTTACTAATTGCAGTGGTAGAAAACAACACCTTCACATTAGAGAAATCTGGCCATACCAGCTTAATCAGGTGATCACAGTTAACATTGGGACAAACGGATAGCATCTGCCTCCTGACATGATGCAGTGGGAAGCACACAGTATCACTTTTGTAGTATTCTTGCCAGAACTGCATAAATTCAATCTGATTACAAGGAAGCAGTCAGATAACCCAAATTCAACACATTCTACAACTCTGTAACTGCTCCGTACTTGTCAAGAATATCAGTATCATAAGAAACAGAGGCTGAGGGAACTATTCCAGGCCAAAGAAAACTAAATACAGTGTTTGATACTGGATTGAGTTTTAGATGAGTAGGGAAAATGACTGTAAAAAAGATTATTGGGACAAAAATGTTAAATTTCCTAAATTTAATATATAGTGGTTATTTAAGTGATGTTCTTAGGTGAAATGAACTCAAGTATTTAGGGATGAAATTGTCTACAATTTACTCCCAAATCATTCTACAAAAAACTATGTGTGGGGTACAAACACAGAGAGAGAGCATGAGAACACGTGACAAAATGTTAGCAACTGAGTAATCTAGGTAAGGGTATATGAGTGTTTGAGGTACTATTCTTGAAACTAGGAGTTTGAATTTTTTAAAAATTTTAGAAAACTCAGAGAAGCATAAAATAGAAAAAAAAATCTCATTATTCAGAGATAACCTTTGTTTACATTTTGGAGTATTTCCTTCCATTCATTTCCATGATATTTCTTAATTAAATTTTAAGCTCCAAAGAAGTAAACATTTGTCCTCAAACTTAAAATAATAGTAAAAAATTTTTTTTTAATAAAAAGGAATGTACCTTTCTTGAGGCATTGTTTATTTTCCTTCCAGGAAACTGGTATCCTTGGCAATGTTCTGTTCTGTTCATGTTCTTTACAAGAGTAAAAAACAGAGTGTACCTAAAACTGTATTGTAAGTTGAATGAAAATTGGTCCAATTTGAAATAATTTTCAGAGTATCATGGCATATATAACTTTCTGGCACTATTTCTGTGTCTTATGGTACTCAGTAGGGTTCTCATGTCTCAGCCATTTCACGAACGGGGAAATCAGAACACTATATTATCATTTTCCTACTTCATATGTACATAAGAAATTTGAAGTAGATTAAAACAATATACAAGCTGACAAAAGGAAGGAAGCATCTCACTGAATATTCCTTTGGCTGGAGTAAACTTGAAAATTAAATGTTTACTAGAAGTTAAAGGGGGGAAATCCTTTAGTTCCATTGTCCCCACCTGTTAAGAATGTCATCCAGTTTCTAATGTTTATCTGGATAAAGGTAGTTCACTGCTCTATCTCTCACATGACGTGTGCCTGGCCGAGAGCCTGGTGCATAGTACCGTGAATGTATGGCATTTACTATGTGCCAGGCACTGTTCCACATTACTGTACATGTATTTCTTTCACTCAGTTCTCTGAGACTACTTCCAGCTCTCAGGACCTTAATGATTTTAGACCACCTTCTAAAGAAAGTGATTTTAGTATTTTTTTTGTTTTGATTTTATTGTATTTTTTTAAGATTTATTTATGAGAGAGAGAGAGTGGGGGGGAGGGGCAGAGGGAGAGGGACAAGCGGACTTTGTGCTGAGCACTGAGCTCAACGCAGGGCTCGATCCCAGGACCCTGAGACCATGACCTGAGCCAAAACCAAGAGTTGGATGTTTAACCGACTGAGCCATCCAGGCGCCCCTGATTTTATTGTATTTTTATTATTAAAAAAAGTTTAGTGGGTCAGAAGCATTATAAAGTCAGAAAAAGAGGAGTGAAAATGCCTCAGTGGACTAGAAGAGGAAAATGCTTGTAAGGAAAAGAAGAGAAATCGCTATTTGTTACTAAGGTGCCAGTCATTAGAACAGGTGCTTCTCACATAATTGCATGTAATATGCACAGTAACGCCACGAAGTAGACAAGATTAACACAAATTTACAGTTGTGGAAACAGTCACAGAAAGGCTGGTTCACTTACCTAAGATCACCCCACTGCCAGGTAGTAAAACTGGGTTCAAGACCCATGTCTGTCTCATTTTAAAATCAGATTTGGGTTTGGTTTTTCCATTATACGTTGCTGCTTTTCTCAACTAGCTTCTCTGTTACATGTTTTAGACACAGTGGATGAGTGTCTTTGTATCTCTCCT
The DNA here is from genome assembly GCF_037043125.1 of Eumetopias jubatus. Lineage (NCBI taxonomy): Eukaryota > Metazoa > Chordata > Mammalia > Carnivora > Otariidae > Eumetopias > Eumetopias jubatus. The sequence goes on from NW_028274820.1 coordinate 87,404,206, forward strand.
TTACCAGGCTTTTCCGACGTGGATCACACCTATGCTCAAAGAACTCAGCTCTTTGACACCTTAGTAAATTTCTTTCCTGACAGCATGACTCCCCCTAAAGGCAACCTGGTAGATCTCATCATGCTGTAACTGGAGAGCCGCTGGACAGCAATGCAGAACAGGAGTCTGCGTTCAGTATTTTGGAGTTCAACTCTGTTGACCAACAATTAGGCTGCCGTGATCGAGGACTGCACCAGAATTTTGAAGGGATCTTTACTGTCACAAGTTTTAACCCTCTTCCTTCATACCCCACCTCAGCCCCTTTCTCCTCATCCTGTTCCTGAATTAGGTTAATAAAGTGAAATTGGTATTCTTTCCATTTAAATATATATATATTTTTTTCTTACTTTAACTTTTAAGAACGAATGAATATAAAAGAAGAAATAATCAGGCAGTTTACCCTTTTCTGATTTTTATTTGATTTTTATAAAACTGGGGCAAATAAGCACTATTAACAGACTCAGTGCTAGAAAGAAGAATGGGGTTTTGTTGTTGGCTGGTTTGGCCTCTCCCCTTTCTCCTCCTTTCCCATTTCACTTTGCCTCGCATCATACAACTGCTTGTAAGTGGTGTCACTTGTTTACCTCTTCACTTCATTCTTAAAAGTATATAGTTCTGTAGGGCAAGTGATGTATGTTAAAGTGATTTATGTGTCTCTGTTGACTAGAGTCTTGTATTACATTCAACAGTAGGAGGAACAGAGGGCTCAAATTTATGCTCCTTGTCATAAAACTAAAAAATGAAACCCAAGATTGATCCAGGTACTATCTGAGATTGGTATATAGTATTTCTGTAATGATATATTTTATAGTGGATATTAGAATAGCTTTGAGTCACAGAAACCTTAAACTGAGGAGAATATAGTTCAGAACCTTTAAGAGCCAATATAAACATGACCAGCAAGATGATTCTAGTCGTCATTAATATGTTCATTGATGTCTTTGTAGCAAATTTTGGAAGAAAATGACTCTTTCCTCTGGTAGAGGTGTGATTCCATGTCTCCTTTGTGCTCTTGGTAGCATTTTCACTTGGGAGTGTGGGTTTCCAGAGCTGTGCTTCTGTTTATTTCCATATACATTAGCTCCCTGCAGCTGCTTCTGTATACTGCTATCTTAAAGAATAATGGTTTGTAGTTGTCCGATGGAATACAGCTGATAGGCATTTCACAAAACACACACAGGCTTTAAAGTGGAGAAAAAGAAAATAATGGTGCAGGTATTGTTTTCATTAAAAGAAAGGCAGATAGGCTTTCTCACTGTTCTTTTTGGGGGGGGATGGAGGTATATATCATTCCATAAGGTGCTGTGGGGTACAGTATAGGAAGCCCAAACCTGGCCAGTGCTTGCATTTACTCAAAAAGTGTGCTGCATGCAACTGACACCCACCATGCCTAAAGCCGACTAAGTACAATAAATGTCCGTCAGTCCAGTAGCTCTGAAAAGTGAAGGACTTTGTGGAATTGAGTATGTCCCTGAGTAGCAAGATTAGGCCTCACCAAAGAAAGAGAAGACTTTGACTTGCACTTTCGAAAAGTCTCATGTATAGGAATGAGACTGAGATCCCTCTTCACTCTGTCTTTATTGCTTGGCTTCACTGCTTTTGGGAATGGACAGAAATCTAGTTTTTCCTAGTTCTAGACTTGAATCTTGGGCTCCTTAGCTTTCCAAGCATCCCAAAGCTATCCATAGTGCTTTATTAAACAATTAGATTTGTATCTTACCTTGTGAAAGCTATAGTATGTAATTCACGAAGTACCAAATTGTGCAGCTACATAATAACCAAGTGACTTTATAGGTGAGCAAATAGAATCTTACATTCTTGTACATCTTCATAAAATGATAGTCCCCTGACAGTCAAGAAATAAAATAGTATCACTAATACTGTAGCCTGTTGAATCTTGTTTTGTGGAAACAAGTACAAATCAAAGAGTCGATAGGGAAGAACTTGACAGTTTCTAAATTTAAAAGCTCTAGTTTGCTTGCCGTGAATTCTGGCACTTTAAACACACTAACCAAATGAAAGTCTGCCGCCTCCACGTTTTGTTTCTACAGTGCTTTCTTTGTCGCTGTTATTCATGAGTTCCGCTGTTATTCATGAGTTCCGTAGATTCCATATTTGGAAGAAACGCAGTTCTTGACCTCAGTGATTTTGTTTTTGTTTTTCCCTAAATGACTCTCTACTATTGCTTTTTAACATAAGCTTGTTTTAATTTTATCTTTCCTCACTTTATTTAGATGGAACTTTTGCCCTTTACTTCATTTCTGAATTTTTTTTCACTAACATGTTTAAATGGGGCTGAATCATAGTAAACCATCCAGTGTTGCCTAAGTGAGATACACTGTTGAGGAAGTTGTTGACTCGGTAGAGTTTGTGCCATGGGGCTCTAAAGGAGCATTGCTGGCAATGACTGCAGGAGAACGTAGGGCTTCATATTATCCATGACCAACATGACACATTGCTCACATTTCACAGCAGAACCTGATTTGAAACTTGTTTATATATTTAGTGAGGAGCTACATATATTTCCAAGAATACCAGCGGTGTATTATAATTTAACCTAATTTGGTATTTAGATACAGTGTTTAGGTAGGCCAAATTATCTGTGCTTTTATTCCTTGAAATGCTTTCATTCTAGCTTAGTGAGTCCCAGTTGAAACACCTGGCTGATGCTTTAGATGCATTCGTTAGTAGGGCACAGTTTACTCAGTTTCATTATCTCTTGCTTCAGCTTCATTCCCATTTCTCTCTTTCACAGGGGAATGCATTATTCTAGAAAGTAAACTAGATCTCTAACATTATTTTCCGTGCTTGTACTTGATGAGAAATTATCTGATTTGAAAGATACTTCTAAAATGCATTTGTATGCTGTGGAATAACAGAGACCTCATGTGGCCAGTTTGACTAATTCAGATAATCTCAATCTCCTTCAAGCAAAGGAATCCAGACTTGGGTGCCTGACTCAGTGCTCAAGCTGACAGTCTTAGCTTTTCATGAGATTATCTTTTTAGACCTGGTTTGCACTGATGCTAAAACTGACCTGTCCATGTCTAATAAGTAGAAACTGATAGAAAACATTAGAAAGTTAATTTACTGGTTTATCACAGAAAGGCTTGTTGGGTTTAGAGCACAGTGATTTAAGATTATAAAACTGCATTCTTGGGTGAAATATGTATTTTGAATATAAATGGTTCCCAGCTTATCCTTCTAGCAGATCTCTTCACATCTGCTTTAAAAGTGCTATTTAGAGATACATTAACAGAATTTTATGTAATAAAAAAGTGAAAATCTAACCTACAAACAAAAACTGCATTGAGAATGATGTTCAGTGGATCCAAAAGCACTTAGGAACATGTTCCTGATTTTATTCTCTGAATTATACTGTTTCATGGTTATAACACGAAGAAGTCATAATTATTCTTAACACCATATGGAATTCATTTGGTAATTATGGGTCATTTACTTATTTCCTGAGTGAATGTTGTGTTAACTCTTTAGCTGGTTGAATGTTACTGGCAGTTGGGAATTATGGTTTGAAGTGATTTGTATGGGAGGGGATCATTACAATGTGTACTCTAAACAAAGTCATCTAGCTCTTAAAAACATAGCCTTCATAACCCTTCTTTTCTTAAAAATCCATGATTGTCTGCAGTTTCATCCTTTTGCATAAATTCTGGGCTGAGTTTTTACTAAGTTTCAGGTTCTTAAAATTGTCCTTGATCTGGGATTGCATGCTTCCTCAGAAAAAGTTTATAGTTATTGGAGAGTGTCCTATAGGGTCTGCATATGACAATACTTGTAGATTAGATCTTTGGGCTCTTTCACTCAAAGGTTTTTGTATTTCTTATTAGTCAAATAACATTCTTCTGTGATTTTTGACTATAGCTTATATCTTCCTGTGATTTGTATCAATGCTGAAATGATTTGACTATCCAAAATTTCTAGTGTAGAGGTATCTCAGTTGAAGGTGGACGTTTCCAAGTTTGTTGAAACAGTTCATTAGGAGCCAACTAGATCAGCTGAATGATGTTGCCATTGTTTGTTTTGGCAGGAGGACTCATTACAATTTATTGAGTTCTTCACCAGATGCTTTTTTTCCTGGACAAAAATATGCTATCTTAGAGATTTTATTTTACATAATTTCTTAACCTTGATTTCCTCCTGCCTACCAAATAGTGTGAATTTTACATCCATTATTTCCTTAGTTGACCTGACTTTATTCTTGGCTTTTTCAGCCCTAGATTCCCTAGGTTTTCTTTGGCAATGCTTATGAGTGTTGTACCACTTAAGAGAAAAGGTCAAAATCATTTTGAGGCAAACATGCTCTTTTATCCTTGTTTATGACAACAGAATAGTGAAATTTAAAATTGTCCATTATGAAAGAATTAATAATGTTGAGACATTGCTGTCAGAACCCTTGAGTCCTTTTCATTTGGAGGCTAGTAACATGGCTCTGGCGGCCTTAATGGAGGAGCTAGTGTTGGCTTCTTATCTTGACCCTAGGAAGCATAGTCCTAAAACTGAGGATCATGTACAAGTTTCATAGCAGAGCTCATGGAATTCAGCACATCACCAGATTTCCATTTGCCCGTTGCCTTTTTTTTATTTTAGCCTTTTTCCCTCTATTCCTACTACCTCTGAGTAGCATTGATGTTCTGCTGAAGTTGGAATCTGTGTTAAAAATTGACTTTCAGTTTCTGATGTAATTGTTTATTAGGAATAGCTTTGATTGCTATGAAATGATTGGTATTTGTTCATTTTTTAAATTATCACTGATAATCATGAAATAATTCACCTTCCTTTTTATCTGCGGCTTAGACAGTTTCAATGAACTATCAAGCATTTGTGTGCAGCATCCTATTTTGCCCATCTGTATGGCATTTTCACTTGGAGGAATTGGACCCCAGGAACAGGGCTTGAGGAGAATGCGGATATGTTAGAGAAAGGAAAATAGGAGCTTTTTGCTCATGGATGAGAACGTCCACAAATCTAAATGAAAAAGAAAGCTCTCCATTTTGAACCCTAAATTCATTTTGCTGATGCAGTGCTGTGAAGATGACTATCTAAAGGAATCACAGCTCAGTTATTCCGTGTCATCTTTGGAAAGCAGCATTCCTGGTTAGTTTCTTTTCTCATTTTCTCCCAAAGAGCTGTTAGAGGTCTTGGAACAGAAAACCCACTGTGATGGGCTCAAGATTTTAAACTAGCTGAGCAGTTTCTTATGTTCAGCCAGTTTCTTGAGAAGGATCCAGTGGGAAAACCATCAATAAAACATTCTGACATGCAGTTTTGGGGCTCCCATGGGACTTGCTTTTTCATCATGTTGAAGCTCTTGCCACAGCACAAGCTCTGTACCATCTGGGATGCTAGCATTCACAGCAGTTAGTGTGGATATCTGAGCTGTCTACCACACCAATACCAGCCTGAAGAGATCATCATTTTTCAGTTTCGCCCAGTGCTTAATGACTGCCAGATTAATTGGCAGGAAGGAAAAGCACTGTGTGATATACTGAACAGGCCTGTGTGCATGATTAAGGAGTTGCTCAAGTAGCCGGTTTTGAGCTTTATTTCTCTTTAGTTAACAAATCTCAAGAAAGAAAATCTTTGTTACAGTTTAGCCAGTGTCATTTGGTTGGGGTTTGTTTTCTAGCCTTTTAAAATAGGAAGAAAATTGTCATTTCATGTTTAACTTACAACCCATACAGAATTACACTGGCATCAGTTGTTTTCTCTACTTTAAAATTAATTATGCATAATCCCATGGGTCACTGTTTATCTACTTTGCCAAGAAATCCATGAGTTCTGGCATTAGAAGTATTTAATAATTTTGGAGGTGCCTGGGTAGCTCAGTCAGTTGAGCTTAGGTCTTGATTTTGGGGTTGTGAGTTCAAGCCCCACGTTGGGCTCCATGCTGGGCCTGGAGCCTACTTAAAAAAAAAAAAAAGGTATGGGATGCCTGGGTGGCTCAGTAGGTTAAAACTTCTGCCTTTGGCTCAGGTCATGATCTCAGGGTCCTGGGATTGACTCATGCATTGGGCTCCTTGCTCAGCTGGGAGCCTGCTTCTCCCTCTGCCTGCCAGTCCCCCTGCTTGTGCTCTCTCTCTCTCTGACAGATAAATAAAATCTTTTTTTAAAAAAAGTATTTAGGGGCGCCTGGGTGGCTCAGTCATTAAGCATCTGCCTTTGGCTCAGGTCATGGTCCTGGGGTCCTGGGATTGAGCCCTGCATCATCGGGCTCCCTGCTCAGCGGGAAGCCTGCTTCTCCCTCTCTCACTCCCCCTGCTTGTGTTCCCTCTCTCGCTGTGTCTCTGTCAAATAAATAAATAAAATCTTTTAAAAAATTAAATTTAATTTAAAAAGTATTTAATAAATTTGGTTTATTCTGTACGTCTCCTTCATGTCTGGAAAGTGATTGATTAGAGAAGGTATCTAGAATAAGTCCAATTCCATTGCAGCTGGCAGAGCTTTATAAATTCCTTTTGCAACAAAGAGAGGATCTTACACCATCAGGGCTGTGCCATTAGATATCTGCTAGTGACCGTTTTAGCATCTTGCCTTGTGGTTGCTGTATTTACCTTTCTTCAGTTGCCTACATTGGAAGTCCTAGGATACTCCACCTTTGTAATGGCTTAGCTCAATGTTACATATACACACTAGCCATACTTTTGAGAGCACCGAATATAAACTGTAAGACATACTAAGGTCAGTGTCTACCCGACCTCAAATCTGATAGCAGGATATCAGACTCCAAAATTTAAATATGAATACTCTTCTGTGGGGAAGATATGTATTTTTAAAAGTTTTAGACACTTGGTCTTCCTTTTGAGATTTTTTTTTTCCTCTCCCAGAAAAAATGATTTTGGTGACTGACCAGTTGTAAACTGTTTTCTCCTTCAATTGTAAACCACCATTTAGAGAAATTAAAGTAGACTTCCTTTCTTTATGCATTACATTTAGCCTGGCCGAGAGATGCTGTAATTGTGTTATTCTTTAAGCTACCTTGCTTGACTTGTGCAAAATGTCTTGTGAAATGAATAAATTAATGTGGTATAGTATTAATTTTCCTTTATGTATAGCCTGCAGCTCAATTTCAAAATTGCAAAATAATGTGATATTTTTCTATGAGCAAATTTCCTTTATGGAGATATATATATAAAATCTTTTTTTTTTAAGATTTTATTTATTTATTTGAGAGAGAGAATGAGATAGAGAGCATGAGAGGGGGAGGGTCAGAGGGAGAAGCAGACTCCCTGCTGAGCAGGGAGCCCGATGTGGGACTCGATCCCGGGACTCCAGGATCATGACCCGAGCCAAAGGCAGTCACTTAACCAACTGAGCCACCCAGGCGCCCCTATAAAATCTGTTTTTAAAGAGATTCCTTCCCTGTCACCACTTCAAACTCTATGTACAGTTGAGTCTGCTGCCTCAGAATAAGAGTATGGGGTAGCCAAGATAAGGACCTTCTTGTCTTGGTCTTAGTAACAAACATTATTCCATCTTTCAAAAATGCCATATTTATACATAAGCAGCTTGGGAAAGATGTTACCATTTTTTTTAAGTTAACTCTTTTACTTCTTTTATAAAGTAGTATTCAGTGGCCAGAAATGAAGATCCCTTCAAATTAGAGATAGATCCTCAAAACTGAAGTTGGACTGGAAATTAGATTGGGAAGAAAGATACAGTTCATCCATACCCAAGAGTCTATCTTGCCGGGTTTGCTTATTAACACTGTGGACAGCTTCTTCTCTTTGTTAGACTGGAAACATAGTGTTTCCGCCGCTGGCTCATCTGAAAGTTGGAGAGTGTTAAATTTCTTTTATGGGACTTTTAATAGTAACACTTATTGATGTTTGTGATATAAAAAATGTTTATCTTAGAAATTTAGGAATTTACTAAGTGTAAAGAAGGAAAACCACTATTAACTGATGAGACTTACTCATTTTGTTTTTCCTGACTTTCTTCTGTTACCCCGCATCATAAAGCCCAGAAAAAGTTAAAAAAAAAAAAAAATGGACGCAGCCATTCTCATTGTGTTTTACTACACGTGAGGAAGAGCAGGATGCGAGCGTGCATCCCTGCCCTTACTTAGATCCCTTTAAGCACTGCCCCTTTCCAGACTGACAGTCTGAAAATAATTTTCTTGATATGTATCTTTTAAGCCTGAACTGTGGGTATAAAGTATTGCCCAGAAGCTCTAGGGAGCTGCCTTGTTCAGCTTCCTGGAAATATTATCTCTAAAACTCATTTGAATGTTTAAGCCCTTTATGCACCATTTATGCAGCTTTTTATGATGTTTGAAGCATATTCATACCAATGAAGAGCTTTCTGTTTCAGTGGACTTTTTAATATGACTATAAGTAAACCCACACCCAAAAAGAATGAGGTACTTTTCAAAGACCAAAGGAAAAGCAGAGAAAAACAAAGCAAAAACAAAACAGATGCACATAAATGTAAATAAGGAATCCTGTAAACAAGAGTTCCCTTACCATGCTTGAACAAATGTCTCTCCAAAAAAATGTATTTCTCTGCTCACCAGCTAATCAGTTGTGTATTTCATTTGAGATTCCTTTTCTTAATGTGTAAAGCAGAAAACTGGAAACTTTCAAGGTTTTGCTCATTCCTTTTACTCTCCTCTTCTGTGGCAACATGGCTTAGGGCTGTACCCTAAAGGACCTAAATCAGAAATGGAAATCCTGAGGGAACTCTGGAATAGCAGGCGTGAGCTAGTTGGAGCTTTTAAACAGAAATGCTTTTGGGGCATCAGCTCTCTTCTCACATGATTGGTGTTCCGGGTCATTGTTGGATTGTGTTGGGAGTGTTCTGCAATCTTCCCCACTCCCCTCATGATCCTCTCTGGTTTATCTTATTTTTGCCCAGTCTGTATGGACTTTTTAGGTTTTTCCTTTTTCTTTTTTTCTTTTTTTTTTAGTACAAGTAATTTTCTGATCCCAGGTTTGGTGAATGTGTTAACACTGCTTTGTGAATAAATAAACGAGTGATCTGCTGAACGATTGCAATTGTAGAATTATGTTGTATGTAATGTACATATGGAGAAAGAATGTATTTTGTTCATTTTCTTAATAAAAAGTTATATATGGACACTACAAGATGTCTCATGTTTGCTGAAACTGCTTTTGAAGTCAACTTTTAAAATGTTTATGTACTTTATACTTAGCGTTTGTTGTATTTTTCCCCTCAAAAAGGTGAGTTTTATTCAGGCTTCCAAAGGTGGAGAATGATACCTGCTGTAGAAGGGCCCTTTGGTGTTTTCCTGTGAGACAGGGCCGAAATAAAGAAGTTCTGATGGATCTCACAAAGTTTCCTGGAGATGTTTCCATTTTTAAGGAACACTGGTAAAATATTTCATAAGATGGTGTCTTTTCTCTACCATTGATGTCCAGCAGTATTTGATCTGTTTTGTAAATTTGGACTGGTTGTTTCCCAGGTTTTCTTTAAGGGGGACATACTTAAATAAGTTAGGAACTAGAAGAAAGTTAATTGTAGAAAAGATAGTAAAGAGAGTTGGAGCTGTTGCAAAGTTTTCAAAAATTCTGGATCCCTGTGCCTAACAAAGGGGAAAGAAACTTTAAGGACTGAACCTTTGAAAAAAGAAATACAAAGATCATGGCTTGTTAGGGGGGAGTTGTGTGAGTGTTTCCCAGATGGGCTCGACAGGACCTCCTCTTGACCGTTTCCATCTCCTGGTCTCGTTTACATGCTTACTAACTTTGTGATCCTGTATTCTGCAGTGAGTTAGTTGTCAACTGATTTTATTCAAAATGGGGATTATAATCAAATAATCCCTGTTACTGCATAGCTCTCATTTCTAGAGTGTGCTTTGAACACTCTAGGTGTTCATCAGTGGCTCGTAAGTAACATTTTTGTTTTCAAAATAGGAAAACATGATGTGCAGTGATAAGGTAAAAAACTGGCCTTTCCTTGGGTTAATCCTCCAGAGATTTAACTCAAAAGGATCAAAAATGTGGGATACCACCTCCTCCCCCTTGATATATTTTGTCTTATGGCAGAAAGACAGCAAATAAGTCAAGAGGGCTTTGTGTTCGAACAGTTGGGAAGACACCTACTCACACGCCGAGTGTGGAGACCTACAGCGGTTGGAAGGGCTACGTGGAGACTCTGCTTACCCAAGGAGATAACCCAGCTCCGGCAGGGAAATGGCTGTGCCCGTACCGACATTCTTAGAGAAGTCAACCACAGAGGCGATGGAAATTGAAAAAATATTTCCCCTGTTAATGAAGGCAGTATTTTTGTTTTTTACACCACTATGAGTGGAAAGGCAAACTGCTGGCTATCCTGAAGCCTGGGTTAGTCCCGGCTTAGATGTAAATACTGGTTGGTTATATTTCTTCTTTCCCTTAGCACCAAGATGCCACATCTTTTGCCGTTTTGGTGTCTTGGTAGAAGAAAAGGAAGAGGAGAAATTTAGCTTTCTGTCATATAGGGAAGGTGGGACAGTATAACACGATGCCCGAAACGTCCTATCGTTCTTGCTCTGAAACTTCTCTCATGTTCACAGGGGACTTCCCCCCACTCTGGGCCCTCACCTAGGAAAAGCAAAGGCAGTTACATCCTTACCAGAAACGTTCTTATTACAGGGAAGAGAGGAAAGCTATGTTGAGGCAGCCTGTCCACTGTCGTGCTAGGAAGTTTTAATAGTTGGCAAATCCCAAGTGGGGAGATTAGGACACTAGGCAACATGTACAGCACACATTGTTACAGCTGCCGTCTGAACTTGGGCCAGAGGATGGGTGGCCCAGGGCAGAGGCAGGAACCCCACTAGGGTTATTTCCAGATCCACCAGGGACTTCTGTGGAGCCCTGGGCAGCCTCAAATCCTCTGCCTCACTTTCTCCATCTGACAAATACATGTTGGCAGCAGATCCTGTTTGCTAGGATCGTGTTGATTTTTTTAATCTGTAGAATGCCAAGGTCTTTGAAAAAGACCGTCTCAGTATTTATCACTTGTGTTAGTTATAATAGCCAGGCCTATTTTTTTTTCCCCCTTAGGCTACAGAAGAAATGCCTGGTTTGGGACTGAGCTTGCAGGACAGTGGAAATGTGAGTGACAGAGGCCTAACAAATTGAAAAGGACTACTGAATGCTTCTTGGTTGGCAGTGCAGGGAACAGAGTGAATGACCTATTCAGGAAAAGAACAGAAAGCCTCAGGTCTAATTGGTGGCCAGCGATAAACTGTGAGCCATTCTCTTAGAACAGTGTGCCTCAAGCATGGCCAAGGAGCCTGCCCTGTTCCTGGTGCTTGTACTCTTTTCTGTATTCTTGGCACACTCCTGAAGTTAACCTCAAAACACCCCAGGCCCAACTCTGGCCCACTGTTAAGGGTGTTCACTGCCCTTCAGAATTCCCGTATAAAAGGAAAATCCTATTGGGGTGGGGGGAGAAAATTGTTGTAACAATGGTCGCATTGTAGAAACGTACTTTTGTTGTTGGAACTCCCGCATTCATGTGGCATTGAGAAAAGAATGGGAGACTAAAGGGAAACGATACGGCTTCCAGGCCTCACGCTGCCACAGAAATAGCTGTGTCCTCTCAGAGAATCTATCTCTGTACCTAAGTTCCCTCTTGGTAGAGAAGTGCCCATCCCTAAGCAAAATGACGTAAAAATGTTTTGTGAACTGTCAGGTACCAGGCCCATAGAGGAGATTGCTGTGTAGCAGTCTGAACGCGGGCCAGACTCATCGGTCGGTTTCCCTTCCGCAGTTCTGCAAGTTGGGAGCGGTAGTTTTCCCCTCCAGTGAGGAACAGACAGGGAGCGAATACCACCCTAGGAGAGGAGGAGAAGCAGAATCATTTGAGTGCTTCCTTCCCTGCACTTCCTCCATCTTCACGCACATCTCCAGACAAGGGACAGGGAGAGGCTTCTCGTGACAAGTAAACAGAGCCTTTTGTGAGCAGTAACAGGGCCAGAACAGAACCTCTTTATTTTTCATATCTTTTGTCTCTACACCAGCGTATTCACACCTGACCAGGGCTCCGGGATCTTTAGTGGTGGGTGACTCATTGTATCTGAGGCAGAAGCGGAGGAAAGGAAGAAGGTAGAACACTGACAAAAGTGTGAGGGAAAATTCAGTTATGATCACTGCAACAGCCCAAGATCCCCCTCAGGATCCCCCTCTTCCTTTCTTTTCAGCTTCCCTCTTTCTCTTTCCTCTCTGCACCCCGCCCCCACCCCCCCAGTTGGATGGCACAGGGTAAGAGCAGAGGGTACTTCCGTGTCCTCGGGCGCTTCCGCCATGAGCCTCGAGCACAAGTGAAGAACATAGGCCAATCAGTCAATCAAGTTCAACAGGGCTTGAACCAGCTTACACAAAAGCACTTTAATTGACAGTATACAATTTTCCAAAATATAGTTCTGTAAGAAAACGGCAATAATTAAGTATAATCTTTACAAACAAGTTTCTCAGTAAATTCCAGTGTACTTCAGACCCCTGTCCACGAAGACACATGCTCCCCCAGTCTCCTGGGCAAACTGTTTAACATTCACTAATAACAAAAGAGACACACACACATCAAATAGTCATCCCCTCCCTTCCACTGGGTGTTGGGTTTTCACCAAACCCGAGCCAGTCAGCTCCTGACAGTGATAAAAGATAAGCCATTGCTTTACTCTTGCCCCCTCTGCCTTCCTAGAGCTTGTTCCCTTTGATCCTTGGTCCTGCTAGTAGAAGATCCACGTGTAAAAACTCCTTCAAAACTGTTTCTTCACAGAAAAGTATCACTCATTTAAGTCTTGGGCCTCAATAACTCTGAGGAAGTGCAGACCAGTCATGGTTCCTAATGTGGTCTCAGGCCCTCCCCAGCCTTGCTGCGGGACAAGATGTGAGGAGGGAATTCTGTTCTTTGTGTTATCTTGGTGCCTGTCCTTAATTTACTGATTATTCTGAGGCCCACAGCACCGGTGTTTTAAATCCTGTTTCTGTCGCTAACCATGTGATTTTGGCTAAGCCACTTTATCTTTCTGGGCTTCAGTTTCTTTTTCTGTAAGAACAAAACAAAGATTGGGCTAGGTCTCTAAAAGCCTCTCCCCCTAGGGCTGGAGTGTCACATATGGACTCCAAGCCTCACTGTAATAGGCTAGGACTTAGCTGGGGAGGGGGGGTTGAGGATCATATTTAAAAATAAAAATGCCTGATCTATAAGACAAATACTTTGTCATCAGCTTGTCTTCTATTTCACTTTTCATTGGAGAAAAACAAAACAAAAAGAACTTGTCGTTTCTAGTGAAATAGACATTTACATTCCTTTTCAAAGGGAAAAAAAAGCCACCTCGACTAACAAATGTTTTTACAGTGTATATTCACTTAAAGCAGTACAGAGTGGATTAACATGTGGCTGTTGTATTTACATTATTAAAAACTATGTATATATGTATCAGCTTGTTTTTCAAAGTTTCTCCAGTATATTGTCAAAAAAGGTTAAAGCTCAAGTGGTTTAAATAAACTTCCTGCTAGCTTTCCTTATCATGAGGGAAAAAGAGAATCTTGCGTCTAGACTAGATTAAACCCGTATTCTGTCCTATGATGCAAAGCGTATTCTGTACCTCCTTCATAAGCACTGCTTGCTTCCCTCCCCAGTCACAGAACAGCGTGCTTCCCCACTGGGTTTCCATCCAGTCATCAGATTCATGATTTCTGGCCTTTTATGCAGCTTAGGGAAGCCAGTTTGCCGCTGATCAAAGTTTATAATCTCTCTTCGGCACAACCTGTTTAGAGTCATGCTGAGTTCCTGGTGTTCCTTTTCTTTCTTCTCAGCCCCAGAATCTGACTTACCAGACAGCATTTAGAACCCAGTGCAGACGTGGGATGAAGAGGACCTTTGCAGATGCATGGCTGTATGGCCCTGGACACAGATGTCTAGTGGCAAGAGCAAGCCAAGGCAAGGTATTGGATTCTGAAGTTGCCCTCAAAGGCTAGAGTCACCCAGTCTGGATGCACCCAAAGGAGCATCTGAACCAGCCCAAAGCTTCCCAAGGTTCTCCTTGGACAGAGCCACCACAATCATTCCTCTTAACCAAGTATAATTTTACTCTAGTCCCTGCCACACATCATCTCTCTGCCCAAGAGGCCATGGGGCTGTAGCCTTTGATCAGTTTGTGGAGGCATACTGGCTGTCTCTGTCCAAAGACCTGGCTGGCCGGTTAAATGTGACCCAGAAAGAGCAAAGGAGTAGAATCCAGTCCTGGCCTCTTCGAAGAAACCCACAGGGTGGAAAGAATCAAATGTTGGCCAGGAAGGAAGCAAACATCTCTTCCTGGTATGACAAGATTTCCTCTATTTTTTCCCCCCACACTGGCACTGTTCTCTACCCTGCTGACCTCCAGATGCTAGAGAATCAGGGCAAATACTTCTGGATCCTTGTCAGTCTGGCATCTCTCTAGCTCTTGGGAAACTCACCAGAGGCCCTACCTGAACACTAGGATATCAAAGGCCAAAGGCTATGAAGATGGAATCAAGGCAGCCAGGGAAGGACACAGATCTTCCCCCAGCTAAGCTCCTTTAAAAAATCAGCTGTCCTAAAGCAGGCTGCCTATTTCATCAGGACTCACAGCCTGGGCCTGCAGGTTCTGGGGTTCTGACCTCTTGCCCTGAAATTACAGTTTTCACTCTCCTAAGCAGTTCTGCCCGTTCTCCTAGTTGGTGCCAGGAAATTTCACCCAGGAGCAAAAGAGACTGTGGGCAAAGTTCCACAAAATCTGGCATTTGGGCTTCCCAGAAAATCAGATTAAACCTCACTCTGTCCAGTCCTTGGGTGCCTTCTGCTTGGGAGCTAACTGCTAAGCTCCCTCAAAACCCCTTCCCGGTACTGCTTCCCTGAGATGCCACCAGAAACTGCAGAACTTTGGCAGCCCTGCTAGGAACACAGAGAAGGGGACACAGCAAGGCCCAGCTGTGTGCCCGAACAGTGAGAGGTCATTGGGAACCCCACAGCCCCACCCCGCCCCGGGTGCTCCTAAGCACTTTAAAATGCATCGCACTTTCTAGGCCTTTCTGGCCCTACGGCACAGGAGAACTAGGAGTCAGTGAGATTAGTTAACTGGAAAAAAAAAAAAAAAGTCTCCCAACAATTGGAGCTTTGGCTCGTGGCAGTAGAGGGCTGGACTAAAAAACAAAGACAACAAAACTCTCAGCAACTTGAAAAGTCCCTGAGTTTCCTATGGAACAGAGAGTAAAGCCTATCCTCCCTAACTGTATCGATCGATTGTCTGGTAAGACACCTCTGTGGACTGGGCCCCGGGAAAGTCTGCCCTACAGCTACTGCTCTTTCTTGCTGGGTCTCGGGGGGATCTCCAGACTTGGGTCCTCACCCCACCAACTGAGCAGTGAACGACAAAACAGGAACACTTCAGCCTTCATAGCCGCTGCAGATTTCAGTCCCCGGTGGGAGTGGGAGGCCAAAGGAGTTCCTGCCCTGGGTGATGGGCCAGGACCCATCCTGGGGGTGAAGGGCCCCCCCTTTTCTCTTCACCTGCAGAAGGATCCCTGAAGCCGACCTCGTTCACACTGAAGTCTTGTGTGGGTTAGGTCTCAAGATCCCTAAGCAAATGCAAGGAGGCCAGAATCCGGAACGGGGGGTTCGAGGCCGTGAACGGATGGATGGTGGGAGTCCCAGAGGCCCTGGGACAGAGGGGGACTACAAAGTGAGTGGAGGGCTAAGAGGGGACGGGAACCCTGGCAGGCGAGGCTGGGGACCTCTACTTGGAAGGAATCCGATCCCCTGGAGGCAGATCTGGCCCTGCTGTCCCTTCCATTCCACCCACTGAGCTTCGCCCCACCGGGGAGAGCTCTGAGGGGGAACGCGCACCGCTCTGAATGAGGGGGTCTCTGTTTCCATCCTGCCTCTGTTGCCAAGGGGCTGTGTGAGCTGGACCTTACCCCCATTAGGCCTCAGTCACCTCGGATGCGAGATGAAGGGATTCTACTAGATGACCGTGTGGGTGGTTCTCCCTCTCGTCTTCCAGCAGCACTGAGCTCAGGCACTAGTGGGTTATTTTACAAGAGGAATCTAGACAGAATGTGATTTGTTCAGTTTGGTGAAAAGGGAAAATTAAGGCCCTGTGGGGATTGGGAGGAGGGGACCTCCAAGTCTGCTTCCCTCCCCCGTCTTTCCCTCAACCGGGAAGGATTTTCCTCCCCTGTCCAAATGGCACTTGAGGTGGTTCAGTCTGGAGCGCTGGGGTCCTGTCGGAGGCTGCCCGCGGACCTGATTAGAGGTGCGTGTCTTCCTCCTCGTCTAGGTCATCCTTGGCCAGGTTGTCCAGAGGGACGATCCAGCTGTCCCCCAGCTCCCCATTGAGGTTGACCACCTTTTTCTCTTGCATCTCTGATGAGGTCTCCATCACTTCCAGTGTGGGATTGTCATGGTAACCGTTCTCCACTGTCTGCAGCTCCTCCGTTAGCCGTTGCTAGGACAGGGAAGACGAGCCAGGAAAGGGTGATTTTTGAGGGCTCGTGGCCTTCCTATTACACAGGTGCCCCTACAATCCAGCAACCCCAGTCGGGTAGGGTGTGCAGTAAACGCTCTGGGAGGCCATCGTGGTTACTGGCCTGCCTCAGGATTACTTTGAAACGGGGACTTGCCCGGCATCCTAAAATGCCCAGCTCACTTGACCTTTACCCTGTGGGCAAATCCGTGAAGTCAGCGTAAATGGACTTTTGTTTTCCAGAAGCCTCCAGTCTCTTTCCTCCATCCCCCCCCCCCGCCCCCACCACCCACCCAAACTTACTGTCCGGGCACCCGCCTCACCCCACTGTACTGAGTCAGGAAAGACTGTAAGAAAACGACTTTCATCAGGTCGGGGGACCGAGGACCTCTCTCAGCCTAAGCCAGATGGGTACCATCTGTGCCACAGAGAGGAGCCAGGAGATAGTGCTCTCCCTGGTCTTTATCTGACCTACAACCTGGCTCACAAAGTCGAGTCACCCGGGAAGCTTTCGGCAAATACTCAGATCCAGAGATTCCATTTCAATTGGTGTGTGTGGAGGCAGGCATGAGAATTTTCCTAACTGCCCCCGCGGTGCATGGCCAGGGCTGAGAACCACGTGTCTGGGTGCGGCTGGCCTGGCGGGAAATCGGACAAGGCGGGTAAGGAACTTCTGGTTAGCCAGGTATGCCTCGCCCATTTCTTTCAGGGAATCCTCAGCACAGCTCCGCAAGGTGGACATTATCCCCACATGCAGATGAGAGGCTCAGAGAGTACAGGCCGGGCTCAAGGTCACACCGGTAACCAGAGGCAGAGCGAGGGCTTAGCCCCGCTCTTTCTGACTCCAGAGCCCATGGCCTTCCCTCCCCCCGCACACCTCTTCAGTTTGCCGTGGAGCTTTGCAGTTCCTTCCTGTAAGGGATGGCCTTCGCCTGTCCGGAAGGGCCCAGGGCCCACTCACTTTCCTCCGGCAGGGCGGTAGTGGGGTGAGGTGACCTGGCGCACGGCTGCTTCCCCAGTGAGGGCCGTGGAGTCCTCACCTGGTCCTTCCTCTGGGAGAGACGCTGGTGGCAACAGCCGTACAGGGCCGCGACGAGGAGCAGGAAGGATGCCATGCACACAATGGTGATGATGAGGGGCATGCTGAACCGGTCCTCCGTCTCTTCGGGTGGCCCTTGGTTCCCAAACTTCATGTTACTGACTCCCACCTGCCAGCAAGGAGGACGTTATGTGGCAGACAACAGAATGCGGTCACTCCCACCCAGTTATGAGCTCTTCTGCTTGGCGTTTGTGGGGGCCTACCCCGTCATCACCCTGCTGTCCCCTAACCCTCCCGTCTTCTGGCTGCGTGCAAGCAGGAGGTTCTCCCACAGCGAGAGGTACTGCAGAGCAGAGCAACTGTAGGCTTCTGAGGAAGGGGCTTCTGCCCCCGCACATGGAGGAGTCCACTTACCTCTTTCAGCTCGTCCCACTTGTCCTTCAGCGAGTCATACGCATCCCTGGGCAGGAGCTTTGCTGTGGGGGGAGAGACGCTGCTGGTGGTCCAGCTCAGAGTGATGTGTAGGGGATGGAGGCCGGGCCCCAAGAGGAGGACGCGCTGTACCTCGGTCTCCCGAGTGCGGTCTCTCTTGGGTGGCCCTGGGAGGGGGCGTGGCCTGACCCTTCTGAGGAAACACCAGCCCTGACCCATCTTCATGGCTCCTGAGCGGTCAGCCCCTGCCCCGCTCCCACCCCACTTAGACCTCAGGACCCCCTACCCTCAACTCACTCTGGACAGCGATTTCTTTGACTGCCACTGCCTGGGAGTCTTGAATAGGTACCAGCCGTATATGGCACTTATCTTGAGCTGGGTTGAAGGCGGCTTTTGCTGCTCGGCACAGAAGTGTGACCAGTTTGTCATCCGAACTGCTGTTCCCCGCCTATTGTGGGGAGACCACAAGTGATTCCTCAGGGATCAGGACAGCAGCCTAGGCTGGTGGGGCTGCCCTTCAGAGCCAAGGTCAGGAGAATGCTGCTGCCTGGTGTGAACCTATTTCCCGCTTCCCTCAACTGGGGCCACTCCCAGGCCTGGCAGGAGTCACAGGTTATGTGCTGTGCTGGGCCAGTCCCTGCCTTCTCTGACTAATGCAGATCTCTTCCCCTGGTCCCCTCACGCTGTTTATCTCGTCTGTGCCTGAACAGGATCTTTCACCTGAGTGCCCCCTTCGCTCTCGGAGCTCTTCAGGGGTCATGACCTGATGCCCTTCCCATCTCCCTAGAAGGGCCTGAGGCGGCGCTGCCCAGCAGCCTGCCACTTGCCAGACCTCAGGAGGTGAGGCCCCAGCTCTCAGCCCAAGGTTATCTTTCTGAAAGTTGAAGCGTGCACGCCCTTCCCTAGACTAAGACTCTGGCTGCGAAGCCAGGGAAGGCCACCACTGAACAAGGGGACACGGGAGTGTCTTGAGGATGCAGGTGGGGACGTCTTGGAGGGGCATCTTCTGTACCCCTCAGCAGACAGAACACGGCTGACACGGCTTTAGTGCTGAGGGCGAGGAAGCGAAGTGTGGACAGATTTCACCTGGTCCTGCCATGTCATCTAGAGGCACCCCAAGCTGTGTTTCTCTGACCTGATTTTGGGATAGGGTACTGAGGTGAAGAAAAGGACTCTTGGTGTGGCTCACCTTGGGACCCCAAGCCATCCTGGGGTTTCTATCTGGGATTTCCTAAGCCTACCAATCCCTCTGCCACCAACCTTCCTTTTATGGCACACAGAAAAAATGCTTCTCCCAACCAGTCACACAACCTGGCAAGTTTTAGCCAAAAAGAGAGCCTGAGAATGGCTGGGCATGCAGCAGTGTGATTCCTGCCTTGTCCAATAAGCCCAGCCCCAGGGCAGCACGGCTCCCCTTTAAAACTCCAGTCTAAATGCATGCTTTTGGAAAATTCCAGCAAAATGGGTACTCAGAAGAAAACAACTGTAAAAAAAAATACAGGCGGCATTAAAATGCTGTAAACCCAAGTTCTCCATCCCTTAGAAACCCTGTCGTTCCGTTCTACTTCCTAGGGGGTGTTTGCAAAAGCAGCCACTGACCAGGAGAGGGCAGCTGTGAGCCACCCATCACCGGCACTCAGGAAGCCCCTTAATCCTCAAAGACTGGCTGGCTGAAGCAGCGGTGGCAGCAACAGCTCCCCAACATAGCACTCCCTCTCATGCAAATGTCCTCTGACACAAGCAGACACTCCCACCCTAGCGCACGCGCGCGCGCGCGCACACACACACCACCCCCTTAGCGTGGGCAATGCCTCCTCAATGCTCAGGAGCTCTGACCCCTCAGGGCGAGAGCGAGATTATCTCCATGCTGTTCTTCCACTGAGACCGTCAGATGAATACATGGACCAGCAAACAGAAAACCACAGACTATTAGGACAGGGAAATTTGGTTAGGCTGACTGAGCCTCTCGTTTTCAGCCGGGGCCTCTGAAGCTCAAAGAGATCAACTTAACTAAACCACAGCCTGAACTAGGATTGAGGTCTCCAGACTCTGGGAACATGTGAATAATTACAGAGGGCAAGCCCAGAAGACCCAGGGACTTCTGGCCCTGCAGCAGCCCTGTGGGACTTGACTTAGGGGAGTCTGAACTTCACTTTGTCTATCGGCTGGAAGGGGCCACTTCCCACGGAAAGAGCAAGGGCAGGAAAATGAACACATTTCTCAGTCCGTTTTCAGAAGGAACACTCCATTCCCTTCTACCTTCCCTACCTTCCCTTCCCTTCCCTGCTGCTAAACCACAGTTTGGGGGTGTAGATCAGGGCAGAGCCTAGATCAGCAGGGTACTCACACAGAGGCTGGTTTTCGTTAAGTTCAGGATGAGCATCTTGTCAGTTAGCCTTTCGGGAGATTCGCACTTTATCTAGAAGAAGAAGCCACTAGGATTCAGGTTCAGGCTGAGCGTGGCGGGGTCCCATCACCGACCCCTCCCTTCCTCCCCCCAGGGTGGGTGACACAAAGGAAGGAGCTCCTGGCAAGCTGGGGGTGTGACTGGACAGAGTTGCAGAGCCAGGTGTATTACTGGCCATCCAGCTATCTAAGCCAGAATCTGGCAAAGCCAGAGAGAGGAGGTGATTGGATGACGGTTCCTAACAGCCCTCGCCAGGGGCTCTGGGCTGGAGGGACGAGTAGAAACATTTCTTAGAGCCCCTTCCATCTGAGCCTGGGCTCTCTTATCTGTCCCACCCCTGCTGGAAGTACCCTGTCATCCCCATGAGCCGAGGAAGGAGGAGGGATGTTGGAGACTCGGGGGGCAGTTGAAGCCAACTGAGTGCTGGGGCTTCTGGATCCCTCGACAGGAGACGTGGCCACAGGTCCCGATGAAGGGCCTGCAGGCTGTGGAGCCTCTGACGAAGAGGTCCCAGGAACAGAGGGAGTCCCAGTGGCAGAGGAAGGGGTCCCAGTGGCGGGAGAAGAGGTCCCAGTGGCGGGAGAAGAGGTCCCAGTGGCGGGAGAAGAGGTCCCAGTGACAGCCGGCATCATGCTGGATTTCTGCAGATTTCCTTCTAAGGTAACCAGTGATGCTGTAATTGAGAAAGCAAAAGCTCTGAGAAAAGAGGAGTGGTACCTTTAACAGCAGAGGGCAGTCTCTCTTGTTCTTAGTTCCTGGGGGTTCTTTGGCCTTATCCCCCACCTAGACCACAAGCTAAAGTAAGCAGGCTATGAGGAAGAAGAGGCAAACCGACGAAGCCATTTCCTGTACCGTATTCCAGGGTGGGTCAGACTGGACAAGCCAGTGTGAGACCCGATAAAAGAAGTCACAGTGACAGTGACATCAGCAGCAACAGCCAATACTCAACAGGCACTCACTGCCTCTGGGGGACTGTCCTCTGTGCCTCCAGGGTTACCTTCTTAGTTAATCCTCACAACACCCCGACGAGGAAGGTACCATAAGGAACCCTCATTTACAAATAAGCAAACTGGGCTCAGAGGGGCCTGATGATTTGCCCAAGGTCACATGTGAAGAAGCCGCACATCAGGAACTTGAATCCAGGTGTATCCAGCTCAGAGCCCTTGCTCTGACTGCAGGATGAGACCTCCTGCAGGAGAAGCAGGTGCACTTAACATCAGGATGCATTCTGACCCCCTGTGGAGTTCTCGACAATGCAGACACTCAGGTCCACACCGAGAAATTCTGATTCAATAGAGATCTGCCACGGGTCATGTTCGTGAGGCTCATGATCCATCCGTGCGTTTTAAAATTTATTTACTGGGTTAAGATCAGCACTTTTAAAAAGGAACCAAGGAAATGGGATGGAATAGAAAATACTAGGGCCCTATCACATATGGTAAAATCAGCCCTGGGTAGTGAAACTTTTGTTACCAGTTACACGTGTTGTTACGCGAGTGTTCTACGTTCGTATTCCTGGATCATGGTGTAAAACTAAATAAAATGTATTTCCTACTGGAGACTGCCAGTTTGGGAAACACTGTTCTGAGTACTAATGCCCCGCCACTGCAACCACCCAAGTCTTACCCAGGAATAGACTGTTGGCTTATGGGTTCAACTGGGCAGGCCAGAACACCGGCCCCCCAGCAGAATAACACGGCCCTGTTGGCCTCTGCTTGGCACTGAAGGGGGAACCTGAGCCTGAATGGAGGTGGGGTATTCACAGAATTTAACCCTCAGCATGAATTCCATCTTCCAGCTGAGCAACTGTATGGAATGTAAGCATTCAGAAGTTTCTTCTTGCTTGGGGGGGAAAAAAAGACATTACTTGGGGCACCTGGCTGGCTCAGTCAGAAGAGCATGTGACTCTTGATCTCGGGGTGAGAGGTTCAAGCCCCACGCTGGGTGTGGAACCTACTTAATTTTTAAAAAATAAAAGAAAAAAAAAAGCATGACTTACGTGGTGTGGTAGGTGTCCCGTATAACGTGGAGCTGGGACCCGCCTTCGTGCCTAAACTACTTGGAGCTACTGTAGGGATTTTGCTTGGTCCCTCGGGAGGGCTCCCTGGAGGCTTCGAAGTAGCAGGGTTTGTACTTGGTTTGTGAGGGCCTGTTGGGGCGCTGCCGAGGGGGAGAGCAGAAGCAGGGCTGAGGGTGCTAACCCGATCTGGGGACGGAGAGGTCGCCTGCTTCTGGCCCTCAGTGGTCATGTAGCTGGTGGTAACACCCGGGCTACCCTGGGCTCCAGCTGTCTGACTCTTCACGGTTTCGGGCTGCATGAACTTAGCGGGTGGGCCAAGTGTCGTCTTGTTTAAACCTTGAGGCTCCTTTGTGCCATCACTAGCTACGCTGGGCTCGCTGGAGGCCTTCGCAACTTCATCCGTGGGCACGACAGCTGTGCTTTGCCCGCCCGGGGCTAACGTGGGCCCCGAGCTGCCGGGCACCGTTGGGGGTATTCCGCGGGTGGCCACTGCCGTCACCCTTTTCTCAGTCTGTCTTGGAACTGCGCTTGCTGTAGTCTGGTCTGTGGCACCCCCCACCTCACCGGCTGCTGGCGCCAGAATGGGCGCGTTTGGGGTTGCAGGTTTTGTGGTGATGGCTGGGTCACTTCTGGTCTTGTCGTCTGTTTACAAAGACAACACAGAAGCGAGTTAGGCTATTAGCTGGGAGTGTTTCTCTCCACTCTTCTCCAACTCTTCCCCAGGATCTAGAGGCCTTGCTCCCACCACTGCCATCTGCCTTGGCTGAAGGCCTGGGTCTTCGATGTGCCCAGATTTTAGGAAGTTCAAGAAACCTCTCAGGACAACAAGAGTGAAGCAGAGGAAGTCAAGGGAAATTGTGCAGAAGAAAAAGGGCAGGCCAGCTAATCCCAGTGCATGTGGAAGCCTGCAGCCAATGCCCTGCCCCTCCCCCCATCCAGCGCCAGGCCCGCGCACCCTTCACAGTTTCCACATGCCACCACAGAGCCAGGCCGCCCAGATCCCCTCTGCCCCCTTCTCCCCAGCTCCCAAGCACGTCACCCTGCAGGGGACGCAGCAGACTCATGCCTACTGAACTGCCCTGTCGTAGGCATGGCAAGAGAGACATGCCTCTGTCCTGAGGGAAGTATAATCTAGAAGGAGAAGCTGACAACAGTGATGCGCCAAGGAAAAGAAGCACAGTGTGCTTTGACTCCGTTCAGCATGGTAGCTTAACCGTAGCAGGAGATCAGGGAAGGAAGGCCTTATTAATTTTATTGATTTGTTTAACAAGTTCTTTATGAAGGGAACTGTTAAGTGTGGGCCCTAAGATACAATGGTAAGACACATATGATCCAAACCCTCGGGGGGCTCATCTTCTGGTGGGCAAGACAGGAATTAAGTGGGACAGAACAACTAAACATCAAATCCTGGAGACTGGGAGAAATGAACAAGAAAACGACACACAGAACAGGGGGTGGGGGCTGTTTAGACAGGGAGGTGAGGGGAGGCCTTTTAGAGATGCCCATTCAGCTGAGACTTGAAGGGTAACGAGAACGGTGTGGCGAGCAGGAGGAAATGTGGCCAGGCAGAAGAACAGAGCCTGCAAAGGCCCCAGAGCAGAGAGCTAAGAGAAGACACGGGGGGTGCACAGAGTTTAGTGGGGGAGGGGGACAGGGAGCAGGGCTCAGAAAATCAGGGCCTTACAGGTAAAGGGCCAGGAACTTACTGTCCAGAGCCTACGTTTTTGAGAATAAAAGGAGACTCTCTTAAAATTCATATCCTAGGGGAGCCTGGGTGGCTCAGTTGTTAAGCGTCTGCCTTCGGCTCAGGTCATGGTCCCAGGGTCCTGGGATCGAGCCCCGCATCGGGCTCCCTGCTCCGTGGGAAGCCTGCTTCTCCCTCTCCCACTCCCCCTGCTTGTGTTCTCTCTCTCGCTGTGTATCTGTCAAATAAATAAAATCTTTAAAAAAAAATCATATCCTAGATAAAATGAGACATAAGATCACCCTCCAGTAAAGATTTTGGACTTTACGTGCAAAAAGAAGCCACTGAAGGTTTTAAGCAAAGAAGTTTTATAGGGTGATTTGCAAAGAAACACATTTGCTGCTCTGGGGGCTGTGGATTGGAAGGGAGAGCGTGTGGAATTGGGGAAGAAAGAGGCGAGGGCAGTAATCCAGATGGGATGGATGGTGGTCAGCTGTACGAAGTTATTGACAACAGAGACAAAAAGAGAATGGATCAAGATTCTATTTGGGGGGCACCTGGCTGGCTCAGTTGGTAGGACCGTGTGACTCTTGATCTCAGGGCTGTAAGTTCAAGCCCCATATTAGGGGAGAGCTTACTTTTTAAGACTGTATTTTGGAGACAGAATCAACTATTGATTCACTACTAAGTGACAAGAAGAGAGCAATCAGGATTGTTCCTGGTTTTCTGTTTGGAGCAGAAGGGAGAGAGTGGTGGGAAGAATGTAGTAGACCTTTACCATTTTTTTTTTAAAGATTTATTTATTTGTCAGAGAGAGAGAGAGAGAGAAGCGCATGCGCAAAAGTCGGGGGAGGGGCAGAGGGAGAAGAAGGCTCCCCGCCAAGCAAGGAGCCCGACGAGGGATTTGATCCCAGGACCCCAGGACCATGACCGGAACCAAAGGCAGATGCCTAACCGACTGAGCCACCCAGGTGTCCCATGGACCGTCACCATTCTTTGTAGCCAATCAGAATCTATGCCATTTTTCCCTATTTGGGGAACTCCCCACATAATACAACGTTGATGGCAGCAGGATTTGTCTCCTCCTCACCTATTATAGATACTAAAATGACTGATATTTCCTTTTCTAGCCTCCCTTGTAACTAGAGCACAAGCACGTGCTTAAGCTGTGCTGAACTAGACACTTCCATCCCAGCCAGGGAGTGAAGAGGCAGTAGATGATGAGGAACGCTGACGGCAGTAACCGTGACATCATGCTCAAGTGCAAGCAGCAGCGGAGGGGACGCTAGCTAGAGTGAGGATCCACAGCCAGCCCTACAGCACCTACTGCTTGGCACTGCTGAGCAGCACCAGCCTCTTTGGACCACTTCTATAGCCTAACTTGGGGTGATATTAAAAGTAGCCCTAAATGTGGTCTCCAGCAATCCCGGTTCCTCCATAAGCTACACAGTAACCCAGTACATTTTACACGTGCGTGCACACACACAATTTTGCTGCTGAAAAGCAGAAATTTGTATCAGGAGTGGTTGTAAGCAACAGGACTTCAAGGATTAGGTTTTGGGCTTTATTGGGGTTAAAAGCAGAATTCTGCAAGTATTAGGGGACATGACTCTAGTATCCTATGGCATCTTGTAGAGAAGCAGTCACATTATCACCTGTCATCTAGAATGAAGTGCCCATGAAGTGGCTTTGGTATTTGCTGACACAGAAGAGTATGAAGGGCACACATAAACGGATATGTGTTAAAAATCAATGTACTATTATGGTTTGTCAGTGGTTTTTCCTTCTTAGTAGTCATAAAATAGTGGTGCTTCTTATAATTGATCATGTCATAATACTTTTTTGACAAGAGATGAGATTGCTGAGGGGGATACCAGCATATGTGAGGAATTAGGGGATGTGGAATAGGGTGGTCACTTCTTACTGTGATGAATAGCTTAAAACAGGGTTTCTTAAACCTCAGAACTACTGACATTTTTTTGGCTAGGATGTTTATTTGTTATAGAAGGTTGTCCTATGCATGACAGGGCACATAACAATATCCCTGGTCTCTATCCAACAGATGCAAGTAACATATACACACGTCTCTCCCCAGTTGTGACAAACAAAAATGTCTTTATATATTGCCAAATATCCCCTGGAAGAGACAAAACCACTACCCGTGAAAACTGGCTTAAGGAAAGAGAGTAACAGGGGTGGCCTGGATGGCTCAGTTGGTAGAGCATGCAACTCTTGATCTTGGGGTCATGAGTTCAAGCCCTAATGGTAGGCGTAGACCTTACTTTAAAAAAAAAAAAAAGACAACAAATTCTAATTCCTAAATCCTACTATCAAAGCACAGACTGAAAACCAGAGGCTTTCTGAAACTACAATAAAGGAATCTCTTGTTTGCAGTTGAAGAGCAGATAAGACCAAAAGACAAATGTAAAAGTTTGATCCCATGAGTTGCCAAGTTACAGTGTTAGTTTAATTCATAACTTCACCAGGTCTCTCATGTGAAAAGGACCTTGGGAATTGTAATGGTGACATATGAGAGGATGCAGATGAATCAGGGTATCCCTAAGTCTCAATCTGCAGCAGAGCTCACTTTGCCAGTATCCTCAACTGCTGCTCTCCTGCCTGCTGATGCCATTCCTGCCTTGCTTGAAAACTCTTAATAGGCTCACCTGAGCTCACTGACACAGAATGCCACATCGCCTCATCATCTCTTCAACTCTTCACTTTTTCCAAACCTATAACAATAATCAGACTCCAGGGTGCCCAGAAAGACAAATACAGAGTCTGCCCCAGAAGGAGGCTTACACACAGAAATATCTGTAATAACTCTAGCAAATATGTATGGTTATACAATATGAGTGTGCTAGATCAAGGACGGGTAATGATATCAGGCTGAATCTATCAATATGGGGAGGCATACCAGAGATTTTAGATTCAATATGCTGACTTAAGCAGTTAGAAGTAGTAGTTCTAGGGCGCCTGGGTGGCTCAGATGGTTAAGCGTCTGCCTTTGGCTCAGGTCATGATCCCAGGGTCCTGGGATCGAGTCCCGCATCGGGCTCCCTGCTCCTTGGGAGCCTGCTTCTCCCTCTGCCTCTCTCTCTCTCTCTCTCTCTCTCTCTCTCTCTCTGCCTCTCATGAATAAATAAATAAATAAAAAATCTTAAAAAAAAAGTAGTAGTTCTAATTGTTTTCTTAGTTGGTGAACTGAAACCTAGACTCAATCATAGTCTACATTAAATAAAGTTAAGTTGCCAAAAATTCCCTGGAATAATAAGAAATCCGAAATCTTAGAGAGATACAAGTGTTAGAATGGTTTATCATGGGGGTGCCTGGGTGGCTCAGTGGTTAAGCTGCCCCACTCTTGGTTTCGGCTCGGGTCATGGTCTTGTGGTTGTGGGATGGAGCCCCACATTGCGCTCTGTGCTGGGCATGGAGTCTGCTTCAGATTCTCTCTCCCTCTCTCTGCCCCTTCCCCACCCTGCCTGCACGTGTGCTCGCTCTCTCTCATTCTCTCTCTCTCAAATAAATAAATCTTTTAAAAAAAGAATGGTTTATCATGTGTAATCTGCTCACTCACACTTTTTTCCTTAGAAGAGCTCCAATGACACCTGCTTCACCAAGGCTTTGAGAACTACTATATTTCTTTTTTTTTTTTAAGATTTTATTTATTTATTCATGAAAGACAGAGAGGGAGAAGCAGGCTCTCAAGGAGCAGGGAGCCCAACGCGGGACTGGATCCCAGGACCCTGGGATCATGACCTGAGCCGAAGGCAGACGCTTAACCATCTGAGCCACCCAGGCGCCCGAGAACTACTATATTTCATGAGTTCTAAGATGCACATGTTTTCATGTCTGTGAAATGAGGATCTTTTATAAGTTACTATAGATCACACTTTGACAGTGTTCTTTTGTTTTTCTAAGTGGTTCATAAAATTAATAGTTCCATCTTATCATTGATAGTATCTTGCATTTGATTAAATTTGCGATATTGTTGAGGAGACTAGTAGCATATTCTAAGAGATCGTTGTGGCTGTTCTTCATTGGTGAGGGGCGCTAGTAGGGGATAATGCTGATTTCAGTGGGGATGGACACCAGGTTCCCTGGGTAGCAGTAGAGACAAGAGTAGAATTCCATTTCTAGGAAAAAAATGTGGGTGTAATACCATAATGGATGGCAGGACCACCATGGTAATCAGAATAATCTAACGAAAGGAATTTTGGACAGGGGCTAATAATCATGTGTTCTTTAGGGGCAGCCCACTAACACCCCACCTCAAGGCTCAGCAAACTATGACCTGTGTCAAATCACCACAGTGGAGAACACAGCCAGCCACTCATCCAATTCCCAGGACTGACTCTTTCCACAAACTCAGGGTACCCTAAATGAAATATGTATTTGTTTCCAAGGCTGCTGCATCAAATGACCAAAACCCAGGTGGCTTCAAACAACATAAATGTATTCTCTCATGGTTCTAGAGTCTAGAAATCCAAAATTAGCAGGGCCATGCTTCCTCTGAAGGCATTGGGGAAGAATCTTTCTTTGCTTCTTTGTGGCAATCTTTGGTATTCCTTGGCTTGCTGTCATATCTCTCCCTCCAATTATGGCTCCATCGTCACATCATGGATGCCTTCTTCCCTGTGTGTCTCCCCTTTTATAAGGACACTATACTTTGGATTTAGGGTTCACCCTGATCCAGTATGGCCTAACCCAGGATGATCTTAACTTGATTATATCTGCAAAGTCCCTATTTCCAAATAAAGTCACATTTGCTGGTACTAAGTACTGGGGATTAGGACTTGAACACATCTTTCGGGAGAGGACACTATTCAACCTCATAATCTGCTCCCCCAGCCCCACTTATTTCACTATAAAAACCAGGGTTCTTAGTTTCAAACATTAGAAATCAACTAATGGAACCCTGTGTGCCCCTCGGTTGAGGAGTGGCTTTCTATGGTCTTCTTTGCAAATGGGCTCTGTGCCTAGCATCGCTGTCCCCACCACCCATGATCACACGCCGAGGCCGGGGGCGGGGGGTGTCACCGCCGAGGTTTCCACCAGCCCACAAACAATAGCAAGGCAGCCACCTCATCCAGTGGCTTGCTCGCGGCCACCCACAGCTATGGCTGGCACCGCCTGGGTTCCCTTCCAGGAACAGCTCCTGCGGAAGTGCAGAGTATCCTGGGGAAGCCATCCCTCACCACCCCAGCTTCCCCAAGCCGACCCAATCACTGGTGGGCAAGCTTCTTTTTCGGGAAGTCCACTCTCCCATTCATGGCTACAGTGTTAGAGTCCCCAAAACGCTTGCAATCTCCCCAGGCCTCCAGCAGCACGATCACCTGTGACTTGGCTCTGGAAACCATGAGGAAGCAGCCTGGTGGCCAGCCTAGCAAAGCCAACATGGGGCCCCAATCCTGAGTGGCCACCACCAGCCACCAGGCTTCAGGAGGCACTAGGCTCATCAGAGCCCCTCCCCACCCCACCCCACCCCCGCTGGAGACTAGGCAGGCTGCAGCAAGCAGAAGCAGTTGGGTTCTTTTTCTTTTTTTTTTCTGCAGTTGGGTTCTTTTATATCAAAACAGCAAAACACCAAAAAGGAAGTTGAGAGAACCCCACTCTTTACTATCCAAGCCACATGCAAGCCTTCTTGACACCCTGTAATTGCGTGCCTTCCACCAAGTGGAAAATAAACTCCAAGCAGCCAGTAAAAAAATAATAATAATAATAATTTTGCTAACAGAATCACTTAAGATGGCTAAAGAATCAGGCTTAGGGGGCACCTGGGTGGCTCAGTCAGTTACATGTCTGCCTTCGGCTCAGGTCATGATCCTGGGGTCCTGGGATCGAGTCCCGCATCAGGCTCCCTGCTCAGCGAGGAGCCTGCTTCTCCCTCTCCTCCCCACCTGTGCTCTCTCTCTCTCAAATAAATAAATAAAATCTTAAAAAAATGTATCTTCAGGCTCACGTCAAAAACCATACCCAGGACTCCTCTCCTGAAAGTGTGTGGTCAGGACATCATTTCTGCAACCACCGAGCATGGGTTATTCAGTGTGAATCACTGACACCATTAGTACTGGATACTGGATTTCATTTGAGAGGTCTAAGTCTTGAGGGATGCTGTCAGGAAGAGGGCTAGGAGGCACCACAGGTATCCTCTGGGTTCCAACCATATTCCTCCCTGCTTCATTATGTAGCAGCGTGTAGGAGTCATAGAAAGATGAGTAAATCTTGGGGTGCCTGGGTGGCTCAGTCGGTTAAGCGACTGCCTTCAGCTCGGGTCATGATCTCAGGGTCCTAGGATCGAGCCCCACATCGGGCTCCCTGCTCAGGGGGGAGTCTGCTTCTTCCTCTCCCTTTGCCACTCCCCCCCTCCCACTCATGTGTTCTCTCTCTCTCTCAACTAAAATCTTAAAACAACAACAACAACAAAAAAAAGTTTAAAGACTGAGATAAAAATCCTTGCATTCCAGATCTATCCCAAGAGGTCCATCCATATGCTTCATCCATAAACTTCCTTGCACTGATTCCCTATTCTTGTTCCTTCTGAGTTCCTAACCTTCTATTCAAAAACCATTAGCTACTACCTGTGAGTCTGGTCAGATCCTCACCTCAGTATAGCTTGCCTTTAAAAAAACCCCCAAAACAAAACAAAACAAAACAAAACAAAAAACTGACCATGAAATATACTATTCAAAGTCTTGCCCATTGGAAGAACTTTCCTTCCTTACTATACTTCAGTGTCTCCCCTAAACAGGGCTATTATCCCACATCAGTCCACTCTTGCCTGCTCCAGCATATTATACACATAAACATAACTTGGTTTTTATTCACTCCTCAGACAACTGATCACAGGGAACTATTTTCTTTGGGACCTTTGGGGATGAGTTGAGGGAAAGGTGGCAGTATGGGCAGAAATAGGCATGCTGCGGGTATGAGCCACATTGCAATTTACAATGTATACTTCCTTAGGACCTGCTCATTCTGGTCCTGTATATACTTTTCAATTTAATAATGGAAAGCTGCAAAATAACCCCCCCCCCAAAATAGGAGGAATGAAATAATAAAGATAAAAGCAGAAATTAGTGAAACAGGAAACAAAAGACAATAGCAAATATCAACAAAGTCAAAAAGTATTTTCCTTTTTTTAATATAGGAAATTTATTTTTTTATTACTCATTTTTTTCTTATGTAATCTCTACACCCAACATGAGGCTCAAACTCATGACTCAAGAGTTGGATGCTCTGACTAAGCCAGCCAGATGCCTCCAAACACACTTTCTTTAAAAACTAATAAAATAGTAAAGACTTTGGTGAGGTTGATCAAAGGGGAAAACAACCCAGAATGCATAAATACAAAATACGAGGTATAAAAATAATAAAAGACATTTATAGCATAGGCTATTATGAGCAAATGCTAATAAATTTGAAGATTAGATGGACACATTCCTAAGAAAATACAACTTACCCGCGTGACTTAAGAAGAAACAGACATAATAATTTGTCCTATATGCATAAAGAAATTGAATCGGTAGTTAACACTTTTCTCAAATAGGAAATCTAAGCCTGGATTCAAGGATCAAATAATTCTAGCCTTTTACATGAACTTCTCTATAGCAGTCTGTTCGGCCTTAATATGTGTGTCTGTTAAAAGAACCAGTTCATACACAGTGATCCATCAACAAGACATAAAAGTACACACCAAAGAAAAAGACTGATAAATTTGGCTTCATCAAAATGAAGAATCTGTGTGCATCAAAAGAACCCCAGGAGGGCACCTTGGGTGGCTCAGTTGGTGAAGTGTCTGCCTTCAGCTCCGGTCGTGATCCCAGGGCCCTGAATCGAGCCCCACGGTGGGCTCCCTCCTCAGTGAGGAGTCTGCTTCTCCCTCTACCCTTGGCTCATGCGTTCTCACACACTCTCTGTCAAATAAATAAAATCTTTTAAAAAAAGAACCCTAGGACTTCCAGTTTCAGTCAACAAGAACAGAGAGCTGGAAAGAACACTGCTCCCACCCTTACAGCAAGAAAAAAGCTGGAGAAACAGAAAATTAATGACTTTTCTTGAACCACTGGAGAACTGAGGTTGTGGGCAAACAACTCTCCTGAAAAGTGGAGACAGGCAACTGCAGGCAGAAATGAGACCCAAGTACTTGTGTGCACGGGACAGAGTTCGGTGAGAAAACTAATGATTGCTAAAGTTTGACTATGGGCTACCGGTGAAGCCTGGGGTGCTGCTGACTCGCGAAGGTCCCCACCCTGTGTAGGCTCTCTCCCTGAGGATCCCTACCAGGAGCTCATGAGGAAGCCTGGGGAGAACCCTGAGAAAGTTCCCCCGTGGGGCTGGCTAGGGGAAGAAAACAGAGGGCACTGCTGAAACTCCATATAGCCCCATGCCCCCTAGGGGAAAAGAGCCTTACTTTCAGGGAAAAGGTCAACAAAGTCTGTAGCCCGAGGACACTGGTGGAAACCCACCCAAACTGGGAAGGAAAATGATAGCCACCAATGAGACCCTGCCCAGATTCATCTCTCCTATTTCTTCTAGGAAACAGAAGCATTAACTGCAGGAGAAAGGCAAAAAATTTTAGCCTGAGGGCACTCATGGAAACACACTGCAGCTGGGAAAGGGAACAGGAAAAATAAAAAAGCTCTTTACCCCTGGGGAGGGCAGGGATACGTGCTAAGTCCAGCATAACTTCTAGAAAAGCGGCAGAGCACCAATGACGGCCACACCCTCAAGCCCCAGGTTCCAGCGCCTTTGTAAGAATCACGTTTAAGCAAAACATCAGATAATGTCCTTCTCCCTGCCACTAACCCGAAGTGCTAGCAAACAGCAAGTGTGAAGTAAAAATAAGTTGAAAAGGGGCGCCTGGGTGGCTCAGTCAGTTAAGAGTCTGCCTTTGGCTCAGGTCATGATGGATCGAGCCCCAGGTTGGGCTCCCTGCTCAGCGGGAAGCCTGCCTCTCCCTCTCCATCTGCCTCTCCCCCAGCTCACGTTCTCTCTCGCTCTCAAATAAATAAATAAAATCTAAAAAAAAATAAGCTGAATACAGCTGGAGGGAATTGTGAAAGAGTCTCTGCAGAGCAGCAAAAAGGGAAGACTTACAGCCAAACAGGGAGACAAACAGAGGTATTACTTGGGGAATTTGCAGTCTGTGATGCAACAAGTTTTAAATGATGCCCAACTCCTCACTAGATTAACACAAATCCTCACACTGAAGACACAGCAGAAGAAAAGCCACGTGCTGGGCAAACACCAATCTAACCTCTGTCTCTGTGGATTTGCCTGTTCTGGACATACAATGAAGAGTCTCTCATGACTAGCTTTTTCCAGTTTAGTTTCACCCATGTTGAAGCAGGTGTCAGTTCTCTATTTCTTTTGATTGCTGAGTGATACTCCAGTGTATGGACATACCACATTTTGTTTATCCATTTATCAGTTGATGCACATTTGGGTTGTTTCAACTTTTGGCCATTTGAATAATGCTACTACGAACATTTGTGTACAAGTTTCTGCGTAGACATATGTTTTCGTTTCTCTTGGATATATAATTAGGAGTGGAATTTCTAGATCATATGGCAACTCTGTATTTAGCACTGAGGAACTGCCAAACTGTGACTGCACCATATTACGTGCCCACGAGCAGTGGATGAGGGTTCCAATTTCTCCACCTCCTCAGCAACAACTGTTATCATCTGTCTTTCATTACAGCCATTTTACTGGGCATGAAGTGGTATCCTCTTATGGTTTTAATTTGTATTTCCCTAATGACTAATCAAACCCAGCAATATATAAAAAGGGTAATACATCATGATCAAGCAAGGTTCATCTCATGGCTAATTCAGTACTTGAAAATCAAAGCAATTCGACATATTAACAACAAAATGAAAAACCATATGATCATCTCAATATATGCAGAAAAATCACTTGACAAAATTCATCATTCATTTATGATTTTTAAAAAATCTGAGCAAGGGCGCCTGGGTGGCTCAGTTATTAAGCGTCTGCCTTCGGCTCAGGTCATGATTCTAGGGTCCTGGGATCGAGTCCCACATCGGGCTCCCTGCTCGGCGGGAAGCCCGCTTCTCCCTCTCCCACTCCCCCTGCTTGTGTTCCCTCTCTCGCTGTGTCTCTCTCTCTCAAATAAATATATAAAATCTTTTAAAAAAATTAAAAAATAAAAAATAAAAAATCTGAGCAAACTAGGAATAGAAGGGAATTCTCCTAACCTAATAAATGATATCTTCAAATTAAGCCAATAGCTAATATACTTCATGTGGAGAGACTGAATGCTTCGCCCTTAAATTTGGGAACAAGGCAAGGATGTCCTCTGTCACCACTCCTATTCAACCACTGTACTAGGTCCTAGCCAGTTCAATAAGGGGGGAGGCACTCCTTAAATAACTTAAACTGAACGATAAAAAGATAAATCAATTTTTTTAATGTGCAAAAGATCTATAAGGAAAAATTACCAAAGAAGATATACAGATGGCAAATAAGCATACGAAAAGATGTTCAATGTCATTAGGCAAATGCAAATTAGAGCTACCCTGCAATGCCATTACACACCTACTAATGGCTAAAAACAATCTGACAAGGCCAAATATTAAACAGGAGCTCTTATACATTGCTAGCAAGAATGCAAAACAGGACTGCCACTTTGGAAAACAGTGTAGCAGTTTCTTTTAGTTAGGTATACAATTGGCATACCATCGAGGGAGTACATTCTTAGTATTTACCCCAAAGGACTAGAAACTTGTGGTCACTCAAGAACCTATATGCAAATGTTTATCACAGCTTTATTCATCATCAAACTGGAAACAACCAAGATATCCTTCAGCAAAGGAACTGATAAAACCTTCAGCAAAGGAATTGAAAAAAATCCATACAATGACTACTTAGCAATAAAAAGGAACTAATGATTCACATTACAGGGATGAATCCAAAAGATATTTTAAGTGAAAGAAGCCAGAAGGCTACAAGTGTTTGAGGCCATTTATACGATATTATGGAAAAGGCAAAACTGTAGGAATAGAAAAGAAGTCAGTGGTTGAGGGAAAGAAGAACTGACTTAGGACAATGGTACTGTTGTTCTTTTTTTTTAAGATTTTTTTTTTTTTTTTTTTTTTAAGTAATCTCTACATCCAACTGCAGGGCTCAAACTTACAACCCTGAGATCAGGAGTAGCATGCTCCATGGACTGAGCCAGCCAGGCGTCCCTGGAACTGTTCTATGTAGTACTGCAGTGATGGATACAAGACTGTATTTGCTGAAACCCATAGAATCGAATACACCAAAGAATTAACTTTACATAGCGCAAATTTAGAAAAAAAAATAACTGAAATGTTCAGGAAACCCTAGGATGTAATGGGTGACTATGAAAATAAATTTAGTTATGTTGCAAATGTATAACATAACCTCATTGGAGGGATGGGGGAACACAGTTGACCAAAGTAACTGAAAAATAGTTTATTGGCTGGGTACTATAAAGCTAAAGACAAAAATAAGTGTATTCAAAGGGGTAAATTTCTTCCTCAGGAGAGTAGAGGTTGTCAATTAAAAATCTACTTTATGAGGAAGCCAGGGTGGCTCAGTTGTTAAGTGCCTGCCTTCGGCTCAGGTCATGATCCCAGGGACCTGGGATCGAGACCCGCGTAGGGCTTCTTGCTCAGTGGGGGGCCTCTCCCTCTGCCTCTGCCTGCAGCTCCCCCTGCTTGTGCTCTCTCTCTCTCTCTCTCTCTTTCTCTCTTTGTGTCTCTCTCTGACAAATAAAATAAAATAAAATAAAATTATGCGTATACCAAGGTTGGTAAATAAGAGAATAAATGATGAATAACATAAGCCAGGTTTCTCACTATCTGAGAAAGAAGCTGCAAATAAGCAAGGCAGGTGGCGAGGAAGCTACATGAACCCTGTGATGTTTGATTAGTGACAGATGTCACTATGACCTCATGGGTTAACATATGCATACAGATAGACAAAGAAATATACAGATGAACGTGCGTACACAGGGGTGAGTACACAAACATTTATTTCTTAGCACTCCACTGAGAGGATCTAGAAGCAGCGACACACCAGCGGTATCAAGGATCCCCAACCATTCTCCAAAGACATGAACCAGGGTTCCTTGGAGAAATGGCTGGATTCTAGCGCTGATGTAGGGAAAATTCAAGATGAGCCTGGAACATCTTCTGTAATGCCAGAAAGTAAAGAAGTGCTTAAAAAAAGAAGTGGGCCAAGTCCAAAAGACCTAGGGAGCAACCTAATATACATTTCCTAATGTATATCATTGTTGAATCACTGTGTTGTTCACCTAAAACTAATACACAATTGTATGTCAACTCTACTTCCATAAAAAATAAATAACACATAACCCCAGTCTAATCATGAAAAAAAAAAACAAAAACAAAACAGCAGGCAGGCACACCCAAATTGATGGGCCACTCTACAAAATATCTGGCTAGTACTCTTAGCAACCAGCAAGATTATAAACAATAGGGAAAGACAGAAAAACTGCCACCGACTGGAAGTGACTAGGGAGACATGCTGACTGAATGCAGCGTATTCTGGAACAAAAAAGACCATCAGGGGAAATAATGGTAAAACGGGAATAAAGTCTGTAGTTTAGTTAATAGTATCGTACCAGGGTTAATTTGTCAGGTGTGATGAATGCACCACGGTTATGTAAGACGGGTGATAGTAGGCGAAGCTAAAGGAAACGTACATGAAACTCTCTGTATCATCCTTGCAACTTTTTGGCAAATCTAAAATTACTTAAAAAGAAAAGGTTTTTAAAAAGAAACCAAAAGGAAATGAAAAAGAGTCAGAAGATAGTTACAACATATATAATCATAAAAGATTCGTATCTACCATATATTTCTTTAAGGTTTTATTTATTTAGAGAGAGAGAGAGTGGGGGGAAGGGCAGAAGGAGAAGAAAATCTTAAGCAGACTTCCCACTGAACACGGAGCCAAAGGCCCATGGATGGATCCCCAGGACCCTGAGATCATGACCCGAGCCAAAACCAAGAGTCTGATACTTAACCTACTGCGCCATGGAGGCGCTCCTAAAATATATTTCTTAAAAACTTCTGTATATGGGCGCCTGGGTGGCTCAGTTGGTTAAGCGACTGCCTTCGGCTCAGGTCATGATCCTGGAGTCCCGGGATCGAGTCCCGCATCGGGCTCCCTGCTCAGCGGGGAGTCTGCTTCTCCCTCTGACCCTCTTCCCTCTCGTGCTCTCTATCTCTCATTCTCTCTCTCTCAAATAAATAAATAAAATCTTAAAAAAAAAATTAAAAAAAAAAAAAAAAACTTCTGTATATAAGAAAACAATAACCCAGGAGAAAAACAGACAAAACAATTAAACTGGTATTTGACATAAAAGGTAGCACAAGGGGCGCCTGGGTGGCTCAGTGGTTAAGCATCTGCCTTCAGCTCCGGTCATGATCCCAGGGTCCTGGGATCGAGCCCTGCATCGGGCTCCCTGCTCAGCAGGAAGCCTGCTTCTCCCTCTGCCCCTCCACCCTACTCGTGCTCTCTCTCTCTCTCTCTCAAATAAATAAGTAAAAATCTTATTAAAAAAGCAGCATGGGGCGCCTGGGTGACTCAGTCGTTAAACGTCTGCCTTCGGCTCAGGTCATGATCCCAGGATCCAGCCCCGCGTCGGGCTCCCTGCTCAGCGGGAAGCCTGCTTCTCCCTCTCCCTCCCCCAGCTTCTGCTCTCTCTCTCTCTCTCTCTCTCTCTCTCTCTCGCTCTCAAATAAATAAATAAATAAATAAAATCTTTAAAAAAAAAAGCAGCATGAAAAGCCCATGAATGCCTGAAAATATGTAAGTAATTAGGGAAAGGGAAAATGAAGTAAGAATTATTTCATCACTAGATTGGCAAAATTTTGTAAAGTCAGACAATAACAAGTGGCAGCAAGAATATGGAGTATAAACTGGTACAAACATGCCGGAAAATAGTATGGCATTCCGAAATGAAACGTGCACATACCTCTCAATCTACAACTTCCAGTTGTACCACTAGGCATTTATCCTAGGGAGCCGTGTATGAATCAGAATGCCCCCGACAGGACTGCTATATCGGCCCCATACTGGTATCAAACAAATGTTTGCCAACATGGCATCTTCATATACTGGAATACGACACAGCACTGAAAATCAGTGAATTGTGTACTACGTTATATATATATTACATAGTATCATACGTGCATTTACAGAAATTAATCTGTAATTAATGCCTGGCTGGCTTAGTTGGAAGAGCATGCAACTCTTGATCTCGGGCTTCTACGTTTGAGCCTCACATTGGGTGTGTAGAGACCAGTAAACAAAAATAAACTAAAAAAAAACCTAAAAGAACAAGAATACTTAATATGATTTATATGATATTTTAACAGGGCTCAAAAATTGGCAAAGTGAAACAATATATTTTTAGAGACAGAATTATAGAAAATATCATTAAGATTCTACAGATAATCTATTTTTTTTAAGTTTTATTTATTTATTTGAGAGAGAGCGCACAAACAGAGGGAGTGGCAGGCAGAGGGAGAAGCAGACTGCCCGCTGAGCAAGGAGCCTGATACAGGACTTGATCCCAGGACCCTGGGATCATGACCTGAGCCGAAGGCAGACAATTAACCAACTGAGCCACCCAGGCGCCCCTACAGATAATTTAATACTAATTTAGGACAATGGCTACTTCTCGAGGGAAAGAGGAGATGCAACAGGAGTTTCTGGTCTCTCCCCGAAGGAGTGGCTGGCTGCTGGTGCTGAATGAGGAGCCGCACCATGGAAGTCCCTGGCGGTCCCAACTTGCAGTTTCATCGGGAACAGTGTGGGTGGAAGCCGAACTAGGGCTGACTGAAGGGAAGTGAGCTTGTGTGTAGATAATATCAAACATTAGGTAGGAAAAGGAGCAGAGAAATGGCTGGAGGGGGCTGGAATAGTCAAGAAAGTTTTGCTATTGGGGCGCCGCGCCTGAGTGGCTCAGTCGTTAAGCGTCTGCCTTCGGCTCGGGTCATGATCCCAGGGTCCTGAGATCGAGCCCCGCATCGGGCTCCCTGCTCGGCAGGAAGCCTGCTTCTCCCTCTCCCACTCCCCCTGCTTGTGTTCCCTCTCTCGCTGTGTCTCTCTCTCTGTCAAATAAATAAATAAATAAATCTTAAAAAAAAAAAAAAAAAGTCTTGCTATTCTTTTTGAAGGTAGGAAAGGCTGAGAAGAATGCTCCTTGTTTTGTTCCCTCTGTGAGGTCTCACTGGGTCCTTAAGATACAGAAGAGGATACAAGTGTGTAAAGCCTGAATCTGCCCCGTGGAGACCCTGACCTTTATTAGACAGGCGGACACTTCCGCTTTTGAAATGGGAAGAAGACGGGTACAGACCTAAGTACGTTTGTCATTTCGGTAGTGGGAAGATTAAGTGTTCTCAAACAAGCTGTGCTGTTACAGATGAAGTCTTGTGCAAGGGAAAAGTACGAAATGTTCATTTTGGAAAGGGGAAAAGTGAGCCTACTGGAAAATGGTTCTTGCACTTTAGTGCGCATCAGAATCACCTGGGCTTCTTAAAACCCCAAGTGCAGACCCCAGTGCCAGAGTTTCTGATCCAGCAGGTCTGGGACAGAGCATGAGAATTTACATGTCTAGGGGCGCCTGGGTGGCTCAGTCGTTGAGCGTCTGCCTTCGGCTCAGGTCATGATCCCAGGGTCCTGGGATTGAGCCCCAAGTTGGGCTCCCTGCTCAGCAGGAAGTATGCTTCTCCCTCTCCCTCTGCTCCTCCCCTGTCCTCTGCTCGTGCTCTCTCTCGCTCTCTCTCTCAGTCTCTCAAATAAATGAATAAAATCTTTAAAAAAAAATTTACATGTCTAACAAGTTCCCAGATGATTCTGCTGCTGCTGGTCAGAGGACAGCACTTCGGAACCACGGTACTAGAGAAAGAAAGGATGGATGCCAAGTAATATTTGGTGCCAAACGGGGGCCTGGAATCACGAATTGAAAACTAATCCAATCAGCCAGCGTGTGGTTTTACCCCAGCTGTGTTCTGCTTGGGCGTGCGCATGGAAAAAGCGGAGGCAGAGTTCATCTGGGAATGGGGCTTGCTAGGTGAGTACACTGGCGGGACAGGGTGCAAGGGACTTGATACTTGGGAGGTCGGGGTTACCGTGGTGGAGAGTGAGCTACAGGAGGGATAAGGACAGACGGGGGGCCGACAGGCCACAAGACTGGCTGTCCTGGGTTCAAGCATTAGGTCCGGGTGTACTTAAACAAAGGAATTGGAAGGTAGAGAAATTGTATCGAAGAATGCAATGCTTAGACTTCAGAGGTGGTACAGGCTGGGGGGAGGGGGAGGCTGCCGAAGAGGTCAGAGGTAACAGCAACCAGGAGAGACCCTGAATGGGGTCTTGAAAGAAATGAGTGGGTGCTGGGGGCTCCACCTGCAAGGCGCCGTTCCTCCGCACGCCTGTCTGCAGTCGGGGAGCGAGAGAAGCTCGCCAGTCTTCTCCCTGGGGAGCGGAGAACACTGCTCTCAGCCTTTGGTGAGGGCCTGCTTCCTCCCATTCCTGGCTACTGACAGACCTGGGGTGACTCGCGGCTATTAATAGCGGGAAAGGAAACTGGAAAGAATGCCCCAGGAAGAGGGCGTGTGGAGGGAGTGCAGGAAGGCAGTGAGCTGGGAGGGAGGGCCAGGCCTGGACACCAGTGTCCACCCCTCCTTCCTTTGTTACCCCCATCGCATCACCCCCAGCTACTCTAATCTCCAGGGAAGTAACACCAAAAAGCCGCGAGTAAAATGGCAGAAACCAGGTGGGGTAAGCTGGTGTCTTCCCGGATTGGCAGGATAAAGGAAAGCACACAGACCAGGAACCCAGAGATCCGAGCTTTCTGGTGCTGGCTCTGCCTCTGATCCCCCAAGGCCTCGGCTATGGGTGCTCCTGGGCCAATCTCTGCCTCCCGGCCACACGGCTGCCTGTCGCCTCTTCTCTCTTGTAAGGAAAACTGCCTTTGGGTCCACCTGGATCATCTCACCTCAAGATCCTTAGCTTAATTACAGCTGCAGAGACCCTTTATCCAAATAAGGTGATAATCACAGGTTTGAGGATTCCAAGTGTCTTTTTTTTTTTTTTTTTTTTTGCAGGAGGTGCAGGGGTTGGGAGCAGGTAGGGTGGTATTTTTCGGCCTACCACAGGCCCCCATCTGAAAAACAGGGATAATGACCCCTGGGGCTGTTCTCTATACTCCTCCAAACAGCCTGCTCTTTGGGCTGAGGGCCCCCAAAATGCATCTGGTGAACTTCCCTGGCATGAGGGGTGCTATAGACTAGCTGTGTCCCCCCACCAAAGTCATCGGTTGAAGCCCTACCCCCCAGTGCGATGGTACTGGGGGAGGCCTTTGGGAGACAATTAGGGTTAGATGGGGTCATAAGGGTGGGGTCCCCTAGTGGGAGTAGTGTCCTTACAAGAGGAAGAGACCGGAGCTTTGCCTCTCTTTGCCATGTGAGGACACAAAAGGTACCCATCTAGAAGCCAGGAAAAGGGCCCTTACCACAGCCCAAACCTGCTACCACCCTGATCTTGGACTTCCCAGCCTCCAGAACTGTGGGGAATAAATGTCTGTTGCTGAGGCCACCGGGGCTGTGGCGTTTTGCTGTAGCAGCCCACACTAAGACAAGGGGCTGGGGGTGGAGGTTAGTAATGAGAACAGAAATGGCAGGAAGGGCTGCTCCGACCATCTGGGGAAGGGCAGGGTCCCGCCTGCCCTCACCAGCCCACTGGGGCCGAGTGGTCAGGCCGACGTGTGGCCACAGGTCCTGGTCCACCCTCCCTGCCCCTCCCCTGGGTCCCCACGGCTCTGCCGGCCCCACTATGAGCCTGTCTTGGTGCCTCTCGGCAGCAGGACAGTAGATACCCCAAGGGGTTGTCAGGCTTGGCTCCTCAGGACCGGCTCTCCCAGAGGGGCCCAGGGCTGCCTCCTTGGGGGAGATAATTCCGGGCATTCTTCAAATCTAGAATTGTTCTGCCCTTATCAGCTTGTTTCAGCTGGCTTGCCTGACACTCGCGCTCAGGGTGGGGCCCTGTCTGGCTGTTTCCCCGGGCAGGAGAGGGCTGCCACTGTCCAGCGTGGATGTCCCTCAGCAACGGAGAAAGGCAGGCTTCCCATGGACACGCTCCTCCCCGCAGGGGAAGGCACCATCGCCAGAGGACGTCATCCCATCTCTCTCTCTCCCCAGGCCAGCGCTTCTCTCGTTTCCCATCCCGCGGACCACCCCTGCA
Source organism: Eumetopias jubatus (assembly GCF_037043125.1). Taxonomy (NCBI): domain Eukaryota; kingdom Metazoa; phylum Chordata; class Mammalia; order Carnivora; family Otariidae; genus Eumetopias; species Eumetopias jubatus. The sequence goes on from NW_028274820.1 coordinate 87,446,547, forward strand.
CCAGGAGCGCAGCCCAGAGCCCGAGGGTACCCAGCTGCGGCCTACACACACAGCCCGGCCCAGTCCCACGGTGACGCCTCTCCCTTCCCGCCATGACAGCATCACAGGCTGGTGCTTGAGCGCACGCCCTCAGGAGCCCGCCCACCTGATCCGGGTCCCCATCCCCCTGCACCCTGCTTGTGCGCCAGGCAAGTGTCTAACTCTGTTCCTCAGTTTTCCCATCTGTCCAAAGTGAAGAGGAGCGTAATATTTAGTAACTAAATCCCGTGAAGTACTTAGAGCAGGGCGCCTGGGTGGCTCAGCCGGTTAAGCATCTGCCTTTGGCTCAGGTCATGATCCCGGGGTCCTGGGATCGAGCCCGACATCGGGCTCCCTGCTCAGCGGGGAGTCTGCTTCTCCCTCTCCCTCTGCCTGCCGCTCTGTCTACTTGTGCTCTCTCTGTCAAATAAATAAAATCTTAAAAAAAAAAAAAAGTACTTAGAGCAGTGAGCACACACTGCCAAAAGTGCTCAGCTAACGTTAGTGACGGTTATATTCTAAGGGAGCCCGGAGTCACGCCCACGCCACAACTCCCTGTTACAGAGCCAGGCTATTAGCCTCCGGGGATGCTCAGCCCTCTAAGGCCTCGACACAGGGGAGGGTGGACACAAGGCAGCCTCAGACCCACTGGGTCTCTTCCTAGGCTTCCCGGTGCAGCTCAGGCCCTTAGGTGACAGCATCAGGTTGGCTGTGGACAAGGGGAGAGGGTAACTGGAATCTCGCTGCGAAAGGAGGAAGAGCCTGAGGCCCGGGAGGGGCTCAGCTCTAGGAGGTGTTTCCTCACCTCAGACAAGCCTGGGGGAGGGGCGCCTGGGTGGCTCAGTTGGTTAATCGACTGCCTTCGGCTCAGGTCATGATCCTGGAGTCCCGGGATCGAGTCCCACATCGGGCTCCCTGCTGAGCAGGGACTCTGCTTCTCCCTCTGAACCTCTTGCCTCTCATGCTCTCTATCTCTCATTCTCTCTCTCTCTCAAATAAATAAATAAAATCTTTAAAAAAAAAAAAAAAGACAAGCCTGGGGGAGAGCGGGAGCAGGGGTGAGGGAGGAAGCCTCCAGTTCTGCCCTGACAGCACCCCCAGACCATATAGTCTCACAGGGAAAGGCCAGGCAGCCCAAACCTCCCTTCAGGCCAGCTGGGCTCTGGCACTAGTGGACAGGGGGCCGAGGGGAGCCACGGGGTGCGCCCATCTCTCCCAGGCCTGGGTTTCCTCCTCAGTGACCCCAAGCTACATCCCTTCTGCCCCTTGCCCCATGCCCCCCCTGAGGGGTGTGGGCAAGATGGAAAGAGTCTGCTTGAGTAGTCTGCCCCTGGAAGAAGGTGGGGAGCTCACATATTAAAATGCACTGACCACCAACTGAGGGCCAGGAGCTTTTATGTGGTATCTACACCTGCTGAAAAACTCCAGCAGTTTCCGTGAATAAACCGAGGTGAGGTAAGCTGTTCAACACCACGGAGAGTGAGGGGTCAGGGGCTGCGGTCTGCGGACCGCTGATGTCCGTGAGCCTCCTGGGTCTGGGGCGAGGCACCCAGGTTTTTATCCAGCTGTGGACACGAGGCTGCGATTTCCCGGAAGAACCCAACGGGAGCCGCTCATACCAGCAGACTAGGAGAAACCAAACCACACAATGGTGAACTGGCAACAAGTATTTGTAACTCATGCCACCAACAGAAACACCTGCATTGTGACCTACTCAAAAAACAAAAGAGAAAGAATAAGTGAAAAAACTCCCAGGTCCCCTGGCACCCGGAGCCCACACAGCACCCATCCCCAGCAGGTGCTTGCTGTGCTCCCAAGCTCGGGGTTGCCCAGCGCTGGGCTCCCTCTGACCCCCCAGGGAATGGCCAGGGCAGGGCACCTAATATGGTTCCCTTCCTCCTCTCCTCGGGGCTGGTTGGGCCCCTGGTCCACGGAGCCTCTCTCCCTGGGCCGCCACCCCGAACTGTCTGGGGCCTGGGGTTTGGACTGCTGAGTTGGGTCAGGAGATCCTCAGAGAACAGTTCCTCCTCCTTCATCTTAACGGTGTTTCAGTGAAGAATCACACACACTCGGAGAACAGAGAACGGCACACGTCATGGGCGTTGATGGAACTCAGCCCCGGCCCCAGATCACCCAACAGGATGCCCGATCCTGGAAGCCCGCCGGTCCCTTCCAGCCACTCTCCATCCGCAAGGGTAAGCTCTCCTCTGACTTAAACATCACGGGCCAAAGGTGTGTCTGTCGGTGGCACTGCGCACCGACTGACGTTTGCACCTGGCCTTCTCATCTGCACGACTCATCCTTCTTGTGGCACGCAGCCGTGGACTGTTGCGGCACGTGGCCATCCCACGATGCGCTTACCCACTCCACTGCTGGCAGGCGTGCGGGTGGCTCGCGGCACAGGAGCACTTCGCATGAGCTCACTGCAGCTTGTGCCTTTGGCAACATCTGTCTGCACTTCCCGCAGTGGCGTGCTGCGGGCCCTGCAGTGTGTGCGGAGGGAGAGGAACCAGCAGGGCTAGCCCCAGGCCCCATGTCCTGAGCCTCCCTATCCCGTGCCCAGAAGCCGTGCCCAGAAGCCGTGCCCAGACAGAATCTCCACTCAGCTTGGGCGTCCCAGACCCACGCCCTGGCTGGCTGGCTGTCACTCCCATCTGGCTTTCGGGGGGCTCTAGAGCAACCCCGCTCTCTCCTCCTTCCCCAGGGGACCAGCCGCAGGAGGCCTTAGTTGGCACATGGTTCACAGAGGGGTGGCTCCAATGACCTCTGCAGTCCCTCCTAATGAGGGCACACCTGCACCCCACCCTCATCAGAAGCTCTCCAAGTGGGGGTCAGAAGGTGGAACCCCACCCCCACCCTGTACAGGACGGAGCCCCTCAGCCGGAAGCTTCTAAATACATTCTTTGGGTTACTCATTATTCTAATGCCATGGCTGAAGGCAGAGAGGTAAGGAGAGCTCGGAATTCAGTGAACTGTGCCGCTGAGGACCGCAGCCCCGCCTCCGCCTGGGCCCCAGCTGCCCCCGCCTGGCTCCTCTCCCTGCCCACGCGGAGGGCCCTGTCCTGGGCCTGCTGCCGGCCTCTGAGCCACCCATCGTGGCTGTTCCTGATGAGAGGAACACGCACATGCTGGCCCGTGGAGGTCCGGGGCAGGTGTGTTCCATGCTTCATGTGAGGGCAGCCAGCCAGGCCAGGAAAGGGGCCGGGGCTCTTCCTGAGCTGGAAAGACAGTCTAACCTCCTGGAAACAATACCCTTCCCAGGGCCTCCTAATCCCTTCGGCCGCTGCAGACCATGTGAATCCTGATCTGTGTGACCAGGCAGCGTGCCCGGGAGCTGCCGACCAACGGGCCTGCGAGCAGGCAGGGGTGATGCCCAGCCAGTACTGAGCTCACCTCTCTGCCAAGGTCAGGACAACAGAACAGCACCCTGGTGGGGAGACAGGCCTTTGGACTGTCTTTAGTATCGGTTTCGGGGACCCCATGTGTGATGCACATACACAACAGGAAGAGTGAGCTCTGGGGTAGGAGACCCAGATCCTGTGTGAGTCTGAGGCCTCTGGAGCCTTGGTCTCCTTGTCACTCCAGGGAGAGAGAAGTAGTTATCTTGGAACAAAAGGAACACTTAAAAAAATGTATGAGCTTTGGGGGGAAATGTCAAAACACTCCCAAGTCTGCAGAGGGGCAGGTCTGGCCGGATGGGAAGCCAGGCTGACAACCTTGCCGACACCCTACCATGCGCTGGAGACACCAACGTCCGTGCTAGGGCCAGGAAAGCAGGGCAGGGCGCTGTGGGTCCCCCTGGGCTTGCGTCAGGCCTGAGACCATGGGGCACAAGTATGTGCTTCCTCTGCCTGTACACAGTGGCATTTTCTGCAAACCCACCCATCAAAACTTGTTTATCACATCACTTGAGCTTTTATCTAGCCTTTATGGAGGCCTTATCATATGGGCCACTTAACTGAGAGCTCTCTGGTGGGTGATCCCGCTGGTGTCTCCCACACCCTCTAAGGCAGTCCCATCATCGTGCCCCTTGCAGAGCAGGCGGGACGGGCTGGGGGGGGGGGGGGTTGGCAGGAGCAGAATCAGTCAGGGCTGTCCATGGAGGCGAGGGTCCTACACCCCCCCCATGACAACGAACCACTGCACAGGGTTCACCCGTGCCCGCACAACTTTGCAACTGACCCCATCGCTTCCCCTGGGACACCTACTGTTCTCTAAACCCCCAGGCACATACAGGCTTCCCACCAAAGCATGCGCACACTTGGCATCCAACTCTTCCCTTAGAGGTCAGTTCAAAAACAACCTTGGTAAATATTTTTCCGAGGGGGATGTTGTCATTCCCACGCCACCTTCCCCGTCCCAAAGCCATGAAAATAACCAGATGTGTACAGATTTCTCTACTGCCCTCGGAAACCTCCACCAGGGCCCAGTCTCCACTCCAGGCTGAAAACAAACAAGGGCCAGAAGCCAGAGGGAAGTCCCGCGTACGAGGTGGGACAGTTGCCTCTGGGAGCAGAATGAGAAAGTTCTGTGTGACGGGGCCTGTGAATTTCCCTGGGAATGACTGGTTTCCGCCGGCTGGAAGCTGAAGGTTAAGGCAGCAAGCAGAGCTTTCCAAATTTCCAAACTTTTTTTCCTTCTGCCCTGGAGAGAATTCTCCCCTTCCAGGAATAACACCTGCATCCTTCTTGCTGCAGAATAATCCATGTTAGCACATGTCCCCCAGACTAAATGTGTGTGTCAGGGGAGCTAAGCTTAGGCTTGGTTAGCTGGCTCCCCAATGGAAACCCCACTTGCTCTGCAAAGCAAGTTAAAAATAAAGCCAAAACTCCGTCACCCAAGACCCTTTGCTTGGCCCTAAGAAGTAAGGGAAGAAGCATGATGACTCCCCTGTCAAGCACAAAATCTAGACTTCTTTGGTGTTTAAGGACAGAAGAGGTCTGCTTGCCTGTGGGGAGTAGGGGGTCTGTTGGGCGTATTGCTTAAAAAGAAACAAACAAACCTCATAAATCAATATAGCTAAACAATTGAGGGCTAGCTCTCTTACCACCACCACCAAGGCCTGCGGTGGGAGGAAAGTTAAAAGCCACGTTCCTTTTAAACAAAGCCAAGTTGTCCCCCCTGTGTTTGAGATGTTAGAGCTAGTCAAGGAAGCTTGGTTTCCTATGGGCTCCACCTAGGGAAGTGAATCAAGAATCCCAGAGCCAGCCTGGTTGGAGCCAGGTGTCGAAACAGCTGAAAATTCATCCCTGAAAAGTAGTCGAGGAGGCTTAATGACATCAGAGGGGGAACAGAAAGTGGGGGTGTGCAAACACACACACACACACACACACACACACACACACACACACACACACACGGTGATTTCACAGCTCTTCTATTCAGAAGAAACTTCCAGCAAAATGGAATGTTCCCCTCTGAAGTTTTGCAGGTCAGGAAAGGGGGTCAGGTTTCTTTTTTTTTTTAATTTTTATTTATTTATTCATGAGAGACAGAGAGAGAGACAGAGAGAGAGAGAGAGGCAGAGGGAGAAGCAGGTTCCCAAGGAGCAGGGAGCCCGATGCGGGACTCGATCCCAGCACTCTGGGATCATGACCTGAGCCGAAGGCAGACGCCTAACCATCTGAGCCACCCAGGCACCCCAAGGAGGTCAGGTTTCTTTAGGTCACACAGACTGATACCCAAGTCAGACCTAGGGCTCCAAAAGGGGTGGAGGCAGGGAGGCACCATCTCCTACCCCGTGGCCTCACGTGCGCCCATCTCCCTCCCCTTTCTCCACCCTATTGTGTTACTAGCCCTGCTATAATGCAAGGTGGGTACAGATGGCTAGGTCAAGTTTATCTGGCCACTCCTGGGCCTAGAGCACGAAGGCACACCTCAAAGGGAAGGGGCTAGGAGTGCCTGGGTAGCTCAGTCAGTTAAGCATCCAACTCTTGATTTCGGCTCAGGGTTGTGAAATCGAGCCCCACTTTGGGCTCTGCGCTGGGTGTGGAACCTGCTTAAGATTCTCTCTCTTCCTCTCTCTGCCCCTCCCCCTCCCACTCACGCACTCGCTCGCTCTCTGTCTCTCAAAAAAGTAAATAAATAAATAAAAATAACCAAAAAAACAAAACAAAACAGAAGAGGCTAGTTGGAACCTCAAGACTGGGTAACTCACCACAACCCGCCCACCTCGGATGTCCCATCTGGAAAATTGGGTGCAGTCCTCTGGAGTGTGGCCTAACCCAAGGCAAGAGAACTTCAGAGACACTGGCCCCAGAGACTGTTACCTTTTTCATCTTCCCTGACAGCCTGGTTTTTGCTTTTACAGCGATGATATCATGCTGAAGATGCTGCCGGAAAAGGAGCTGATGTCCACCCCTCAGCTGAAGCAGCAAGCAGCTGGGGAAGCAGGGGCCAGAGAGGCAGTGAGCTGCTGAGCAGTGAGGGCCAACATGTGGCTGCGTCCACAGCCCTGCATGACCGGCAGCTGAGCACATCCCCTGCTCTCGCAGCCATGCAGACCTCACTGTCCCCCACATCCCTGGCTCATGACATCAGAACTAAAAGGACCTGAGACATCACTTTATCCCACCCCAACGAGGGAGAAATAGGCAAATCGTCAAGAGTTCTGGGCACCAGGTCCCACCTTCTTTGGTTTCTAGAACGTTGTGGTTCAGCTTCTAAAGTAGGCTCTCCATCCTGTGGGGTACATATGCTCCTGGTTCCAGCCCCTTCTTCCCCTCTTGCCCCTGGACAGGGACGGAGGCAGCCGACCCGTAGTGAGATGAAGAGGAAGGAGGGCCTAGGCCAGCCGGACCCTGAGAGCTCTCGCACTGCCATGTGCACACACCCTCCCTCATCCACCTCGAGCCATTCCCCAGTGACTCAGCATCAGCACAGCCCAGGCGGGGCACCTCTCCCCCAGCTCCCTCTCCCCCTGGCCCTCCTGGATACATCTACACGCTTGCACCCAGTGCTATTATGCTCCCAGTTCTGGGACCAAAATCATCAGGAAAGTCAGGCTTTTCAGATCACTGGGAAATACTGAACAGGAGGGTCCTCAAGACCTCCTGGGCCAGACCCTCATCCACAGATGTGAGAAAACTGAGGCCCACAAGGAGGACTCCCAGCCCTGGGTGGATGGAGCCCCTTCCTCCTGCAAACCCATTTTCTTACTGTGCCAGCTCTTTATTCACCACCCAACACAGGACCCTCCTGGGTCCCTGCTCCATGCCTGCTGTCACCCACCCCACACAGACACACACGGAAATTGCTCCGTACACCAGAGCTTCATTCACAGGAGGCCCCAGGGGCCGCCGTGGCTGGTGTGCTTACGTGCGTGCCCGACAGGACCCACGGAAGTCAGAAATGTGATAGTGTGTGGTCAGGACCAGACTTCCAGACTCTCCCCGGGGCCTGGGAGGAAAGCCAAAGTGTTTTTCAGCCAAGTGCAACCTCCCCGGGATGCTGAGGGGAGAATGAGAGCCAGTGGACAAGCTCCCACCCTGCCTCTCCCCGGGAGCCAGGTGTCAACAGCACGCACTCTCTAGTGCCTTGGCCCCCTGTGGCCGCTGAGAAGCGGGGACCAGGAGGACCTCGGGATGAGAAGCAGCTCTGTGTGGGAACTCCTCCTTCCTGGCTGGAAGAAGGGGCATGCTGGGGACTGTGCTGACAGCCCGGGGCTGCTGCATGCTCGGGCAGGCGGAGACTCAGCCACACTCTACTCAGCAGCGGCCCCTAGGGCTGGGGTGCGGGGCTACATCTGCCTGAGCAAGGGGTCCCCGGGCTCCCTGACCTGCCCCTGTGGGGATGCCCTATGTGCTCCCAGCAGCCTGGAAAGCACAGGCAAGCTGGTTTCTCCATCAAACACGATGCACCCCCTTTCCACCCTTCGGCTCCCTGACTCCCAGAAAAACGACAGCCTGAAGGTGGATGAGATCTACGCGTAACCAGGGCCGAGAACAAAGCCCCAAGCACCACTGCCCCCCGTGAGCCATCGTGGCAGTGCAGGCTGACGCAACATCCTCTGGAAGCCCCTTCTCCAAGCCCCCGGGGGCAGGGTGACAGCCTCGGACGGAATTTACAACAGAAATCATGATGCTCTCGGGCGCCTGGGTGGCTCAGTTGGTTAAGCGACTGCCTTCGGCTCAGGTCATGATCCTGGAGTCCCGGGATCGAGTCCCACGTCGGGCTCCCTGCTCAGCGGGGAGTCTGCTTCTCCCTCTGACCCTCTTCCCTCTTGTGCTCTCTATCTCTTATTCTCTCTCTCTCAAATACATAAATAAAATCTTTAATAAAAAAAAAAGAAAGAAAGAAATCATGATGCTCTCAGGAACAGGGACTCAAAGTAGCAGGGGCAGAAAGAAGCACCACCAGAAAAGAGCAGCCAGAATCAACCGGCAAACCACAGGTGCCCCCATCTGAGTGGAAAGATCCAATGCCAAAAACATGCACACCCACCATTTTCTTAATAACGCCTTCAACTTCTATCTGAGAAGCAGCACTGCTAATAAGTACTCATGGGGGCGGGCCACGGGCCTGGGATGGAACCTGTTCCTGCACAGACTCTGGTATAAGCAGCCTTTTGGCCACAAGCTTCCATGTGGCTTCCTACAAATCTGCTCAGGAAGGAGGGCGCTGTAAGGCTACATTTCCATTCCAAGAAGATCCTGCGTAGCAATGCTCCTGACCCTGTGTGCCTGGTCCAGCTCCTTAAGTAGGACTGTGTGGCTCCTAGCACTGAGTCACACACCCAGTGTGTGTGCCTCTCTGTCCTGGACAAGCTGGGACAGGTGGTCCCTCCACCTTTACATCAGTATTTCCCACCAGATGTTAACGGAGGAGGAAAGGTAAAGTTTCCGTGATTCAAGGGCATTTGGGGAAGGCTGACTTAAGCAAAAGCAGTAAGGGGCCTTTAAGATCTGGGAGCATTTAAGATCATAATAGGCACTGACTTTCCAAGAAGGGGAAGAGTAGGCAGCCTTTCCCAAACTTTTTGGATCATGCTTCTCTTTTATTCATGAAAAACTTCCTATTTGTTTATCAAACATTTACTGAGAGCGTAACTGTTAATATCTTCTAAGGACTACTGATGTTCTCTTTAGGCATAGTTTGAGACACGGCTGATTTTACTGAGTTGTAAAAGTAAAAAACAAGGGCACCTGGGTGCATCAGTCGGTTAAGCATCCAACTCTTGATCTCAGCTCAGGTCTTGATCTCAGGGTCATGAGTTCAAGACCCACGTCGGGCTCCAGCATGGAGCCCTCCCCGCCCCACCCCCCAGAAAAGGTAAAAAACAAAACCAAACAAAAAAAAGAGGGCACTAGCCCTGATTTACCATATGGGTAAACTGAGGCACAGAGCAATTTACCACACACCCCCCCCCCCCGGTGATTATTGTGCAGAAAGCCAAATGCAGCTCTGTGAGTAGTTCCTATCTTCCTCCCACTTCTCATCTTTGGGAGGAGATACTTGGTTCCCTGGTTTATATTTGCTGCTGGATTGCAACCTCCCCGAAGAAGGATAAGTGTAGAGATGCTGTAAAGACCGCCATCGTGCTTTGTTGCTTGGCTTGGATGGTGCCACCGTGAGTTTGGCACTGGAGTCAGGTAGGGGTGGAGGAGGAGGAAGGAAGCTATTTAGAGGGTGATACTCAGATCTGTGGCCTGCCCGGGGGCAGCGGAGCACGAGTGGCCAGAGGACTACTGATCTCAGTAGACAACAGGATGTGACTCTCCATTTCACAGTGTGATGGGCAGAGCCTCAGGGGCTGCCAGGATCAGGGTGTTGGTGGCTTCAGGAAAGCCTTGACTTGCAGCCTCAAGTGAAGGGCAGTGCACCCGAAAAGTGGGGCGAGAAGCACCAGGTGGGAACCAGGCATGCATGTGGCAGGTGGTGCTGGCCACCGCAGCCCCTTCTGAGCTGAGCCCACTCTCATGTGTGAGTGTGGTCCACAACACGCTCATCCTGAGTGACCCAGCCATGGGCCAGTGAATAAATGGGCAAAGGCCTGGCCTGGAGAGGGCACCGCACGTGGCAGCGGCAGGGTCCCTTTCATCAACCTCACACGGGGCGAGAGCTAAAGCCGGTGTACTGATGCTTACTACGTGTCAGGCGCACCAGAGGTCTTTACCCCTCACTGTGGAGGAAGGCATTAACACCTATTTTACAGCCAGGGAAACTGAGGCCAGGGAACGAGTCTGAAACCACAAGGCTGGCAACTGCTGAAGCTCAGACTAAAATCCAGGCTTCTAACTTCAAAGCCTGGGGCCTCATGCCAAGCGATTTCAATTTTTCTTCTCTTTGACAGCAGAATTTTTCTCAAAGGAATTCTCCTGTGGAGACCTACCGTACAGAACAGATAAAAACAGAGCTGCCCAAAGTGGGGGGATGCAGAGTCCCCCCTAAATTGGCCTCCCCTTAGCTTTCCCCTCTCGGTGTATCCCAACCTCTCGGTGGCCCCCAAACCAGCTCCACAGAGGACTGCCACCGGATTTGAAAGCCCCTGGCCGCCAGCTGTGCTCTCATGAGCATCCGCGGACCAAGCTCTTAAGATGGTACCTCCCTCCGCCCTCTACTTGTCCCTGCTGAGCTGGAAAGGGGAAGATCCGGTGCAGAAATTCTTTCCCATTCCAAGGACAGTGAGGGGAAGCAGGTCCCCCAGGGCCAACCCCAGAGGACGCCTGGCTCACGGGCGGTCCCCAGGGCACCTTGGCTCCCTGGGGCAGGTCCAGGCTAAGGGGCCTAAGTGGGAGGTGGTCAGGTTTCCTTGTGCGTGACAAGGAACTCCTCCATCAGCACACCAAAATGTGGGAGCCACAGAAAATGAGGGATAAGGGCGTCTGGGTGGCTCAGTTGGTTAAGCAACTGCCTTCAGCTCAGGTCATGATCCTGGAGTCCCAGGGTAGAGTCCCGCATCGGGCTCCCTGCTCGGCAGGGAGTCTGCTTCTCCCTCTGACCCTCCCGCCTCTCATGTGCGCTCTCTCTCTCTCATTCTTTCTCTCAAATAAATAAATAAAATCTTTAAAAAAAAAAGAAAGAAAGAAAGAAAATGAGGGATAAGCTGGAACTGGCTTAGCTAAAGAGGGGCAAAGCCTTAAGCCATGAAGTTTCCCTTGTGCAGAAGCAAGCGGATGTGATTGACAAGATGAGGCCTGCGGGCAGCTGCAGAGAAACCCAAGGTTTGCAGGGACTAAGGCTATGGTCCAACATCCATTCTTTGTGAAAGTGATATTATTTATTTATTTATTCATTTGAGAGAGAGATAGGGAAAGCGCAGGCACGGGGGCAGGAGGGGCACGAGCAGGGGAGGGGGGAGCGGCAAGGAGGAGGAAGAAGGGATAAGCAAGCTCGGTGCTGAGTATGGAACCCCGCAGGGGGCGCGATCCCACGACCCCGAGAGATCATGACCGGAGCCAAAACCAAGACTTAGACGCCCAACCCACTGAGCCACCCAGGCCCTCCATGACTTCTCCATAACTGAACTGATTTTTGGGTTAGCCATATGGGTGACTGAAACAAAAATTACTCTTCCCTGAGGGAAGTATGCTTCCCTGCTTCCCTGCTTCCCTTGCAGCTAGGTGTGGCCACAGGACCAAGTTATGTTCAACAAATGTCACTGGAAGTGTGGTGTGTGCTTTCTGGCAAGTACCCTCAAAAGAGGAGCCACAACCCTCTCGTTCTTTTTTCCTGACAGCTGAAGCCCCAGTAGCCATCTTGGACCACAAGGCGGCATGCTCAAGATGGCAGACCCACCATTCCAGCCCCCTGAACGTCTATCACGTGAGAGGGAACGTCTATCTGTCTTGGTCAATCCACTATTTTTTAATGGCTAAGAGCAGCCAAATCAAGTTCTAACCACCGGCAGCCCTAACCTTCAACAGCAGGGTCCCCTGGGTGGGGGAAGCCCGGAAGCAGCTAAGAGGTTGCTGCACGTCCCATGGCGCTCCTGCCTCCCCGCGTCCTGCTCCCCTTCATGCCCAGGCATCCATCCCTCCGGGGCCCAGGGCCAGCCCCACTGGCCACCTGCCTCTCTTCTTCTGGAACCTGGTCAGAGCCTTGCAAGTGGACAGCACGGAACTGGCAGACAAGACTCTGGGTTCTAAACCAGCCCTGCCACTGATTCATTCATTCCTTCCTTCACTTGTTCATTCAGCAGTTACTAAGTATCTACTATATCCCAGGTCCTGTTCCAGGTGTTGCAGCAACAGCACTGGACAGAGGACCGTGCCCTCATGGAACTTGTCTACTCAGGGGAGAGACACACAAAGAAATGAGCAGGTCCCAGGTGATGAGTGCTTTGGGGAAAATATGCAGGGTAAGACCGTGCGGGTGTGTTATACAAGGCAGCCCAGAGGCCCTCTCTGAGACGGTGGACAGCGGACAGAAACAAGGGAGTGAGGCATGTAGATATTTGGGAGAAAAGCTGGTTGTGTCACCTACTGTGAGTGCTTGGTGCTGTGCCTCAGTTTCCCCTCTCTGGAATGGTCTGTGAGGTAAAATCCATCCCAGGACAACCTCCTGCTATCCTGGCTGGAGAGTGTGGCTCCATTGAGCATGTTCAAAGCAAGTTAGCATGGGAATCAGACTTGATGGGAACCCAAAGGGCCCCTTGGACAGAGCTCCGTGAATTTCAGGTAAGAAGAGGGGGCGAGGCCTCCAAAGTGCCCTCCTCCCCAGGCCTAGCCTCCCCACTGTCCCTTCTATGCTGAAAGGTAGAGGTGAGACAGTTGTGGGCTCCTCACCAGCCCATGTGTCTCTGGGGGCCTGGCTCTGGGAGGGCCCCCAGCATCCCAACCTGGGGCTGCCTGGCAAGCCTCAGTCAACCATTCCTCAGAATTCTCTTCCCCCTGGGCTGGGGCACACAGCCTTCCGGCCACGACAATTGGCGGACGGGGTGCCACCCAGCGCCCTGGCCATAGGGAAGTTCGAGGTGGCTGACCCGAGGGGGATAAGGCTACAAAGGAAGAGAGGGTGGTGGTGGTTTGTCAGGGAAAGGGGTGGGGACAGAGGGAGGATGGGTGGCCGGGAGGCTGAGCAAAGCTGGGGGTCTGCGCTGACTATCACTAGTGTGGTACAGGGTGGGACCACAGCCCAGAGCCAATACAAGGGCTTGGGGTGGAGGGTGTGCTGGAAGGGCTGAATGTGTGCACCAGGCATCCAATAAGCATGGCTGCCCACTCGTGTTCCAGATGCTGGCTGGATGCTGTAGTCACTAGCGGGGCTCACAGGCAATGGGAGATAGACAGGTACGGTGTAGCCCGCATGGTGGCCACAGCCCTTGGAGAGCCTTACTTTAAGGAATAAAGTAGCTCCAAGCCTCAACTTACCCTGAAGGTGGAGGGATGGGGAGAATCTGGGCACAGTAGAGCATTGCCACCATCATGAAACCCTTTCTAAAAAGGGTTTTGATGAGTTTCTCCAGTGCCCAGGAGAGAATTAGCACAGAAAGGCGCAGCCCAGTTCTATGGCGGCATACTGGCGCGCACGCATCTCCTGGGGCACCGTCGCTGGGAGTCACGAAGACTTGGGCAAGCGACCCCACTCCCTGGTCTGCATTCCCTCATCTGTAAAATGAGCAGGTGTAGAAGATTTCCAGAAGGCTTCCCAGCTCTAGAATTCTGTGTTCTATGATTTTCTGGGTTATTTAGAAGCAGTGTGGAAATCACCCTTGGCCAACTGAATTCTATTTTGAACAGCCTACTTGAAGGGGTCTCATGGTAAATGCTGTTGCAAATACGAACAGGCTCCTTGTACCGTATCCTCTGTGGAGATTCTCTTGAAGGTCATGAGGCTTGTGTGGCCCAGAGTCACAACCTCCTTGATCTTCTAACATCCCCACCACGTGCACAGGACCCATAAGGAGAGACCCCAAGCAACTTCACCTGTGTTCCTGGGAGTGGGACGTGACAGGAAACGCTGCCAACTGAGCTCCCTGGCCTGCATCATACCCTCAGATGCAAACAGGAAGTGAGCCCAGAGCTGAGGAAAGAGCTCCTTGGCCTCTAGGAGTGAGGAAGTCTCCAGGCGGCCTGGGGCTGGGGCTCAGGCTCGGGCACATGGGCCGCGGATGGACAGAAGAGGGCCACTGTCCTTCTCCAATACGCAGCTTCCATTCAGCAACCTTGCAGAGGGCTCCTGGGGCCTCGGCACGGATGATGTGAAGAAGCTCTTACCAGAGTAGAACCATCTAAGTCCTGACCCCCGTCCCAAGAAGTGCAGTGAGCTGTCCAGAGGGTTCCTCCCACTTTCCTGAGGAGTGGGGGCCCTTGAGCTAAGTGCCAAGCTGTCCTCACAGCAGCCACTGGTCCGGTCCGGGACCCCAAGCCCAGAAGCCCCGACCCTCAACAGTTGTCCCTGCCAGTTCTGGCCGCTGCAGAAACAGCCCACCGGCCAGCATCACTGCCCAGGATGTGAGCTGGTCTCGGGGTCCCCTTTCCAAAAGCCTGAAACCAGGGCCTGGGCAGTTCCCCTCAGGTGAAAGGTGCAGATAAAATGTCGAGCCACTGCTCAGTGCCCATGGCTGCAGGAGGCCCTGGAGGTAGAGACTGTGGCTGCCCCTGCCCTAGAGGGGCCCCTGCATGGCTGGAAGAGACACCCAAACATCATCTGCTTCCATCTAGAAACCAGGGAAGGCTTCTCAGCAAAGATGATACCTGAGGACAAACAGGATTAAATTATCTGGTCTGCCCTGCTAAGAGGAATTCCAACCAGGTAGGGGCCCCTTCCTCTCTCAGCTTCCAGAGGACAGAGGTGTCAAACCCCACCCAGCAGGAGCCCCTCCTCTCCCTTCAAGCCTGGATGCCTCAGGAAAAGGCAGATGTGGTGCAGCCTCCGTGCCTATGTGCCTATCCCCACTTCCGTGCCCTGGTGACTGCCAGAGGACACCCCCTCCAACAAGTGCCAAGCCCCCCTCCACTCCCCCTCCTGGGGCAGCCAACACCCTAAAGCTCTGGCCAAGCTGCCACTTGGGAGCTTTGTGAGCCCCTACCCCTCGTCTTCTCCCACCAGCTGAGACCAGTCTGCTCCTAACCCCCCATGGCCTGCTCACTCTTGCCTCAGAGCCATGCCCAAGCAGCACCATGCTAGGAATACCCACCATCCCCTGACCTCATCCCATGGAACTTCCTCACTGGGCTCTGAAAGCTCACCTCCTCCCCAAAGCCTTCCCACAGCTCAACCCATCTCAAGCACCCGCATCATGACCCCCAGCGTGTGTCTCCCCTCCACTCTGCAATTCATCCGGCCCCAGCCAGCCTATGAAATGGTCTCACCACCCCACACTGACCCTTTTTTTTTTAAAGATTTATTTATTGGGCGCCTGGGTGGCTCAGCTGGTTAAGCGACTGCCTTCGGCTCAGGTCATGATCCTGGAGTCCCGGGATCGAGTCCTACATCGGGCTCCCTGCTCGGCAGGGAGTCTGCCTCTCCCTCTGACCCTCTTCCCTCTCGTGCTCTCTATCGCTCTCATTCTCTCTCTCTCAAGTAAATAAATAAATCTTTAAAAAAAAAAAAAGATTTATTTATTTACTTGAGAGAGAGCACACAGCAGGGAGGGGGCAGAGGGAAGGGGAGAGAGGATCCCAAGCACGTTCCCCACTGAGCACAGAGCCCAACATGGGGCTCAGATCATGATCTGAGCCCAAACCAAGAGCTGGATGCTCAACCGACTGAGCCACACAGGCACCCCCACACTGACCCTTTTCATCTTAAAATCCCCACCTCCTTCAGGAAGCTTTGCCTAGGTCACCGCTCCCCACATCTCAGCACTTCTCTTGCTCAAGCCTCCTCTACCCCCACGTCGTGGCTCAAAAGCTTCAGCCTTTGCTACCACATACCAACTGCTACCCACAAACATGAGCAGAGTCCTGCCGCTCAGTGGCCTTAGACCTGTCAAGTTCTCAATACACATGCTTTATTCATCATCACAGCTAGGACTGATGGAGCTCTGACCATGAGTCTGGCACACTGTCGAGCTCATTCCGTCTGTTCTCTCTCATCTTCAGAGCAACGTACAAAGTAGCTTTGTCATTATTTTATGGACAAAGAAACCGAGGCTCAAGAGGTTCGCTATTTTGTCTACAGTCTCGCGGGTCTGTCTGACCCAAAGTCTGAGGTGTTTTCCACCACACCCAGACACCTTTCCCTTCCCGGGATTCTCCTATGGAATGACTCGATCAGACTGATGTTCCAAGTCAGCCTGTCCTTTCCGCAGCTAACGGGGCAGAAAAGCCCAGAAATGTTACATAACGAGAAACTAGAGATGCCCTCTTCTCTTTTACTCTGTCTTATAGATAAGGAAACTGAGCTCAGAGGTACAACTTGCCATGTGGCTCAACCAAATGAATATCAACCGAAAGTACTGAAAAGAGATCTGTCTAATGGACTGTCGGGCCCCTGGGCTTAACGCTGTTTATGCTTTCGGCGGCGTGATCCGCCTGTACTAAAAGGTAAGCTCCGTAGGGGACCTGGGTGGGGTAATTCCTTTGTTAAGGAGACTCACACTATAACCCCTTATGGTTTAGAACTGAATCACAGGATTCAGTTGGGGGGTTACCCCACCCTTGATGATGGCAGCCCAGGTGGCCACACCTTCAGAAGGGCAGAGAGATAGGGTAGTCCTTACTGACTCCCTCTAGGAAGGTATTAAATCAGCACAGCCACTGAGCAGCACGCCTGTACCCCTCCAGCCTTTTCTGCCTCAAGGTATACAAATAATAATAAGGAGACTCCCTGTGCTTTACACATTTCCAAACACTTACTTTTATCCCCTTATTATATATCACAATAGCGTTTTAGGGATTGGGCACTGGGGGCTTGCAAAGGCCAAGAGACTTGCTGGTGGAGATGGGAGTGCGGGGCTGGTCATTGTTGTTCATTTGTTTCCCTTGTATCAAGCTCCTTCCACATGCCATGCCCCGTGCTGGGCTTGAGGAGGGCTTCCTGGAAGAGGCATGGTTTCTGGGCAGTGCCCAGATGCTAGGGAAGGCAGTCCCAGCCTTGAAGCCAGCAGTGAGTTGGGCTTGGAGCTTTTCCCATGGTTGGCTCCGGAGCATCTCTTAGTGCAGAACAGCCCCCGGCCTCTCCTCAAAGCTCGGTCTTTTTAGGCTCTGGCACCCGGGGAACTAGCCTATCCTTCCCGACACAGCCCATCTCCCTTCTGGGTGGTGCTAAGAGGCTCTCTCCAAAAAGGTGCGTGTCAAGGCCCTCGCTGAAGTCTGGCTGCTCTGAGAGCAGGGTTGAGAAATGGCCACACTCCAGCATCTTCTCAGCCCTGCAGGTCGTGCAAATGCGAGGTGACTGTCATCCTCAGAGCTGTTCAGACCACTCTTCACACCACAACATACCCTTTGGGAGTACACACCTTTGCCCGCTGCCAAGTGCCTTTCCTTTTAGGCCGAGCTGGTGGAGTGTCAGGGCCGCCCATGGCGGGATGCTCACACCTGCTTGCCCTCAGAGAACCAGCCCCTTCCCACCCAAGGTTCCATGAGGTGCAGAGAAGAGTCTGTGCTGCCCCTAAGAGTTCAGCCCCAAATGCCAGGGCCTGCCAGCAGCAGGGTCCTTTCCCTCTCTGAGCTGTCACCAAAGTCCTCCTGGCCCCAGGGGAGGAGCACCCCCTCCACTCTTTCTCCTGGCGGACATGTGCTCAGGCGGGCCACAAAGAAAACGCCTCTCTTTCCTGGGGCTGACCCTCCAGCAGTTCTCAGGGGCTTTGGGACACCTGCTTGGCTGAGTTTGCAGCCACCTCCTTGTCCCCCTAAAAGGGTAACATTTCACCTTCAGAAAAAATATGGGGGTTGTTTCTAAGGTGCACCCAAGCTTGTTTCATGAGGCAGGTTCCTGTTTATATGGGGGGGGGGGTGTTTCACCTTCCTGGCCATGTGCGAGTATAGAAGTATATTAGTAGTATAGAAGCCAGGGATCCAACACAGCCAGGTGACTCTGAGCTTGTGGAAGGTCCACTTACTCCCCTTTTACCTGCCCCAGCACAGGCTCAGGTGAGCCCAACGGCACACACTGCTTGGAAAAAACCCCTCTGCCAACGCGGAACACATCACCCACATGAGCCGTTACCAGAGGCTTGTCACCTGCTTCAGCGACTTCCCCATGAGCTTCCAGCCTGCCGTTTTGCTGGAATCGACGACTACACGATACCGTTTCTCATCCCCTCCGACACCGAGAAAAAGAGCGCTCAGACTTGGGGGATCCCGCAGAAGCGTGGGGCCTCGCGGTGCCTCAACTCCCCGCTCGCTTTGCCCGCAAACCCATTCATGGCCGGCGCGCCACTGTTCGCCCCACCACAATCCACCTCCCACTCCATCGGGATGGAGACCTGGGACTATCCGCGCGCGGGCCCGGCACCTGCAGTGTTCTCGGGTTTGTAAGGGGAGTGGATGGTTCAAGGTCAGGGCTCCGCGTGTGGCCCCAGCGAGAGGCGCGCGCGGGGGCTGCTCGGGGTCCCGCCACGAGGTGCGGCCCGCCCGGGGCCGCACGGGCACGGTGGGGTCGCAGCGGAGCCCGGGCCACCACTCACCTTCCTGGGAGAACGAGCGCGGCGGCAGCAGCAGCAGCAGCAGCAGCGCCGAGAGCGCCAGCGCGGAGCGCATCGTGTCCTGGCCTCGGGCCGAGAGCAGGTGGCTGCGGGTCCGAGCGTCTGAACGGCGAGAGCGTGGGCGCCGCTCACGGAGGCCTGACTGTGGCTCCGGCGGCCGGGCAGTGACCCGGGGTTCCCGAGTCGCGCTCCAGCGGCCCCTCCTCGCGGCCGCTGCGGCAGAGCTGGGCTGAGGCGCGGCGCCAGGCGGCGGAGGAGCGGCGGGTGGCTGCGTCGCGGGCGGTGTCTGCGCGGCTGGGCCCGGCCGGCGGCTGCGGCGACTCCCGTCCCGTCCGCGCCGGCCCCCGCCCCCTCCTCCTCCCCCAGGAGCGCGCGGGCGTCTGCAGAGGGGCCGGGCGGGGCGGGGCGGGGCGGGGCGGGGCGGGCGCTGGGCCGGGAACAATGAGCAGAGGAGGAAACTCCGCCCTGGACCGCGGCGGGCGGGGGAACGCGGGCAGCCCGCGGGCTCCGGGCGAGCGGCCCCCGGGCGGGCGGGGTGGTGAGTGTGTGTGCGCGCGCGGGGCGGCCGGGGGGCTCCCGGCGCCGGACCGCTCCCCCGCCCGCGGGCCAGCCCGCCCCGGCTCACAGGTGTCGCCCGCAGTGCTTCTGTGGGGATCCGGAGGGACCCCCGACACCGCCAGGGCCCTCGCACGCCCAAATCCGGAGCGAGGCGACCCCCCCAGCCTTGTGTGTTCGCTAAGGATCTTTCCAGGCCTCCGGGCTGCGGCGCGTTGTGCTGCAACTCCAGAGAAGCACGTCTCCCGGCTGCCAGGTGCAACTCACCTGCGGGCGAGCCCGCCTTCCGCACCACTTGCGAGCAGGTCTGCGCTGCAGAGTGTGCACTGGGCAATCTGGACTCATTCGTTGCTTCATCTTTCCAAGCCTAGGTTCCTCACCTGTCAAATGGAGGTGATGGTTTAAAAAAAAAAAAAAAAAGGACTTTTTGAGGGATGAATATGTGCCTGTCTGTGTTCTCAGGGCTCTACCAATATTATTTCATTTACTCTTCACAACAGCTATATTTTTAGCCTCATTTTGCAGACAGGGAATTGAGTCAAAAAGAGGTTAAGAAATTCGCTCAAGACCGAGTAACTGGTAAGTGGCATACCTGCCTCTGAGAGTAGTTTGGGGAAATACTTTGCACACAGTGCCTGGCAAATACTAATGCTCAATAAGTATCAGCTACTATCCTTATTCTTGCTGTACAAAGAACAACAATAAAGATTTAGGGCTCTGGGGTCAAACACGATTTGGGTTCCAAATCCAGCTGTGCCCACCTAATTAGTAAAGACCCTGGGCAAGTTGCTCTTGGTACTCGGTTTTTTGCATCTGTAATATAGGGACCACACCACTGACCTCCGAGGCTTGCTATGAGATTTTAACTAAGGCACTACGGGACGAGCACTTAGCCCAGGACCAGAACACAGAATGGTGGCCAGCACTTGATGAGATGGTGAGAGAAATCTGCCTGCTTGGCATGGGGGTGGGAGTTGAATTCCATAAACCGAGTTAACCCAGTGAAAGAACAAAGAAGAATCCCCTCCTTTTTTGTTGTTGTTTTATGTTGTTTTGTTTTTGCAAAAGCTGTCGGTGGGGGTGTGGGGAGGAAAATGAAGTTTCCGGAGCCCCCTGGCGCCTGGGCAGGGGAAGTGGGATGAAGCGGACCTAGAAGGGGAGGGGTAGATTAACCCTGGACGCTGCGGGATTGGGGGGCGGGGGGAAGCAGCCTGGATCTGGCTCACGAGACTCCTGGGCTGATCATCTGGAGTGTCTTTCAGGTGGATCTGGGAGAGAAGGAGGGTGCCCTGGCCCTAGCCCGGTTACAGGGACCTTGGACTCCTTGAGCCCCTCATGTCGGCTGCACGCAGGCGCTGCGGGACTGGCACGGAGTCTCTGGGGCAGCGAAGGAAGCGCTGGAGCCCTAGCTGGGGTTCCGCTGGAGCTGGGCTCAACCTTGGGAACGGCTGACCATGCTGTTTTCATCGGGAAGTTTCTGCAGGATCGTTCTGACCCTGTTTTCCATGCCGCATATGGGAAAGACAGAGGGTGTTCCCTGTAAATACCGTGGGATGTGTGACTATCGTTGATGTATTTTAGTACTGTTCCCCTAATATCCATGTCAACAAAAGCTTGTTTCTCTGTCTGGAACCAAGCAGTACAATTAAAAAACTGGGAATTAAAAAATTTACATTATATGCTCTCTGATTTAAAACAGTACTTTGCACTCAGTGGATCAATTTCTCTGGAAACCTGGAAAGGAACATGTTAGTTTTGTAAAAGGAGAATGTGTATTTCAAAATTGGGGCATTTTAAATTCCCACGATTTGGGATCGGTCCAATTACCAGATCATGCAAAATGTAAAATGAGAGCAGACATCCGGGTTTAGGAAACAGGACCTGCTCTTTGTCACTGAAGACTTAGCAAAATAAGAATGCTAGGGACCCTCCCAAGTATCCAACACCCCGCCCCACCCCACCCCCCACACATACATATGCACAATGGGACTTTCAGGAATGAGACCGGAAGCTGGCTGGGCTTACTGGGGTCACCTATGGTCTGTGAGTTGATCTGTTCCCAGGTAACTGGCCTGTGTCCTTGGTCCTATTTAGCAGCTTGTTCCTACTAGCAAGCTCGCTGGCCCAGATCACCTGAGCTTATAGTGGAAACTCAAAGTGCTTTATAAACGCTATTCCACAATCCTTCTGGGATTTATTACATTTTGGTTATATTTATGCATGAGTGAGCGCCCCTAGAAGATTTTAAACTTCTTAATGTAGGGTCTTTCTTATTCTACTGACACTTTTTCAGACCATCCAGAACAGCCTATCACATCACAGATATAGATCCAGATACAGATAGAGATATTGAATGCAAACATGAATTCCACCTGGGAGATATTACACAGGGGCTGTGACACAAGGTTTAAAATGCTTTTTCCCGTAGTTCCTGTTAAAGTCAGGGGACATGATTATGGGCTCCACCCGCAATTGGGTGATGTTGCTGACCACATTCTTTTTTTTTTTTTAATTTTTTTAAAGATTTGATGTATTTATTTGACAGAGAGAGACACAGTGAGCGAGAGAGGGAACACAAGCAGGGGTAGTGGGAGAGGGAGAAGCAGGCTCCCCGCTGAGCTGGGAGCCCGATGCAGGGCTCCATCCAGGACCCTGGGATCATGACCTGAGCTGTAGGCAGATGCTGAGCCACCCAGGTGCCCAGCTGACCACATTCTTAGGTGCAGGTTTGGTAAAGTCCTCTTCATCCTTGTATGAAATAACTTTAATCCCCAGTCACAACATCTCAGTTGAGGGATGGGACAGAACCTCAGCACCACACCCCCCAATAAGAGACAAATGCATATATTTAATATATTTACCCATCCTGAGGTCATAGCACCTGCTCATAGGTGCCAAGGATGCCCTTACTTTGGTTTTCTAACCCCTGACCTCCAAGTTCCTAGGACAGGGGCACCTGACTCCATGAAGGTGCTCAATACACAAAGGCTAAATAGCTAAAGAAGTGATTGGATTATATCTACAAGGTTGGGCTTTATCTCTGACTGCCAAATTATATGAATCTGTGAATGTCACCTGGGGTTCAAGTTGGGCACCTCTCCCCAAAGTCATGCACTTAAGTATGATTATTCATCAACATCTGCTCTAATGTGCATAGCATGTGGGGCTCTGTGCACAGTGCTGAGAGGACAAACATGGGCAGCCCAGCCCCTGCCCTCTCAACACAAACACAGCTAAAGTGCCACAGAGGCCATAGTAAGTGTCATGAGCAGGCACGAAAGAAGCACAGAGCGAGACAGGCTCAGCGTGGCCTGGGGAGGTCAGGGAGGGCTCCTGAGGAGGACAGGAGGTCTCACAAGAGGAGTGAGACTTCAGCAGGCGAAGAGCAAAAGGAAAGGCATTTCAGGGCTGGTGTAGTAAGGAGCGGAGAACTGCAGGTATTTTGCCTTAAGCAGAGTGCAGATGGCAGACTGCAGGTGGTCACAGCACTTGGAGAGGCCAATGCATCTGTCCCTGTCCCAAAGGGCCTGAGGTCAGCGATGGTGAGAGGGAGGAGGAGAGATCTGACGCTAGAGGAACTTGGGAGGCAGAACTGATAAGGCATTAGCGACCCATTGGATGTAGACATGGTACATGGTATGGCGTGTGTGGTGTGCTGAGGGACTGAAGGCATGCCAGGCGCCCAGGGCTCCAGGTTTCCCACTTGTGTTACTGGGTGGATTGTCTGAGCGCCGTGGTTGAATGTCACTAACTGAGATGGAGAACATAGAAGAGAAGCAAGTTTGGGAGAAGAAAATGATGAGTCCAATTCTGAACCTATGGACTCTGAATACCCATGGAGCACTCAAGGGTCATGTCAGGAAGTTACATCTGAGACACTGAAGCTCAGACCTGAGAAAGGACTGGAAATAGAGATTGAAGAGCCATCGAGGTGCAGGCAGGAGTTGTAGCCAGGCACCTAACTGTGATCCCTCGAATTCCCAAACACCTCAGATTCAGAGAGAGCCTGGGGCCCCGTGGATGTTTGAGCCCACCAGCAGCCTCATCACACTGGAAGAAAAGGCCAGAAGAGTTGGGCTGACCTGTCCCCACTCACACAGCTCGGAAGCAGCGCTGCCTCCAGGATCAGAATAGCACTGGAGTCTCACGCACCCCTGTCAAGACTATCTGCATTCGTGCGTCTGTGTCCTGGGCTGTTGGTCTCTCAACTCAAAAAGCCGCAGGTCCCATAGCAGGAACAAAAGAAGATGAGCTGGGGAGATGGAACTGGGGGAGGGAGATAGGAGTCAATTCCTAGTTAAGCTGGAATAAAAGAAGCCCAAGTCATCAGCTTCAGCTGTCTTCATGACATGTTCGCCCCAACCTGCTTTCCAATCTCATCTCCCACTTAGCTACTGACCATCCCCTCTTGCCTCTGCCCCCGTGTGATACAAACAGCATGCAGTCAGTTTCTTCTGCCCTGGAGGCTGACCAAGGCCAGAGCAGGTGCTTGAATAGTATCACAGGGAGCTATGCCTGTATTCTGGCCATGTGCTAAACACTTTATTCTCCTAAAATGACTTAATCTGCCTGCTTAGCGGGGAGCCTGCTTCCCCCTCCCCCACTTGTGCCCTCTCTCTCTCTCTCTCTCGCTCACTCTCACATAAATAATATCTTTAAAAATAAATAAATAGGGGCACCTGGGTGGCTCAGTCGTTAAGCATCTGCCTTTGGCTCAGGTCATGATCCCAGGGTCCTGGGATAGAGCCCCGCATCGGGCTCCCTGCTCGGCTCCCTGCTCTCCCTCTCCCACTCCCCCTGCTTGTGTTCGCTCTCTCGCTGTGTCTCTCTCTGTCAAATAAATAAATAAAATCTTTTAAAAAATAAATAGGGGCGCCTGGGTGGCTCAGTTGTTAAGTGTCTGCCTTCGGCTCAGGTCCCGATCCCGAGGTCCTGGGATCGAGCCCCGCATCAGGCTCCCTGCTCGGCGGGAAGCCTGCTTCTCCCTCTCCCACTCCCCCTGCTTGTGTTCCTTCTCTCCCTGTGTCTCTCTGTCAAATAAATAAATAAAATCTTTAAAATAAATTAATTAATTAATTAATTAATTAAATAAAATGACTTAATCCTCATACAACCTGGAGAGGGAAATATATTACCATCACCCCATTTTGCAGATGAGAAATCAAAACTTTTATTTCCCTGGCATCCACCTGAAGGCAGATGGAGCTCTGTTACGTGGCCTTCCTCTCTGGGTATTGACCTGCATGTGTCTAATTTTCCTGGTGAGCTCTGAGCTCCTTGAGGAAAGAGCTGTGTCCTTGGGACCCGTGGCACCCTTGGCAGCCTCCAGCTGTGCATCTTGCACCCTCCCCTCCTTCCTCTCCTGTCTTCCCTCCATCTGCCACCAGAGTGTTATCCTCAGAATCAGGTGGGATCCTGCCCCTCACCTGCTCACACTCTTGTCTGCTTCCTGGTGAACAATGTCCCGGACACAGCATTCAAGGTCTCCACAATCCGGCCCCGGCTAACCTTGCCAACTTCTTCTCCCACTGAGAGGGACAAGGCTCTTTAGATTCAACTGTGACACTCATTTTCACTCTCGAGTCTTTGCCCTTGCTTCTTCTCCTTGTGCCTGGGATTTCTACCTGTCACAGGTTGGAAGGCTCTGATGTCCTGCAGCCCTGTTCTGGTCTGACCCCCACCCCTGAGGTCATAATCACATCCTCCTCTGGGTTCCCGTTGCCTTGAGTTGATGCCTTCAGTCACTGACTTCGAGTGACTTTTGTGAGTTCTAGACACATACATAGCACAAGTCCTTTGAGGATAAGAACCTCACTTTATTTATCCCTATGTCTCTTCCATAGTTAGCATGGTTGAATAGTGGGCGCTTGACATAAAAACGATGTGAAGCGCCTGCAGTCTGCTGATCTTACCCCACGTGCTAGCACGGAGCTAGGTGTTTCATGCGCATAAGCCTCATTTCGTTTTTTTTGTTGTTGTTGTTTTGTTTTTTAAAGATTTTATTTATTTATTCATGAGAGACAGAGAGAGAGAGAAGCAGAGGGAGAAGCAGGCTCCCAAGGAGCAGGGAGCCCGACGCGGGACTCGATTCCAGGACCCTGGGATCATGACCTGAGCCAAAGGCAGACGCTTAACCATCTGAGCCACCCAAGCGCCCAAGCCTCATTTAGTTTTTTACTGATTAGGAAACCGAGGTGTTGATGGAAAGTAAGTAACTGGCCTAAGATCACCCACTTGTAAAGTAGTGGAGTCAGGATTCGAATCTGGCAGCCTGACTCCCAAAACCACACTGAACCTATACTATTCAGAGAGTGAATAAATGCATGAATGAATAGTGATATTCATTATACTATAATTTTGCCTGCTGTGTTTCATAAACATGGTTAAGATGAAATGTCTACCCCAGGGGCAATCTAGAATATACAACCCAGATGCAGCGAAGTACTAGTTTGTTTCTCAATTCAAGAAATGATTGTTCACCCACACAACCCCTCCCACACTTGTCAAAACCCGTACTTCCCTGCACCCCCAAAGAAGTCCACCCCACTCAAAAACTGACATGGACTGACTTCATAGATTTCAGTCACTGAGACTTCATTATTCCCAGAGCTGTAGACTATGCTCTGCACTTAAGTGAAAGACAGCAAGACTTTTCATTGAATCACATCTCAGGGCTACTTGCTATCTGCAAAAATCAGAATTGCTGCACTCCGCCCCCTCCCCTACCACCAGGGTTTTAAACCCTTGCGCCGAGCTTCCTCCCTTTCACGCTCCAAGGATCTTGGCTGGGATTTTTAAGGGTTTTTATTCACTCTACCTGGTTACTTGATTCACAAAACCCAGATTTACCCAATCCTGATATTACTTCTGCTTCTTGGCCTTAGGTCTCCAAGAAAAGTATCTAGTCCAAGTGTCTTTCCTTGCCACAGAATGAGTAAAACTGCTGCCGCCCCACCAGGACCCATGGGGACAGGGCCGCAGACCCGTGAAGATAAACAAGCTGGCCCAGATATGGATGAACGACAGACACGGGACAGGGCTGGGAGCAGCACTGGAGGTTCCCATGACTTCATTCACCTCTGAGGCATTGTTCTTCCTCTGTCACCAGGGCTAGTTGATAACATTTACTCACTCGGTGCACAGCCGGGGGTGTGTGATCTGCCTCTAGGCAGCAGGGAGACAGTGCAGAGCCCCGAGCCCAGAGAAGGCAAGTCTACACAGGGGCGGCTGCGGGCGCTGAAGACAGAACAGAACCTCCCTGCCTCGCACAATCACAGACTCTCGTCAGTGAGGCCACGTGGGGATTCCTGAACGCTCAAAATGGAAGGAATCCTGGCAGTCATGTAGCCAAGAGGCTTGAATAAAATCCCAGGTTCAGAGGGTCTTAGAGTATAAGGAAGGGGTTCTCCCCTGACTCCTTCTGTTCCTTCATTGCAAGGATGGTTGGTGCGTTTCTAGATTTTTTTCTTTGTGTATGCAGTTCTGGCCTTTCCATTGCACTCAGAGCTCCATGAGGCCATAGGCCTTTCCTCTGTGTTCACTTTTACATCCCTAGGGCCTAGCACTGTGCCTGGCCATAGTAGGTGCTTGGTAAATACTGGTTGGATACATGAATCCATCTCCACAGATAATTTAAAAAGTTATATTTCTATTCTCTCTTCTACCATCAACTAGCTTATGACACTCTTCAAGTGTGAGTTTCCTCATCTGTTAAATGGGGTAAAAAAAATATATATATATTATAATATATTAATAATTCAAACCCTGGAAGCAAAGGGCATCTGGCTGGCTCAGTCGGTGGAGCATGTGACTCTTGATCTCAGGGTGGTAAGTTCAAGCCCCATGTGGGGTACAGAGCTTACTTAAAACGAAACAAAACACACACACACACACAAAACCCCACAAAAAAACAGCTCTGGAGGCAAAAATTCTTGATGAGCTTTGAAAAATATAACTCTGGGGTGCCCGGCTGGCTCAGTCAGTAGAGCATGCGATTCTTGGTCTCAGGGCTGTGGGTTCAAGCACCATGTTGGTGTGGAGATTACTAAAAATAAAATCTTAAAAAGAGAAAAAAAAAAAATATAATCCTCTTTGTAGTTATTTCTCCTGCTCCCTTCTTCTGAGTTATTTTCTCAGTCTCTCCTAGCCTTCGGACAGGTTGGTATCTCATACTGGCCATGGTAAACCCCAGGAATGAACACTCCATGTTATCTCATGAAACACCTCAGGGTTGTTGCTTTTTTTAAACCTCTGAATCTTAGGGGATAATTTATGGATGCCTTCCCCATATGGCTTTTTGAGAAGCCCTGTAACCGCCCCCTCACCCCAGAGATAGTGAAGGATGTAGGAGGACACGAGGTCAAGACTTAAGGCGGGGAGGCACCTAGTCCATTCTGAATGAGGCAGCTTCCTTCCCTCCCTCCTCCGTAGACACCGGAGAGGGACTCTCACAGATTCCTTCAGCCCTCAGGGAGGGTCCAGCAGTGCCTGTGTCCACTGAGTTCTTGCCTCCGAGTCTATACAGAATGTGCTTCCTGGGTAAAAGTGTTCAGACTCTGTAGAAGAAGGCCTGGGCTGAAATGTAGTGAGAAAGTGTCCCTGGGGACCACCCCGCACAAAGAACATCCCCCTTCCCCTTCTGATGACTCAAGGGGCCTTGTTTTTTTTTTTGTTTTGCTTTTGTGTGTACATGTTTTGTTTTTAAGATTTTATTTATTTATTTGAGAGAGAGCATGAGCAGGGAGAAGGACAGAGGCAGAGGGAGAAGCAGGCTCCCCACTGAGTAGGGTGCCCCACACGGGGCTCTATCCCAGGACCCTGGGATCATGACCTGAGCCGAAGGCAGATGCTTAACGACTGAGCCACCCAGGTGCCCCTCAAGGGGCCTTTTTTTTTTTTAAGATTTTATTTATTTATTTATTTATTTATTTGAGAGCGAGAGATAGAGAGAGCAGAAGCTGGGGGAGGGAGAGGGAGAACCAGGCTCCCCAATGAGCAGGGAGCCCGAGGCGGGGTTCGATACCAGGATCCTGGGATCATGACCAGAGCCGAAGGCAGACACTTTACCAACTGAGCTACCCAGGCGTCCCTCAAGGGGCCTTTTTTTTTTTTTTAGATTTTATTTATTTATTTATTTGAGAGAGAGAGAATGAGAGATAGACAGCACAAGAGGGAAGAGGGTCAGAGGGAGAAGCAGACTCCCTGCTGAGTAGGGAGTCCAATGTGGGACTCGATCCCGGGACTCCGGGATCATGACCTGAGCCGAAGGCAGTCGCTTAACCAACTGAGCCACCCAGGCGCCCTCAAGGGGCCTTTTTAACAGCAAACTCCACCTACAGGGTCAGAAGACCAGACTGTGGGGCACCTGACTGGTGCAGTCAGTGGAACCTGCCACTCTTGATCTCAGGGTCATGAGTTCAAGCCCCACGTGGGGTGCAGAGATAGAAAAAAAGAAAAAGAAAGAAAGAAAGAAAGAAAGAAAGAAAGAAAGAAAGAAAGAAAGAAAGAAAGAGAGGAAAAGAAAGAAAGAAAGAAAGAAAGAAAGAGAGGAAAAGAAAGAAAGAAAGAAAGAAAGAAAGAAAGAAAGAAAGAAAGAAAGAAAGAAAGAAAGAAAGAAAGAAAGAAAGAAAGAAAGAAAGAAAAGAAAAGAAAAGAAAAGAAAAGAAAAGAAAAGAAGAAAAGAGGGCGCCTGGGTGGCTCAGTCGTTAAGCGTCTGCCTTCGGCTCAGGTCATGATCCTAGGGTCCTGGAATCGAGTCCCACATCAGGCTCCCTGCTCAGCAGGAGACCTGCTTCTCCCTCTCCCACTCCCCCTGCTTGTGTTCCTCCTTTCGCTGTGTCTCTCTCTGTCAAATAAATAAATAAAATCTTAAAAAAAAAAAAAAAAAGAAAAGAAGAAAAGAAAACCGGATTGTCTCCGTAGCTGTTGCATGCTGGGTCCCCCTGTTGCCAGGTACACAGACCTAGGCTCCTCCGTGGCCCGCCTTTCTGCCCCGTGCCCCCACACCCCCAAACCCCAAACTCAGCCTCCTCATTTTCCTCCAGGGGCCGTCAGCATTTTTGTCTCCGCTTCTGAAACCCAAAATTCACGAAGGCGGCAAGGTGTTACTTGGGAACTGAGGTGCGCAAACAACATGGGGGCTCCTTGGGCCGCGGAAAGTCAGCGAGCCTGGAACTGCCCAGATTTCTAACCGGGACTCAGTCTTTAAAGACCTTTTCTTCTTGGTGCATCAAATCCGGCTCCAATCACACCTAAGGTTTGCTGAGCACTTACTTTGTGGGAGGCCTTTTTTGACGTGCTTAGTAAGCATTATCTTATTTCCTTTTCTCCACAAACCTGTGAGGAAGGATCTATTGTCTTCGTGTTTTGGGGATGAGCAAACAACCTGAATAACCTGCCCAGAGGCATACACCTATTTGGTGGCAGAGCCAGGCCTCAGAACATCCAGCTGACACTTGGGTATGCTCAGAAAGCACGCTCAGAACCATTTTGCCGGAGCTACCTGGAAGAAATGCACCCTTCAAGTGAAAACCTTTTCCATTCTTCTTCAAGGCTGGCTCAAAGACACCCCATCTGAAAGCCTATATATTGAGTTTTTCTCCCCTGTGGCACTTTATTCATATGCCATTGGAACTCTTGCCATACCATGATAAACGGGGGGCACCTGAGGGGCACCTGGCTGGCTAAGTCAGAAGAGCAGGCAACTTGGGATGTCGGGGTGGTGAATTCGGCCCTGTGTTGAATGTAGAGATTACGAAAGAAATAATAAATTAACTTTAACAAAATGGTGGCAATCTGAGTCTGTCCCCCCCACCCCTGCCCTTGCTTTAGAGGGAGGGTGTTACCTTATATCCATTGTTGGATCCCCAGCTCCTAAAGAAGCTCTGCTAATGTTTCCCGATAGAAAAAAAATGGTAAACACTAAGGTGGTGGATTCTGTCACAAGCGATTCTGAGGACCAGGGTGAGCATCAGGCTTAGTTGGGGTCCTGGAAGATAGAGATTGAGTGAAAGAGATGATCTCAGAGGGCGCTGGGTGGCTCAGTTGGTTAAGTGACTGCCTTCGGCTCAGGTCATGATCCTGGAGTCCCGGGATCTGGTCCCATATCGGGCTCCCTACTCAGCAGGGAGTCTGCTTCTCCCTCTGACCCTCTTCCCTCTTGTGCTCTCGGTCTCTCATTCTCTCTCTCTTAAATAAATACATAAAGTCTTTTAAAAAAAGAGAGAGATGATCTCAGAATTGTAGAAATTTATGATCTAGGGGCGCTGGCTGGCTCAGTTGGAAGAGCATGACTCTTGATCTCCGGTTGTGAGTTCAAGCCCCACATTGGATGTAGAGATTACTTAAATAAAAAAAAAAAATGTGATCTGGGAAGTTACACGTGTACCCTTGAAATACATAGCTTAAGGTTTTATGAAGACACAGCAGCAAGGGCAAAAAATGCATATCTAGATCTTCTCATTTATGGACATAGATAAACTTAAAACATTTTTAAAAAGATTATTTATTTTGGGGGGAGGGACAGAGGCAGAGAGAGAGAGAGAATCTCAAGCAGAACTGCCCCCCCCCCCCGCCCACCAGCTCAGAGCCCTAGGCCGGGCTCGATCCCAGAACCCTGGGATCATGACCTGATCTGAAACCAAGAGTTGGATGCTTAAGTGACTGAGCCACTCAGGTGCCTCAACATTTTTTGAAATAGGTAGCAAGTCACATGATTCAAAAGTCTAAATTGATTATAATGACTACTCTCCTTTTCCTCCTACCCCAACTACTCCTCCCCCTTCGTGTAGACAACCAACTCTATTCCTTTGTGTTCTTCCAGAGATATATTATGCATGAGCCAGAAAAAATAACATGTTTTAGTTATAATTTATTGCATACATATGTGTGCATATTATTTATATATTAGCTATATATATTATAGCAGAAATATATAACATATGTAATATATATGCTTTTTTATGAATTGATTCTGGCTGGGATGCCAGTAATATAATAGGCCATCAATTAGAATCCAACATTTAATAAGCTCACTATGTGCACAGGGTTTTTTCGAAACTGGACCCCAACATGAATGTAACAGAAAACTTAAACCCTGTCTGTAAACAGCTCCCACTTAGGATTGGTTGAGATCTGTCCTATTTCAGCCTACATCTGGGAGTAGGCTGGGCAGGGAGTGGGGACTAGGGACTTCCTCAGTAGAGGAAGTAGGGTGGAATTCAGTTTTAAAGGAAAATTAACTGCTTTTCTCTACCTCATGTCCCTGGAAACTCACCATAAAGCGAGTCATTGTAAAGCAGATCATATCTTCTTCATAAAAATAATGAAGCAGTTGGAGGTTACAGCCTAAGTAAGGTCTTGGCATCTAAAAACACAGCTATGACTGGAGATGTCCTAAGAGCAAAGAACTATAAACCTTTATAATCACTTAAAATAATAAAATTATGCTCCCAAGTATTTTACAAATGTACATAAATGTACCAATCATATTGATTACAAAAGGGTCCCAATGAACCATAAAATGTACATGCAGCACATAAAAAGTACAGCATTTCTGCTTCATAAATCTTCCCTAGGACTGATATATTGCTTATGATAAGCATTAATTTAAAAATTAATTAACAATAATTCTCATTGCCCTTCACAGATGTTAGAAAGGCTTTTGAGAATAATTTGAAGATATTTTGAGATAATAATTAGGAAACATTTTTTATTTAATAATTCAATAAATTTTGAGATATTTTAGGCATCCAGAGCTCATTAAAAACTTATCCAGGAAAGTCTGAACCACTGCCTAATCGTTCCCCCAGTAAATTTTCTTTGATGGAAACAGAGATGTTCAAAATCACCCCTTTGATCTTTGAGCATCACCCTCAAAATGGCAGCGGCTCATTCAGCAGGCAAAAATTGTGAACACAAACTTTGTGTTAAACACTGAGGGATTCAAAAGAAAAAGGAGTACGATGTGGTCTCTACCTGGGAGAACTCAGAGTGGGCTGGACGTAGTAACCACAGCAGCTGCCTTTTGGAATGTTTATTAGGTGCCATGATAAGGTAGTCGTTAACTCATTCCATCTTCACACTAGAAGGAAGGTACTCCTTTGTATGCGATTCAGAGAGAAGGACACATTAAATTTACCCGGATGTTATAGTTTGGACTGCATCTCAAAAAAAAAAAACAAAACATGTTGAAGTCCTAACCCCCAGCATCTGAAGATGCAACCTTATTTGGAAATAGGGTCATTGCGGATATAATTAGGTAAGTAAAAAGGGGTTTATACTGGCGTGGGATTGGCCCTTAATCCCATAAGCTTGGTGTCTTTGTAAGAGGAGAGACGCAGAGCAGAATGCCGTGTGAAGACAGAGACCGTGCGGGAAGACGACTGTATGAAGAGAGAGGCAGAAACTGGAGCAATGTGTCTACAAGTCAAAGATTGCCAAGGATTGCCAAGGATGGCCAGCCATCACCAGAAGCTAGTTGAGAGCCATGAAACAGTTTTCCCCTGCCCCCAAATAAAAATCAGTATCACCAACACCCGATTTCAGACTTCTGGCCTCCAGAACTGTGAGGCAATAAATCTCCAGTGTTTTTGGGGCCGCCCGGTTTGTGGTGCTTTGTCAGAACAATCCTAGGAAATGAACATCCTGGGTTACATAGCTAGTGAGGCGGACCCAAGCTGGGTCTGACTCTTGAGCCCGCGCTCTGAAGTGCCATCTTGAGGGGTAGGAAAGGGGGCACAGGGGGCAGAGGCTCTGTGGGGGACAGAGAGGAGCCACCACCTCTGCCCAAAGACAGGACTCTAGGAAGCTTCTCAGAGGAGGGAATTTTGAGCCAGATCTCAGCGGTTAAGCAGGCATTTACCAGGGCCAAGTGGGTGGTGGTAGGTCACGCTGGGCAGAAGGGTCCGCCTGTAGAGGGAGAAGTGACTGCACAGGAGGGAGCTACGGAGATGAAAGCAGGTGCATGTTGCCGGTGCAGGCGCTGGTGGGACTTTTTGCTCTTAAAAAGAACTCCTTACAAAGGGAGGACTCAGTCCCATTTCCTTCCTTCCCCCTCTGTTACCTCCTTGCTGGAGTTGAGGCAGAGGTCCCTTCTGAGGGCCTGTCCAGCCCCGCTGGCCTTCCTAGGCTCACTCTTCTGCCCTTGGAGCCCCTTTCCTCACCATCCCCGTGGCTGACCCCTC
This sequence comes from Eumetopias jubatus, assembly GCF_037043125.1. Classification (NCBI taxonomy): domain Eukaryota; kingdom Metazoa; phylum Chordata; class Mammalia; order Carnivora; family Otariidae; genus Eumetopias; species Eumetopias jubatus. Next base: position 87,479,835 of record NW_028274820.1, read on the forward strand.
TGGGCCTCAGTTTTGGCCTCAGGGGCATCCACCCTCTCTCTGCCTCCGGGAAGCCTTCCTCATTATCAGTCACCACACTCTGTTCTCTCCGTGGCACTTCTTAATAGCTCCAACCACCTCATTCTTCATAGCTGAAACCATGACCATGTGTAGGCTCTGTGTTATTGGCACCTTAACCTTAGGCTTCATGTGAGCAGACACCTGATCTAGCTTGTCTCCAGAATTGAGGGCCAGGTCTGGGATTTAGGGATACCTTCTATAAAGAAGGTCTATGAACTTCTAATGAAGTTAGGAATGTCTAATAAACTTAGGAAGAACTTTCTAGCAGTGAAATCAACTTAAAAAATACAATGGCCCCAGGAGGTCCTATCACTAAAGTGGCTCAGCCGAGGTGCTACAGGTGAGCTTTTGGGCATGGAATCACTGGACTAGTAAGGGAGCCCAGGTCTACCTCAAACCTCATGCTCGCTCCCTCCTGCCTCCTCCTTTCCCTGTCTGCTCAAACACAACTGTCTTTACCCTCCTGGAAGAAGGTGAGCCCTCACTGCCACCTCTCACCGTCCCTGCTTCCTTGCAGCGCTCCAGCTAAGATGGGTTGCATACACTGCTCAAAGTCCTGGGCTCCCAAATGAGTCTGGAAAACAACGCAGCTGTCCCTGGTCTCGGTTGATCTAGTGCATGCGGGCAAGACCATCTCAGGATTGCAGGCGAAGTGAAACACAGCACATGGAAATGCTCTATGAATCTCTGAAGTCTACTTGAATGTTCATTATTATCATCCTTTGAGCTCAGCCTCTCTGAAATGTCTCTGTGTGGCTTCTAGAATGTCCAGGTCTTCCAAATATCACTCTGAGAAGGGGGGAGAATCTAATTCACGCTCATTCCTTTCCTGCGGGGGGAATGTGCGAGTCCGGCAAGGGGACCCCATGTTCTGGGCACACCACACCCACACCATGCAAGAAGGAAAGAGGCACCGAGGAAGGGGGGGGGCACATGTTCTGTAAGGAGCGGGAAGAGGGGCAGGAGTTTGTCAGACAAGCATGTAAGCCTGGCCAGTTTGCACCCTGCACCTTAGCTCAGAAGGAAAATTCTAGGTGAATTTGGAGTAGAAGGGGAAGTTATCTGGTTCAACAGTAAATTAAAATTTTCTACAATGTTCTCTGAAGGCACCATAGGGATATATGAAAAAGGTACAGCAGAACCTCACTGTTCTAGATCTCACCTTTCTGACAAACTCCTCCCTCTGAAATAGAGTCAAAAACTAGGAAGGAAAAAAGGTCATTGATTAGTCAGAAATATACCACAAAGTACACACATAAATACACATATTTGTGTATTTGCCCTGGGTCTATTAACTTTTAATTTGCAGGTAGTTCTAGCAGATTTTATTTTTTTTATTTTTTAAAATAATAGATTGTGGGGCGCCTGGGTGGCTCAGTCGGTTAAGCATCTGACTCTTGGTTTCAGTTCGGGTCATGATCTCAGCGTCATGAGAGGGAGCCCCGCATCGGGCTCTGTGCTGAGCGTGGAGCCTACTTAAGAGTCTCTCTCTCCTTCATCCTCGCACTCACTTTCTTAAAAAATAAAATAAAATAGTAGATTGTGGCATATGCTTTTTTTTTTAGATTTTATTTTTTTAAGTAATGCTTACACCCAACCTGGGGCTCAAACCCACAACCCTAACATCAAGAGTCACATGCTCCACTGACTGAGTCAGCCAGGCGCCCCAGTTCTAACAGATTTAGATGTTACAAACTTGAAAGAGAGCTACTACTCTGGATGGGTCTATAAACGGTGGTCTAAAATTAGCCTAAAAACAAGGTAGGAGAGAAGGAAATCTACCAAAAATGGTTGTGAAAGAGTCACCTGTGATTTAGCCTGTGGAGCAAATGACCTTATCTTCCTCAATAACTTTTGTGTTGACATCACTGTATGACCACATCGTACACAGGCCAACCCCTGAGAGCCAGAGAGGTAAAGGAATTTGCTCAAGTTTGCACAGCTAGCCAGGTGGACAGAGTGGCAACCAGATAACCTGGCCCCACCTGGCCCAGGGCTCCTTCCACTGATCACACAGGGCTCCTAACCGAGACTCCACGTTCCCAAGAACACCCCAAAGTCTGTTCAGAGGTCTTCTGTCTGAGACACCGGGAATGTGTGTGACGACTTTTGGAAAGATATCCATCGTAAATGATGATGATGAAGAAAAGATTGGGACCTTCAAAAGGTCCCATGTGCACCATTGCCCACAAACGCGGACAACAGCTCCCTGGAAGCAAAGACTAACCCTGAGGAAGTGGATGGCAAAAGTTTTGCTTTGGAAGAAAGAGCGTCCCCTCCTTTTAGGAGCCCATGCTGACTTTGAGGGTCAGGCCAAGGCCGACTAGGGCAACCAGAGCCAGAGGGTGGTGTCCACAGGAGTGCTGTGCTGATGGTGGGGCAGGCTCTCGATCCCCTGTGATGTGCCAGGGGAGCGTGCAGAACATCTCCTCAGGTATATAAATAACAGACCGCTTATTATTGGGTGTATACAGCCACATTATTTTAATTCAGCGATCCTGCCCCCGGCAGTGGGCATCCTGCCAGTCTGCATTCCCACATCCTGCTGCCGACTCTGGGCCCACCCGTTTCTATATTGAGGAGCTCGTCTCCATAAATAAAGAACAGGAGTCAGGCACGAAAGAAAGGCCATTTGGAGCACTAGGAAGGCTGTCACATGGGCCAACAAAGGGCAGGAAGTGCTGGGCGGTGGCCCTGTGTCCGTCCCTAGGCCCAGCTCACCTGGCTGGGCTGTAGGGTCTTTGTGCAACAAATGTCAGGCCCAAGTCCTGAACTTCCTGTCATTTGTCAGGCTGTGCCGTGACCAAGAGTTCACCAAAAGGCTTGCTGCTCCCAACAATACACACATACATCCTTTGGAAAAATTCTCTCTCTCTCTCTCCTGTCCAGGCAGTGATGGCTTTTTATGGAAGTAGCTGGGGGGATCCAGGGCTGAGCCATGGAAAGTTTTGGTTGTATTTCTTTTCTGAAGAAGCCGGGCTCAGACAGAGCAGGGAGAGGGCAGAATCCCAGGGGCAGGAGACAGAAAGAAGCTCTGGGGTCCCACCGCAGCTCCGCTCCTGACTGGCTCAGAACTCTGAGGCCATGGCGTAGGGCTATCTGCTTCTGTGACCCATTTGCCTTCTGCTCCTGAACAAGAATCCAAAGTCTCCATCCCACCTACCTCCCCTGGGACCCTAGGACTTCTCTGCCTCTGAGTAGGCTGCAATCAGTGTCAAGAATACCTGTGTGCCTACGGAGGCAAGCTTCCTGGAGCAAAAATCAGGCCATGTGTCTGAAGCAGAGGTGACAGGATTGGGAGCCATGTCCCTGGCTCCCAGCTGCATCTTGTGTGAGGAGACTCTGGTCGCTTCTCCCGGCAACAACCAAAGACATTAACCACCCATTCTGCTCACTGGAGCTGTGCTCAGCTGGCAAGGGGCTGGAGATAGGAGCTCCCAGACACTGGAAGAACATTGGTAAAGTAGTCAGCTGTCCCCTGTGAACTGAAGAAAAAGAAATGTGATGTATTTTCCAAAAGAAAAGAAAAGAAATGTGATATATTTTCCAGCTTGCTAAATTTATTCCATTGAAAGTACTTTCACTCTGAGGTTGTTCTGAAATGAAGAAAAAAAATGTGGATTTTCCCATACTGCTAAGCTTCTTCAATTTTAAGGATCGTCCTTTATGCTGCCATTATGTTCTTCCTTCTTTCCTAATGTTACTTACTTAGTGTTAAAATGTACTTTTGGGGTGCCCGGGTGGCTCAGTTGGTTGGGCGACTGCCTTTGGCTCAGGTCATGATCCTGGAGTCCTGGGATCGAGTCCTGCATCGGGCTCCCTGCTCAGTGGGAAGCCTGCTTCTCCCTCTCCCTCTGTGCCTGCCGCTCTGTCTACTTGTGATCTCTCTATCTCTCTGTCAAATAAATAAATTAAATCTTTAAAAAAATTGTGCTTTTATGACATCACAGTAATTTATTTATTTTTTCCCCAAATCAGTATAGCTTTTATTGCATATTTAAAATATCACAAGTCTGAAAAATCATCCGGCATCTTTTGCTGTTTCTGTAGATGGACAGCTCAGATCTTATTCATCAGCCTGCTGAACTGTTCCTTTTTCAGAAACATAGATACCATCCAAAAATTCTCTGATATCCTTGTTTTTAACAGTTGTGGCTTGCTGAATCAAAGCAGCTGAGTTCGATACAAGTTCAATGTCATTTCCTTCAAGAATTAACTCATCTTTTTGGGCTTGAGATACAGAACAAGCAACACCTGGCCTCATCTGAACCCTGCGGATGTATTTCTCACCCAAGAAATTTCGGATTTCAACAAGAGAACCATTCTCCTGAATAATAACGTTGATGGGGAAGTGAGCATACACAGACCTCATCTTGTAACGGAAGCCCAGTGTAACGCCCTTGATCATGTTCTGTACATGACTACAGATAGTGCGAACAGTAGCCAGCTCTTTTCTATTTCTCCACCATTTGTCAACTCGGAGCCTCTACTTTTTCTTTCCAAGAAGACTGAGTTCTACATTGATGTGATTGAAGTCCCTTCGCAGGGTTCCTCTGGGTCCCTTCACAATAACTGTGCGTCCCTTCAGAGTGATGTCGACATTTTCTGGAATGTCGACAGTCTGATTGCTGAGAATGGTCTTCATTCTCGCAGGAGATGCGGCAAAGAGAGCGACATCACAGTAATTTAAAAGTGTTTTTATTTGGGGCACCTGGCTGGCTCAGAAGAGCATGGGACCCTTGATCTCTGGGTTGTGAGTTGGAGCCCCACGTTGGGGGTAGAGATTACTTAAACAAACAAAGTTTAAAAATTTACAAAAAAGTGTTTTTATTTGATGAAACAGAGTTGACAATTCTGTGCTAGCCTTCAATACAAAAACAAAACCAAAAAACCGACCACCGCCTGCAGCTTGCAAGGTTTAAAAGTCTAAGGAGCCAGCCGTGGGGGGAGACTGTGATGGTGACACATTCCAAGGTCTCAAGAGATTCGGTGCCAAAGTGTGGGGCTGAAGTTACTTGTGCTAATGGAGCTCAGAGGGGACACTGGTCAGAGACAGCCGGCTCCACGGTAAGTGCTCAATTAACACTGGCTGAGTAGATGAATGACTGGAAAGCATTGATGAAGAGGACTTAACACAATTGGAGCTGGGAGAGAGAGGAAGTCTTGGCGAGGGGGAGGAAATACTGAATGGTGGCGCCGGTCAGGGGGTCAGCCCAAGCAGAGGGGCAAGGCCTAGCAGAGCATGCTTGTATAGGAGCTTCCGGGGCTGGCCTCACTGAAGCAGGGACAGTACTAATTGGAGTAGTAGATGTTAAATAAGTGGAGATATACCCCGAGAGCCAGACAACCGTATTTAGATTCTATGTAGCCGTTAATGGGGAGCCATGGTAAGTTCTTGAGCAGGGAAGTGTCAGGGTGAAATGCTAGATGAAGGCTATTACTCTGGCAGCGATGTATAGGATGCTTGGAATCCAGAGCCCAGGGAGCAGAGCTGGTGAGGGCACTGCCAGATGGGAAGGGTCCAGGAGTATGACTGAGATTTTAATTCGGGAGTTTAGGAAAGTTTTGTTGTTGTTGTTGTTGTTGTTTTTTAAGATTTTATTTATTTGACAGAGAGAGATACAGTGAGAGAGGGAACACAAGCAGACTTCCCGCGGAGCAGGAAGCCCGATGCGGGGCTCGATCCCCGGACTGTGGGATCATGACCTGAGCCGAAGGCAGACGCGTAACGACTGAGCCACCCAGGTGCCCCTAGGAAAGTTTTGACATCCCCAAACAGATGGAAATGTGGGAGAGGTAAGAGGTTTGGGATGAGACAGGTGAGCTTGGCTCTGGGTTTGCCAAATTTGAGATGGCCAGGCTTGCAAGTGGAGGTGTCCAGCTGCCCGGGGCTGTGATGAGAGAGCTGGGAAGGGCACCCCCAGCTCACTGACCCCCGGCCACCTTGCCAAGGGAGGGGAGAGGAGAGGCCACCTGGTGCTCCTGTGGCTTGGGCTGCAGTTGGGGGCACCCCCATGGGGGTGCTGGCCCTTTCCGGGAAGCTCTCCAGTGTGACTCAATAATGTGTGGAATTCGGGCCTGGATTAAAGGAGTTGAAAGCTGCCAGGGCAGCCACTCTCTCCGGGAGGGGGACGGTCAGGCAGGCCAGACTGCCCGCTCCAGCAGCTTAGATAACCCTGAGCTATTTCAGGAAGAGAGCCCTAAGAAGATAAACAGGCCAGTGGCCAGCAGATGGACAGATAACCTGCGCTTCCCCGAGGAAAGGCCAGAGAGGGCCCTCTGGGACAGGGTCCTCTGAGACGGGAAGGTGCCAGAGTGCGTCACAGGTGGGGGCTATGGCTCCACCTGGGGAGGGGGCATCTCATCACCCTGGCCCTGTCACGCCCCGGGTGGCAGGCAGAAGTCCCTGTCATTCTGATGGGAAATGGAGACTGGGAGTTCCTTCAAATCCAGGAGGCTTGAACCTTATTAGGGGTCCGAGTGCCTAAAACAGCCCCAGGATTGCAGGCTCTTTATGTTTCACTCTTCCAAACTGTTCACGAGTCAGTTGCCTGCCTGCATTTACTGGAGGCACAACCCAGTGTGGTGTAGTGTGTGTAAGTGTGTGGTGTGGTAGGTGTGTGTGTGTGGGTGCATGGGGGGGGAGGGGGGAGGCGGTTGGTGGTTGTAGACGTTGAGTGTGTGTGATGTGTGGGTGTAATGTGTGTGTGGCATGGGGGGTGGTATGGGGTTGTGGTATGTGTGGTGTGGATATGTGTATGTGCAGTATGTGTGCGCAGTGTGTGGGTGTGCATTGTGTGTATGTAGGGGGTAATATGTGGGTCCAATGTGTGTGTGGACTTTGTGTGTGTGCAGTGTGTGTGTGTGTGTGTGTGTGCAGTGGGCGTGTGTGTGTGTGCAGTGGGCATGGGGTTTGTGGGTACAGTATATTGTGGGGTGTGTGTGTAGTATGTGAATGGGGTTTGTGTGTGCAGTGTGTATGTGGGAGGGTGTATGGGTGTGTGTGTGTGTGTGTGTGCGCGCAGTACGTGTGTATAGTACATGTGGGCTGTGGGGGGGTGTGTACATGTGTGCATGTTGAGCAGCACGTGTGTGTAGTACCTGGGCGTGGGGGTGTGTGCTCATGGCGTGACTGGAGGGGAGTACCTGGGAGGACAGGCTCCCGGCTCCGCTCCCACCCTCACCCCCTTGGAAACAGAGCGGAGTGGTCCCTGTCCCGTGGTAGCAGGGGCTGTCTGAGGCCGTAAACCATCACAGAAGGCCTCAGGATTCAGTTCCAAGGCTCTTGCAGTCCCCTTGCCCACCTTGCCCTCCCAGGGACCTCCTTGTCTATGTGTTTTCCTGTCTCTGGGCCCCTGCTTATGCCATTTCCTCTCTGTGGAAGGCCCTGCCCATCCTCCCCACCTCAGAAAGCATCCTTGTCCTTGAAGGCTTAGCTCCCGGACACTGGACGGTGACACCTCCGTGGGCGCTTTCCTGACTCAGGCCCGCTGCCCGCTGCCCTCCGCCAGCTCACGCCTCAGAGCTTCCTGCAGAAGCGCGTGCACCCTTCCCAGGCTTATGGCGGCGGGCAGGGGTATGGCCATGTGCTGCCCCCGCTGCACGGAAACGCCACAGGCATGAGGATGGGGAGCCAGGCCCAGGCTCTGGCCCCCTCACCCTAGGACTCCTCCCTGGGCTTCCTGACAAGGCTTGGCTCCATCCCCACACGGGCCCTCGCTCCGGGCACATTTTCCCGTGGCTGTCTTGACAGGACCTCACACGGTGTTCTGCACCTCAGCCCCTGACGTTCCTGCTGGCATTGCCATCCTACCTGCACCCAGGCTTAGAAACCGGGCCTCCTCCCATGGCCCTGAGTCTGTGTGTGAGAGAGAGAGAGAGAGAGAGAGAGTCCAGTCACTGACTGTATCTGTTCTTCTGGTCAGTGGCTGGACTCATGATAAGGAAGATGTCATGATGTCTCTTCTCACTGTCCTCCCGCGCTTTAGGTTTTGACCACAACAATACCAGCAAACATTGATGAAGCACCGGTTAGACTCAGGGGGACAGGTTGAGGCCCCTCCAGCTCCTTCACCCCTGGAGACAAGGCTGCAGGGAACATCCAGAGCACGTCCCCCCATGCACCTGGGTGAACATTTCTTTGGGGACCGGGGGACTGGCTCCTGCCCACACACCTCCACAGTGCTCTCCAGAACAGCATGCTGCTCCACTCCCACCCTGCATGTTTTGTTACCAACCCCGGAGCACCTCATGTGGCCCTTAGCTTTCCCCCCCATACAGTCGGTTCACATCTTTTGCCTGTCTTCTGTCGGGCTTGATGCCCTCTCCCTGTTGATTTCTAGGAGTCTTTGGTATATTCCAGATTTTACCCAGAATCGGGATAAACTCTGTTGGTTTTAGACCTGGACATGGCTTCTCCCATTCTGTTGTCCATCTACTAACCTTGTTCATAGTATCCTTCGTTGGCAATGAGTCCTTCATTTTGATGTAATGAAAATCAAACTTTTAAAATTTGGTCTGTGCTTGGGACGTGTGAGTGGCTCAGTTGTTAAGCATCTGCCTTCGGCTCTGGTCATGATCCCAGGGTCCTGGGATCGAGCCCCGCATTGGGCTTCCTGCTCCGTGGGAAGCCTGCTTGTGTTCCCTCTCTCACTGTATCTCTCTCTGTCAAATCTCCTCCCACTCCCCCTGCTTGTGTTCCTTCTCTGGCTTTGTCTCTCTCTGTCAAATAAATAAATAAATAAAATCTTAAAAAAAAATTTTGGGGGTGTGTACTTTTGACGTTTTAAGATGTCCTTTCCGGTTTCTAAGTCATGAAAATATCCTCCCAGGTTTTCTTGTATGAGCCTTACGAGGTTAAAACATTTCTTGTACCAGGCTTATACTTTATCGAGTATTTTCCAAAGTGACGGGTACTCTGCAATACTTGGCAGACACTGTCTTAATAGCCAGAGACTGCTTCAGACCCTTGACATGTATCAACTCATTTAATGCTCACAGCCCTGGGAGGTGGGTACTATGACTATCATCCCCATGTCACATTTGAGAAAACGGAGGCACCGAGAGGTTAAGTGACTTCTCCAGGGTCACAGAGGTGACAAGTCGAAGAATTGAGGAGTCTGGCTCTGGAGAGCGTGTCTTCGATGTCGGTGTTAACCCATCTCTCTCAGGTGACCTTCACAGCAGCCCTCAGTGTGAGGATTCATTTTATATGTCACTTTGACTGGCTGGGGGATGCCCAGAGAGCTGGCAAATTGTTTCCGGGGATGTTCCTGAGGGCGTCTGCCTTCGGTCTCAGACTGAATGACCCCACCCACTTTGCTGGTTCTCCAGCTTGCAGACAGCAGATGGTGGGGCTTCCTGGTCTCCATCACCACATGAGCCAATCGCTACAGTAAATCTCCTTTTGTAGATATCTCTCTGTATCCTCTTGGTTCTGTTTCTCTGGAGAGGCCTGATTACTCAAGGGTAACGGAATGGGTGCCCCTCCTGTGGATGGGGAGAGTGCCCTGCCCCAGCTCACAGCCCCAGCCAGCGGCAAAGGCAGTCTGAGCTTCCAGCCCGTGCCTTGACCTGCTGCACTGCTGTCTTCACTTCTTTCCCACAGGCGGAGAAAGCCTGAGAGGAGGACCTGGATCCAGGCGGCTCCTTTTAGAAAATGATCTCCCGCTCCAAAATAAAATAAATTAAAAAGGGCGCCTGGGTGGCTCAGATGGTCGGGTGTCTGCCTTTGGCACAGGTCATGGTCCCGGGGTCCTGGGATCGAGCCCTGCATCGGGCTCCCTGCTGGGCAGGGAGCCTGCTTCTCCCTCTGCCTCTGCCTCTCTCTCTCTCTCTGACTCTCATGAATAAATAAATAAAACATTTAAAAAATAAATGAAAAAATAATTAATATAATATAAACAATAAAATAAAATAATACATTAAGTAATAAATTAAAAAATAAAAATAAAAAATAAATTAGGGGCACCTGGGTGGCTCAGTCGGTTAAGCGTCTGCCTTCGGCTCGGGTTGTGATCCCGGGGTCCTGGGATCGAGCCCCGCATCGGGCTCCCTGCTCGGCGGGAAGCCTGCTTCTCCCTCTCCCGCTCCCCCTGCTTGTGTTCCCTCTCTCGCTGTCTCTCTCTCTGTCGCGTAAATAAATAAAATCTTTAAAAAAAGATTAAAAAAAATTAAATGATCCCAAAGAATAGGAGTAGGGGGTTGGAGAGAGCAAACTGGGAAGGAAGGCAAGCCAGTACCAGGATGCCTTTGCAGGCTGGTCACTGCTGTGGCAGCTGGGGCTCCATCGTGCCGGGAACCTCTGAGGAGTACACAGAGTAGGTCCCAGAATTGTCCCGTGAAGAACGGGACAGCATTTATCCAGCAGCTCCCACCCCCCATCGGCCAAGAATTACCCTGTCCCGCGCATGAGCGTCCAGAGTACCCATCCGGGTCACAGAGGAGCCTCGGGGCAGAACAGACACAGGGGCATCTGAGAGATGCTGTTGGATGCTCCCCCCCCCCCCAACAAAGCTGCGTGCTGCAGCCAAGGCTGGGACGAGGGTGGGCACAGAATACCTGAAGCCCAGGTGCTGCCTGCAGTTTTCCCTGCTTGGCACGTCCCTCCTAGTTCCCAGAAGTTTCTCTCCCTGCAAGCCTGTCTCATTTCTCCAGGCAGATTGCTGGCTTCTGGGAGGCACGTATGGGCACGTCAGCTAATTGATCTTCATTTCCTCAGGAGGCCCAGTGAGGTGCTGGGGACAGAGCACACGCTGATACAACAGCCTCATCTTTTCCTGAGCAACTTTTATGTTTCTGGCTGGTTCCAGGTGGGTTCTCTAGCTGTGCCATCGCTTTAATCCTAGTGACAGCCCTGCTTTGACTACTTTCCGGATTGGGACATGGAGGCTAAGAAGCTTAGGGCTCACTGCAACAGAGCTAAAACCGCATCCGGGCAGGTGCTGGACAGGGGCCCAGAACTCCGTCAGTGCTGGCTGAAGGAGAAGCCCCCGGTTTCAGCCACCTAGACTGGGGAGACCAGTGGAGTGGGGAGCGAGGGGCCTTTACTGAGAGGAAACAGCTAGAGGCTTAAAATCCCAGAGGCAGGAGAGCGGAAGCTTGTATGAGCAAGAGTATTTTGGCCAAGTTTTGCTCAACACAAGTGTAGGAAATCTGTGGGAGGTGCTCCTAGAAGAGTTGCTGCTTCAGGGGTGGGGGTAGGGGTGGTGAGGTCAGAGCAGGGGAGATTGCTTCTTCTATACCTTAGGTGGCACTGGGTGGGGGAGCATATGTTGGACTTTTAAATGTCCCAGTCTGGGGCTCTCTCTCTTTCTCTCTCTGTCAAATAAATAAAATATTAAAAAAAAAAATGCCCCAGTCACACTGTGGTCTCCTTGAGGGCAGGAGAGAAGCACAGAGAAGCCACCTTTCTCTGTCCATGTGTGCATCTAGGTGTGCGTGCCCTTTGTCACGGTCATGGCGGGCGGAAGCTAGGTCAGGCGGTAAGCACTTCTCGGCATCCCCCCCCCCCCGGTTACATTCTCTCACCTATCTTAACCCCCCCACCAGAACTACCCCCCACCTCGCCACTCCACACCTCTGAGACTGGTCGTCAGCAACAAAGCCCCACAGTCCTTGGGGGCTCCTCCCATACCACATTCGTCACAGAGGAGCAGCAGGGATGCTCCTCCTGCAGACTCCCACCGGCAGCCACCCTTCCCAGGCTGGCTCAGTTCAGTGGCAGCAGGGGCAGATAAAGGGACAAGAGATGCCCCCAAACTGTGGCCTGGTCAGCCCTTTGGTCACAGAGGTAAGTTTTGTCCTTGGTGTCCCTCCTGCATGTTCCTCTCCTGACTTCAGCAAAATTTCTGTCTCTGCAAGTGACAAGAGTCCCTGCCTCCGTCAGCCTGGCCCTGGTCCTGGGCTCCTGGCTCACACCACACTCCCCTCTAATGCCACCTCCAAGAGGTAGCCCCTGCCAACACTTAGCTGTTTATATCGGTGATATATATTCATATATATTATATATATATGTATACACACACACACACACACACACACACACACACACACACACACATATATATGTATATACACACATACATATAACTTAAATATTCTTTTTATTTACCTGACAGAGAGAGAGAGAGAGAGAGCACAGAAGGGGGAGTGGCAGGCAGAAGAAGAGGGAGAAGCAGGCTTTCTGCCCAGCAGGGAGCCCGATGCGGGGCTCGATCCCAGGACCCTGGGATCATGACCTGAGCCTAAGGCAGATGCTTAACCCACTGAGCCGCCCCGGCGCCCCAATATAAAAGTAATTATGTAAGCAAGCAGGAGTACCATGGATGGTGTTAAGTGTTATAAAGAAAATAAAACTAGAGGGTTTGGAGAACAAGTCACTCCAAGGTAACACCTGACAACTCAAAAACAAACTTGCGGATAACAAGAAGGATGCATGGTTTGGGGCCCAGGACACATGCCGCTGGCGACACGTTTGAGCCCATATGCTGTGGGTGGTGGAGATGGAGAAGGGATGGGCCCTGCGGCACTAGTCTCCGCTCTTACTTGGTGTCCTCAGGGATAGTGGCAGCAGGTATGGGCAGCTGCCAAGGGACAGGGGCGCAGGCTGGTCAGCAGGCCCACAACCCCTGCGAGCGAGCCCCTTGTCACAGACCCAGCAGGCACGACAGAGCGCTGGGCCAGGCCCAGCTAGATTACTTCCTCACTCTCAAAGGAATAAGGGGAGGTTCTTATTTGTAAAGCTGAATACAATGCCTCGTTTGCCTCTGCTTTCACAAGATCATGTAAGTGAAGTTGCTTTAGAGAGGGAAGTTTCTAGATGAGTGGCCTAGGGTTGCTGAAACAAAGCACCACACTCTGGGTGGCTTAAAACAACAGAAATCGGGGCGCCTGGGTGGCTCAGTCCTTAAACGTCTGCCTTCCGCTCAAGTCATGGTCCCAGGGTCCTGGGGGCATCGGGCTCCCTGCTCAGTGGGAAGCCTGCTTCTCCCTCTCCCACTCCCCCTGCTTGTGTTCCCTCTCTTGCTGTGTCACCGTCTGTCAAATAAATAAAATCTTAAAAAAAAAAAAAAAAAAAAACTACCCAGAAATCATTATCTCACAGTTCTGGAGGCTACAAGTTAAAAATCAAGGTGTCAGCAATGTTGGTCCCTTCTTAGGGGCTCTGAGGGAGAATGTGTTCCAGGCTTTTGTCCTAACTTAGGGTGGCTGTCAGCAATCCCTGGCGTTCCTTGGTTTGTGACAGCCTAACTCCAATCTCTCCCTCTGTCATCACGTGGCAATCTCCCAGGGTGTCTGTGTCCAAATGTCTCTCTTCTTATAAGGACACCAGTTATTGGATTAGGGCCCACCCTAATTACCGTGTCTTAACTTGATTACATCTGCAAAGACCCTATTCCCAAATAAGGTCACATTCACAGGTACCAGGGGTTAGGACTTGAACATATCTCTTTGCAGGGACACAATCCAACCCATTATAGTACCCGATGTCACCTTCACCATCAGCACCATCCTTGTCTTCATCACCACAAAGAATCAATGTTAAAAAACAAACACAGGCGCCTGGCTTAGTCCGTAGAGCACGCAACTCCAGGATCTTGGGGTTTTAAGTTCGAGCCCCACATTAGGTACAGAGATGACTTAAAAATAAAGTCTTCAGAGCAAACAAACACGCCAAAATGGATTATCAGCAAACAGGATATGCCTGCTTTTATGTGGGAGCTTATTTTAGCATATACTTTGACTCAACAAAGGTAGGTCCCACCGGGCACTTCTCAAACTGTAGCTCACACACAAATCACCTGAATCCCTTGGGGGTCTTGTCAGAACGCAGACCTGGTCAACAGGCCTGTGGCAGCCTGACATTCTGCATTTCTGTCAAGCTCCCAGGTGATGCCTCAGAGGCCTCTGGTCCACAGACTACAGTGTCAAGCAGCAACGATCTGATGGATTGCCACCGTGCGGGCCTCCACCCTGCCTAAGGCTCAAGCATTGGTCACAGGCGAAGAGACTCGCCTTCTTCCTCTGGTGACCTTTTGATTTCAAGAGCCAGCCTGGCAGGCTTTACGCAGGTCACTTCCGCTTAGGTGGTCCCAGCCATGACGTCCTTCCCTTTCTAGCCCAACCTCCATGTAGCAGGCTGTCTTTTCTTAGCTTGCCATTAGTATGCCAGTGGGCGACCTTCGCGATGTGGACCCCACTGGGGAGCTGAGAGGAAACTCAGCTGGAAGGCGGGCTGCAAACACATCAGAACACAAAACACACACATTCAGCCCAAAGACCCCCATTCCTGGACCCTGTCCAGGCTCGTCCCTTTATTATTTTTGTTCTTTTTCCTCTTTAATGAGATCTTGCCTGAAAACAGCCTGGGCGTTGCTAAGGTAACGCCTTAGAGCCTTCCCGAACACATTATTGTTTAAGGCCTGCAGCGCCGGCCTGGAGGAATTCGCTATTTGTTTAAGAGATGAAAGCCACAAACTTCCCCACATTCTTCTCCAGTTTCACTCACTCCCCTTGGACTGTATGGCCCAGGCAGAGCGAGCACATTGGGTGGAGGGGACTCATGGGGATCCAACAAAATAGTGGGTGCTTGTGAGTGGTCCTTACCACCTAAATACGGGGATCGGAATTTCTCTTGACGGGACACCAGGGAGTAAGTGTCCTCACTTGAGGGTCTGAGAAGGGCATGATGGGAGAGGAAAGCCTCTCATTGGTGGTCCCTCCCAACCCAGAAATCTGTAAATAGTGAATCAAGCCACACATCCCCCAGGGCCTCAGTTTAACAGATCCTATCTCTAGGAAGGACACCAGAGATCCTGGGGAATGGTCCGCCTAACCCGCATGATAACGCATGGGCTGTGGCTCTGGGGAGGTGTTTCAGGAATGCATCTATACCCCTATCAGATATGAGCTGTATCAGGGCCCCCCTGAGGCCTGCTGGGGGGTAGGCTAGGCACTGGGGAAGCACGGTGCGTGGTGACAGGCCTGCCAGGGCTTTGCATCACCCTGGATCTGCAATTTCTTGCCAGGAGCGCACTGACCCTACTCAGCCACAGGCCAATCTTGATCTCTTTGTCCTTGCTTTTCTTTCTGTGTCATTCTGCTTCTCCCACTGACAACCCCCGGGCTCCCCTTCTATGTGGACCCCAACTCCCTAAGTAATGGTTCAGGATTCACTAGCTTCTGGGCCTGGTGAGCTCATAGGACTTGACCGGCAGCCCCCTGGTCAGGTGCTCACCCTTGGTCCATAGGCCCTGGCTCATAGGGTGAAGGGCCACGCTTTTAAAGGGAGCTGCATCTGTGGTAGGTCTTCTGAGGTCCGCTCATCCATCCAGGATAAAGTACATGATCAAGCGATGCTTTCGGAGGAATTCTGGAAAGAGAAACATGTCTAATGAGGAAGCTTGACTGGTGTATGATTATCATCTCTCCTCTGTCATCCACGGGGACTTTGGTAAAATGTGCATCATTCATCAATACTTCTGGCCTTAGGGCTGCCTGGGTGGCTCAGTCGGTTAAACATCTGACTCTTGATTTCAACTCAGGTCATGATCTCAGGGTTATGAGATCCAGCCCTACAATGCGTTCTGAGCTCAGTGGGGAATCTGTTCGATATTCTCTCTCTCTCTCTCCTCTGCCCCTTCCCCCACTCGCACTCTCTTTCTCTCTAAAATAAATCAATCAATCTTAAAAAAAAATACTTCTGGCCTTAGACTTGTGTTTTTGGAGGGACGTAGGCTGTGCCGACTCTAGTCTCTGGAAAGACACAGGTTTAGAACAGAGGCTGGTATTGGGGGCCCAGCCACGACTGGTTGGTTACCTATAGAAAACGCTTGAGATGTTTGGCAGTGAATGGAAGGAGAAAATAGGATGACTCCACTGGAGTAGTAGGACTGATGTGGGAAATAAAGGCAAAAAGAAAAATTAAATTTCCTTACTACTTATAGCCCACCGACAAGTCCTTGAAACAGGCAGAGTGACATTCCTCTAGGGACTCAGTTGTCTCAATGCTTTGCTAAGGGCAAAAGGCAATCTTAGCCTGACCGCCAGGATCCTGTAAGTCTACTTTAACATATAAAAATTCCTTTGGAAACTTCCTTTATCTCTACCCCTCAAGATACATGTTGGCCATCATCCTCCAAGCATATGACCCATTGATACACATCTGAAGGGTCTCATGACTGAGTTTTTACTAAACTTTTTCCAACAATAGCTAGCCCCCTCAAGGTCCTGGAAAACTTGCTTCCAAAATTCCTTAGAGCTTACGTTCTCCCTAACCCCCTCCCAACTTGAAAGTATATAATGGGCCACTCCTCATGACCCCAGTGCAGTTCTTTTTGACCACGGGTCCTGTCCCTAGGCTTTAATAACACCACCTTCACCAAAAAAGATATCTCAAGGATTCTTTCTTGACCATCGGCTCTGGACCTTAACGTTTTTCCTACATCAGAATCATGTGCACATTGACCCAGAGAGACGAATGCAGAAATGCCAGGGAGATAAACACACACACACACACACACACACACACACACACACACACACACACACACACACTGAGACACACAAAGAGACACACACCCAGAGAGATATACAGAGAGCACACCCACACCCACTGACACAAGCAGAGATCTGAAGAGAGCTTGTGGCTGAAGCAGGCCCAGAAGGGTGAGGCATCCAGCACAAAAGGGAAAAAGGAGCCATCTTTGTGGCTATCCAGGATGTTACGGTAAAGCAGTTGCTGAGCTCATTTCAGGAGAGGAGAGGGTGAATGCTATGGCTAGCAATTCAACATAATCCCCTTTCACAGGAAAATGTGTTCCTTGAGGTTGAAAAGGAAAAAAAAAAAAAGTCAGGAGTAGACATATTTTGGAGAAGTTGCCAGAACCCAGATGAGTTCTGAGTGGGCTTTGTCTGTGGCCCTGGCACTCAGAAGGGACCCGCCTCAGGAAGCAACTGTAGACCCCTGAGCGTCTGGAGGAATGGCCAGTCTGGGTCGGAGAGCCCGTGGTGCCCAGAAGGGTGGCTATAGGCTGCCGTGGTTCTCAGTGCACAGGCACCCCCCCACGCGGGGGGAGGGGGACGAGACCCCAAAGGAATCGGACACTGGGTTCCAGCCACAGCCAGTCCCGGCACCTGAGCAGCTACAGGGTAAATGGATGAGTTGCTCCCGGGGTAAGACGTGGAGCTCACACTTGAACTTTAGGCTGTCACATCTGCCAGGGACAGCGGAGATCATTTTCCAGAGAGCACTGAAGCTCTGAGGTTAAGCAGTCGGCCTGAGCGCGTGCAGTGAGTTATGGTGGCCCGGCATACTCGCTCAACAAGGGCTGCTGCCCCGGAGGTCAGTGTTTTTACTTCTTGGAGGGAGATCAAGTCCGTGCGGCTGGGCTAACCTGACAGTAGGTACAAGCATCTCCGAGAAAGCCCTGGGGACCTGTCATAGAAGTTTCTGCTTCATTCGATCGGGGGCGGGGGCGCGGGGGACGGGCGGGGGCGGGGCTCTCCACCCCTTTGGTCCAGCTATCCTTTTTTTTTTTAAAGGTTTTATTTATTTATTTATTATTTATTTTTTTAAAGATTTTATCTATTCGACAGAGAGAGAGGGAACACAAGCAGGCAGAGTGGGAGAGGGAGAAGCGGGCTCCTGATCCCAGGACCCCAGGACTACGACCTGAGCCGAAGGCAGACGCCCAACGACTGAGCCGCCCAGGCGCCCCTATTTATTTATTTGACAGAGAGAGACACAGCGAGAGAGGGAACACAAGCAGGGGGAGAGGGAGAGGGAGAAGGAGGCTTCCCGCCGAGCAGGGAGCCCGCTGTGGGGCTCGATCCCAGAATCCTGGGATCATGAGCTGAGCCGAAGGCAGACGCTTAACGACTGAGCCATTCAGGAGCCCCAGGGGTCCAGCTATCTTTGATGAAGACTTCACTTTGGTCACAAAAGGCTTACAGTGACTCGAGTCCTTCAGAGCGTAGGTGATTTAGACAGAATCAGGAAGGGAGTGAACTGCTAACTGATGGCATTCAAGAGCCGGCTGTGACCTTCGTCCCAGCATGGAGGCTCCCCACTTCCTCTCCCTCCCCACCCCCTCGCTGCTTGGGAATCCGTTGATTTGCAAAGTGGCATCTGGTGTGAGAGGGGTGCCAGTTTAGCGGAAGAAGGGAAGGGCAGGATCTCGCACTGGTAGTGAAGGCATCTTCCTTCCCAACAACCACACAAGACTTGCTGGACCGAGGGCAGGTGGAAGCCTGAAATTACCGGCCGACGGGGGCTTCTGGCTAATCTCTTCATGAACTCGTTATGGCACCCGTGCCCCTCATCATGTGGGTCTCCCATCGAACACACCCTGACCGTCACCTTTGGCGCCCTGACCACTCCTGGGGTGGGAAGTGGGAGGGTGAGACCAAACTCCTGTCCACGTCGGGAGGGGGGCAGGAGCCAGGCATCCAGGTCCGCAGTGGCTTGCTCGGGGTCTTACAGAGTCCTCAGGACCCAGGCGTCCTGGCTCCCAGTCAGGCTGGCGGATGCAGGCGCCTTTGATGCTCCCTGGAACCCTGAGAGCGCTGGAGGGCGGCTCTTCTCAGAAAGCGTGTCACATTTACTTCACTTAGGACTTGGGCCTGCCGCTGGGGCCAGAGGTGAGTGAGGGAAATGTGGTGAAGAGCAGCAAAAGAAAACCAATCTCCCCTGCTGTACCCCCACCCCCACCCCCAAGTGACTCAATTGGTCATTGAGATGAGAAAACAGCCACAAATTCTTTCTCCTCCCGGCTAGGAGCTTCCTTTTGAATGCAAAGGAGAGATGGGGAGCTCTCTGCAGAGTCAAACGTAGATCTCCATCTCAATGCCCAGAGACAAAGGACAAAAAATGTGAGGAATTTCCAAAGCGCCTCTTGCAGACAGCATCTCCCCCACCCTCTGGCTCAGTTCCACCGCACCACGATGGGAATGGCGGCTTTCTTCTGTGGGCCTGGCCTGGCCTGCTGCCCACTCGCTAAAAGATTGGATCTGAGGACAAATGAAATTAGGAATCTCCCTTCGCAGCCTCATGTTCTTGTGCTCCTGGAAGAAGATACTTGTGTGAACCTGGAGAGTGGGTGGGCCTGGTGAAGGGGCATGGTGGGGCACCCCACAGGCTCCCTTAATCCCCACCCCCCCACTGTGGGCAGCCCCTGTGATGGCGGGGCCAGGAGACGGATGCACCCCACCCACTCCAGAGCAATGAGAATGTTCTCACTTTCTTAGGGAGGGCCTTTAAAAGGAGCCTCATTTGGTTAAGGGCTCTTTTGTTCTCCTTCCCCGTTGGAGGCTGAACAAAAGGGAATAAGCTTCCAGGACGTCATAAGGAGTGAATAAAAAGACTGGGAAAGAGCCCATAGAACTCTCATTTTAGGACACCTCTGAGTCAGAGAGAGGGACACTCGCTGTCCTGAGGCCCTTTTCAGTCTGGGAAAATGTCTCCTGGCCTGCATTGTGCCCATTTATTTAACACTAATTTTCCTTCCCTTCCCTGCAGGATGCTGGGTTCTTTGGGGGGTCACTGTGACCCCTGAGAAGGTGAGAAAAAAAAAACAAGATGACAACCCATACATAATCTGGGGGGAGGGTGGGTTGGGAGTGGTAACACTGGATTTCACAGGGGGCACCTGGCTGGCTCAGTCAGTGGAGCTTGGGACTCTTGATCTTGGGGTTGTAAGTTTGAGCCCCATGTTGGGGGTAGAGATGACTTAAAAATAAAATCTTTAAGGGGCGCCTGGGTGGCTCAGTCGGTTGAGTGTCTGCCTTTGGCTCAGGTCATGATCCCAGAGTCCTAGGATTGAGCCCATGTCATTGGGCTTCCTGCTCAGCGGGAAGACTGCTTCTCCCTCTCCCGGCCACTCCCTGCTTGTACTCTTTCTCTCTTTCTGTCAAAGAAATAAATACAACCTTAAAAATAAATAAATAAAAATAAAAAAAGAAAATCTTTAAAAAGCAGAAGAACAAAACAAAAAAAACCCCACACTGGTTTTCAAAACCTATGCAGGACTGTTCCACTTATCACATGCTAATAATAGGGAATGACCTTGTTCACTGGCTGCCCTGACCTACAACTAGGTAGGCTTGCTTCAGGCTCTCCTTGCTCCCCTCTGGCTGCCAGACTAGCTTCTTCACGCCCTAGCCTGGTCATGCTGTTGTCAATGTTAGAACCCACAGGAGCACCTGCTGACTACTGTATCTGGCCCCGGGGTCTTGGTGTGACACTCAAGGTCTAACAGCAGCCCGGGGTCTCCTCTTCCCAGTCTCAACAAACTCACTTCTCACTGCCCTTCAACAGGGCCACCCTGGCCTGCCATTTATCCCAACCTTCCCCACAAACAGTCCGTTCTTACCTTCTTGACTCTTATCCCATCCAACATGAAGGACACCTCCCTTCCTCTCCTTCTCCTCCCCCCCATTTCAATATGGCATTTCATAAACTCACCCCTCTTCACTGCTCATCACCTTCATCATCTAGCTTGATTTACTTACTTTTCCTTTAGGAAGGACCTCTGACAAACCCCACCTCCCCTCTGGGTGTCAGGCAGGCCTGGCCTCAGAGTGCTGAATAGCCTGACACTCTTACTCTCTTACTCATTTACCCTTGGGGAAGTGATGGACCTTTGAGCCTTTTTTTCCCCCTCATCTGTGAAATTGGGAAATGATTACCCAGCTTATAGGCCTTCATGATGATTGTGCGAGATGATAATAACATTGTAGTAAGTGCTCAACACGTCTCCCTCTTTTTTTCCCAAATTCCCTCAATTCTGATGTATTCAGTGTGCCTTGCCTTCATGGGTACTTTTTGCTTTGGAACTGCCTTTGGGAACTCAAATGATTTATAATCTCCTTGAGGTCAGGGGTGTTAACAAAATTCAACTGAATAAATGTGAAGATCTTACTGGCTTTATTCAATGACTCATGAATCGGCAGCATCCTACCTAGCAGGAGTTCTGAGAAGTTGTACAAAATGGAAGACTCAGGGGAGGCGGGTGGGGGGATGGGTTAGCCTGGTGATGGGTATTAAAGAGGGCACGTTCTGCGTGGAGCACTGGGTGTTATGCACAAACAATGAATCATGGAACACTACATCCAAAACTAATGATGTAATGTATGGTGATTAACATAACAATAAACAATAAAGAAATGGAAGACTCATAGGTAGGAGGAGTCAGGGCAAGGCAGTGATTCTTGCAACGAGTGGATCATTTCAGGCAAGGTCACCTTCCCTTGGAGGACACCAGGACACCAGGGGTCTATAACGCAGATTTCCTCATTGGTGTTGACCAGGAAATTCCAGACTGACTGGTGAAAATTACATTCTTGGCAAAGGCTGAAACTGCAGTTTGGTTAGGTGACATGGGCCTTAGCACAAGTGCCTCCATGTTGGGCTTGTTGTTTTTTTTTTTTTTAACAAGGGAGACCCTATTCTGATGGTTCTTAAAGTGAGGTCCTCTGACCACAGCATCAGCATCTCTTGGGAACTTGGTAGGAAGGCAAATTCCTGGGCCCCACCCCAGTCCTGATGAACCATTGACTCTGGTGTGTGGCCCAGCAATCTGTGTTGTACGAAGCCTTCCAGATGATTCTGGTGGATGCTCAAGTTTGAGAACTGCTGCTCTATTCCATTGCTTGGAGCCTGCACGTGCTGCAGAATAGCACAGGACTCATCACACTTCATGAGCTTCAAAAAGCCAGTCAACCAGCTCTCCAACCAATTAAGTTGCCCTATTCCCCAGAGTTGACTCTCTTCATTCAGTCCCTGGAGGTAGGCACCTTTGAGACAGCTGGTTTTCTTCCTGTTGATGCTTCATTGTGTGTGCCCTCTCTCTGACATTTTGTGGCAGCCAGGAGCTTGGACGGCTGTTAACAGAGAGGTACAGGCTCCCCAAGACCCATGTGGGGTGCATTCCTGGGCCCTGCTTTTCTGAGCCTGCCTCAGGGTTTCCCAGAAGGCAGAAAAAGGCGGTGCTGGGTGGAGGGCGGGAATATAGGCAGTGTGTGCTTGGCCTTTGTGGAAACTGAGGGGAAGATTCACCCTGTACCCCAGGCAGCTTTCCTCAGGGAGCAGGGGCTGCCTGTACAGCTGAGGAGGGCCAGCCTGGCATGAATGGAGACCTTGTATCAAAGACCTTGCTGGAGCCAGGAGCCACAACACAGGGGCTTTTCACGGGCAACCTCGCAACAGAGTAGGCATTGAGTGTGACTGGTGGCTTGCGGGCAGACGTGGGGTCTGGTAGACGCGTGGCATCAGTGGAACAACATTGTTGCTCCTGCTGACCCTGCCTTGGCTGGGGGTAGGGGTGCTTAGATATCTCCTTTCAGAGGGGAAGACTCGAAGAGTCATATTGTCCATTGCTTAAGCTGCTCTGACATCCTCCTCCTCCCATGTGCCATGAATCACTGTGCAAGGCTGTTGCAGGGGCACAGAATGTGAGCAAGGGGGTCCATGTGTGCAGGGAGTATGCTGGGATGCTGGGCAGGAACAGGTTAAAGACAGCTGCTTGGAGACATTGCCAAAGCACAACTCTGGGGGCTTGCTACAAGGCCAGGGAGGCTGCCAGCCGTGCTCTATCCATTGAAGGGGGATGGAAGCCCAGTGTGCCCCCACCAAGGGGTCATTGAGAGGTGAGGAAGCACTGCTGGGGGGCTGTGTGGAGTCTACTAGTGAGGGACAGATGACAACTGCCAGGGGCATTCAAGACAGGGTGATGACGAGGAGGGGCGTATAGTGGGGTTAATGCTACCAAAGGAGATTCCCTCTGTCACATATAGACACATCCCCTTTGTCACCTGCAGCCAAACCTCACCTCCCCAAGGTGGTTAATTGATCAGCTAGCCAGGTTCCTGGCTTCCTCTCTCTTCTTGCACTGTCTTTTCTTCTTTCCTTTCTTTTTAAAGATTTTATTTATTTATTTGAGAGAGAGACACAGTGTACAAACAGGAGGAGCGGCAGGCAGAGGGAGAGGGAGAAGCAGACCCTCCCCACTAACGAGGGAGACCAATGAGGGGCTCCATCCCAGGACCCTGGGATCATGACCCAAGTCAAAAGCAGATGCTTAACCAACTGATCCACTTAGGCACCCCTTATACTGTCTTTTCTAGGATGACCCATTGTCCTGGATGAACTGGGACCAAGGATTTCCTGGGATGCAGAACATTTGGTGCTAAAATTGGGTCAGTTGGTCACCCTGCTTTCATCTTGGATAGCTTTTACTCCATTTGAAACTTCTTATACTTATCTCCCATGACTCCCCCACCAAAAATTTGATAATAAAAGGGGATGGGACAGTTTTGCCACTTGCAATCATGGTTAATGGTGTATCATCTTCGGATATGGATGTGTTGAAGCCCTGGGTTGAAAGAAAACCAGGAAGCAAGTTGTGGCTTTAGTGTATTTAGACTGAGGAGGTGGCCATGCTTCCTCCATTTTCACTCTCTGGACACATAGATCCCCTACTTTTTTCCTCCTTTGTAAGGGTTCTTGCACTTAGCCTGGCAGATCCCACTCATCCCTCCCAATGGCCCACGCTGGGTGAGGTGGCCTCTCGTGTGCTTATAATATCATATGTGAGACACACACACACACACACACACACACACACACACACACACACTTGCATGCACATGTGCATATATGCCCAGCACTCCTCACACTCAGTTCCTAATCTGCTCCAGGAGACTGTGACCTCCTCAAAGGAAGGATTATTTTCTTTCCTTTTTTTTTGGTATCTGCTGCCACATGGAAGGCTCAGGATTTCCCATCCAGGAGAGAATGAGGGGCAACTTCATGGACAAGGGGGTCTGCATGGTTGACTTGGGTATTGTAGGGTAGGGATGGGGCGGTGGCCTTCTGGGAGGGAGCTGTGTAGCACCTGGGAGAGCTGAGGCCTGGGTTTCTCCTGGCTGCCGCCCCTGCTTCTCCTGTCTCCAGAGCAGTCTTGAGTCAGTCCTCCTGGCGTCTGCGCTCAGCCCTGGGTGGCTGTGGCTGTCATGCAGTGGTGACTCACTGCTCCCTGGGGCTCAGTTTTTTTCCTGAGCCTATTGACAGGCCAGTCCAGGAGGTCTTGCATGCACAGCCCTCTCAAAATGACAGCTGCCTCAGGGGCCACTTGATTTTCAGGGAAAATGCTGTTCTGCTTTCACTCTTTCATCACAAACAAATGACTCCAGCCAGGTCATCCTGGAGCACCTGTGGGCTTAGGTTTTCTGGTCGTGCTTGGTGTGTCCACCTGTCTCCTTCAAAGGTCTCCCCTGGGGCCCCAGCCAGACTGTCATAAGCTCCCAACCTTGGGGTAGGAGGCCCCCCGGAGAATACCTGGGGGCAGAGGGTATGAACTCAAGGTAAGCACCAGGAAGGCCAGGGCTCTGGGCTACTTAGCTAACCAGGGCAGGCCCCGCCCCACTCCATGAATCACGGAGGAATCATGGTCTTTCTTCCTTCTCTTCTGTTCTCACTTTCCCTATCTATGCCTCTCTCCTCCTCAGCTGGCAGCCCTTGCATCTTAGCCCAGGAGATGAATGAACGAGTCTCTTTCAACCACCCTGGAGACCCCACTGCTGCTTTGTTTTTCCTTTTTTTCTTTTAAGATTTTATTTATTTATTTGACAGAGAGAGACACAGTGAGAGAGGGAACACAAGCAGGGGGAGTGGGAGAGGGAGAAGCAGGCTTCCCGCGGAGCAGGGAGCCCGATGCGCGGCTGGATCCCAGGACCCTGGGATCATGACCTGAGCCAAAGGTGGATGCTTAACGACTGAGCCACCCAGATGCCCCGCTGCTTCGTTTTTCTTTGTGGTACTTATTACAACCTGAAATCGATTGCCTCTTCTCTGCTGCCTTCCCAGTTTGAATAGGTAGAGAGCAGAGACTAGCTTATTCACCCAACTGTGCCCCAGCACTCAAAAGAGTGCCTGGTACATCATAATTAATGACTGAATGAACGAGGCCAAGTATTTGGTCAAGGCCCCAAGCTACAGCAATTTAATGCAGGACAGTGCCAAGGTGCTGTGTTTAGAAGTTTCCTGGGACATGGGGCGCCTGGCTGGCTCAGTCGGAAGAGCATGTGACTCTTGATCTTGGGGTTGTGAGTTTGAGCTGAGCCCCGTGTTGGGTACAGAGATTACTTAAAAAAAAAAAAGTTTCCTGGAACAGAGAGCTGGGAATTTAGGGGTAGGGAAAGCCCCCTGCAGTTGTAAACCTACTTTTTTTTTTTTTTTTTAACCCAGGGGAGCCATAGGAGGCTGGAGGAAATTTTGGGCAGAGAGAGAGTGACCTCCCCACCCCCCGCTAATTGTGTGCCTTACTTTCCAAAAGGGGAAACCTGCAGACTCTCTCCCTGTGCTCTCTGCATCTTCTCACGAGTCCTGCTGTGCTAAGGTCCACACTCCTTTGGTCCAGAGCACTGAGTTTATCTCTCCTTCTGTCCTCCAGCTCTGTCTGCTCTGTGACCAGGGCTCCTCTGGTGACATGGTGACTGGTCCTGGGAGGGACAGTGATGATCCTGTGCTCAGGCTCCTACAGAAGAACAAACTGAGGCTCAGACTCGTGGAGTCATTTGTTCGAGACCACACTGTCCTTGACAGAGCCGAGAATTCATTCACGAACTGTGATTGGTATTTACGGTTTGGCAGAGCTGACGTATCTTGACAGGAAAACTAGCAGAAAGAAAAAAAAAGTAATTGACTTCAAAACCATGCTAAACTTAAAAATAGTTGTTTAGGGATGCATACACATGCACTAAAGATATTCTGGAAAGTAAGACTAAAAATATAAAAACTTCAGGAGACTCATTGTCTTGAGGTGGAGGATAGAGCAGGCTGTAAGATGGCACAGAAGGAGCTTTGGACAGATTACTAAAATGTTCTTTGTTAAGCGGGTCTCTCATGTGTGGGTATTCATCATATTTTACTATTATTTTTTAAGAATTTATATTAAGTATTCTCTACATCCAACGTGGGGCTTGAACTCACAACCCTGAGATCAAGAGCGGTGTGCTCCACAGACTGAGCCAGCCAGGTGCTCCCATTATATTATTTATTTTTTTTAAAGATTTTATTTATGTATTTGACAGAGAGAGACACAGCGAGAGAGGGAACACAAGCAGGGGGAGTGGGAGAGGGAGAAGCAGGGAGCCCGATGCTGGGCTTGATCCCAGGACCCTAGGATTATGACCTGAGCCGAAGGCAGACGCTTCACGACTGAGCCACCCAGGCGCCCCCAAGATTGTTTTTGATGAAGCTGTATAAGATTAATTTTGTTCAATCTTAACCCATGAGTTTTTTTATTGTTCTGTGTGATGATATAGGAAATATGCATGAAAAACTTCTAGTGCGTATTGAAGTATGATGGTTGTTTTAAGAAAAAAGCATGTGTGGGTTTCTTGAGTTGTGAACTGAACTAGCTGCTTTCTTCATGGAAAACTTTTTTTTTTACTTCAAAGAATGACAAATTGTTTATTATTTTTGCAGATATTTTTGAAAGTGATCAAAGTGAGACTGTCACTTCAATGAAAACAACTGATAGTAATTGTTTGTTGCCAATTATAAAACATCAGCTTTAAAGTGGAAATTAGAATCTGGAAACCTTGTATCTACCTCTGTGAGCTTGACAGCTGACTAATACTTAAAGTCTTTTCTGATGGGATTGGTGTTGAGATTAATTAATGTAGCTTTTGATATTATATGAAATGGGCCCTTGCTTGGAAGAGTCTTATGATTTGGGATGAGCCAATATATATATATTTTCAGGTAGGCTCCATGTCTAATGTGGGGCTTGAACTCATGACCCTGAGATCAAGAGTCACATGCTCTACCAACTGAGCCACTGGATGTCCTACCAATATTTTATTTATTTATTTATTTTTAAAGATTTATTTATTTGAGAGAGCAAGAATGAGAGAGAGAGAGTACATGAGAGGGGAGAGGGTCAGAGGGAGAAGCAGGCTCCTCACCGAGCAGGGAGCCCGATGCGGGACTCGATCCCGGGACTCCAGGATCATGACCTGAGCCGAAGGCAGTCGCTTAACCAACTGAGCCACCCAGGCGCCCTGTCCTACCAATATTTTAAAAAATATTTTATTTATTTATTTGAGAGAGTGAGAGAGCAGGAACAGGGAAAAGGGCAGAGGGAGAGGGAGAAACAGACTCTGCTCTGAGCTGGGAGCCCAACATGGAGCTTCATCCCAGGACCCTGAGATCATGACCTGAGCCGAAGGCATGGTGGGCATCCCCCCCCCCAATATTTTTTTAAATGACCAATCCAGGAGATTGCAAAATCATGAATAGATACAAAGATCCATTCAAAAGTCAAGAGAGACTAATGTATTTCATTGTAACAGAGAATACAAGTTCAGTGATATGGTTTCAAATTCCACATTGCAAGCTATCTTTAAGAAAATATACCACTTGGGGCGCCTGGGTGGCTCAGTTGGTTAAGCGTCTGCCTTCGGCTTGGGTCATGATCACAGGGTCCTGGGATTGAGCCCCGTGTTGGGCTCCCTGCTTGCAGGGAACCTGCTTTTCCCTCTCCTCCCTGCTCATGCTCTATCTCGCTCTCTCTCTCAAATAAATAAATAAATAAAATCTTAAGAAAAAAATAAAATAAAATAAAAAAGAAACTGTACCACTTGTTCAGTTATCAGAAGAATATCCACAATTATCAGAAAAGGCTATGAAAGGGGCCTGGGTGGGGCAGTCAGTTAAGCATCTGACTTTTGGTTTTGGCTCAGATCATGATCTCAGGGTCGTGAGATTGAGTTCCCTGTTGGGCTCTGTGCTGGGCGCGGAGTTTGCTCAAGATTCTCTCTCTCCCTCTGCCCCCCTCTCCCCATCCCTCTCTAAAAGAAAAGAAAAAAAGAAAAGGCTATGAAAATTTTATACCTGTTCTCAATGGCAAATCTGAGTGAGGCCAGAATTTCCTCATACTTCAACGAAAACAACATTTCACAGTAGATTGAATGCAGAAGCCGACACAAGAGTCCAGCTGCCCTTTACTCATCCAGAAAATAAAGAGATTTGCAGACACATACAACAATGCCGCTCTGCTCACAAGTATATTTTTGTTTTATAATACAGCTTTTAAAAATAAAAGTATTATTTATGTTAACATGGAATGGGGTTATTATTGTTAATTTAAAGGAATCCATAGTTTTTTATTTCAATTTCTAATGTGGCCAGTAGCAGTACATAGAATCCAGCTATTTCATGTTTCTACACTCTGCACCCAATCCCAATGTGTGTGTTTTCCCCAACTACCAAGCAATTCTCTGACACTAACTGGGTGTCCTACAATACAACTAAATTCTGACACTATCTACCTGGAGATGGCATCAGATCCCACAGGTTTAAGGCTCAGCCTTACAACACTGCCCCTACCTCCCTTCACCCCTCAGATCCCAATCACAAGCCCATGTTGTCACCTGTGCTTCTCACCGATGGGCTATAGATCAGAGGTTCCAATGATCCCCTCCCCGGATTCAATTAATTTGCTAGAGTGGCTCACAGAACTCAGAGAAACATTTTACTTACTAGATTATCGGTTTATTATAAAACGGTATATAACTCCAGAACAGAGAGATGGAAGAGATGTATAGGGCAGGGTATGGGGAAAGGGTGCAGAGCTTCCAAGCTCTCTCTGAGCATGGCATTCTTCTTAGCCTCTACCTCTTCATCAGCACGGAAGCTCTACCCTCCCTGTTTTTTGGGTTTTTATAAAGGCTTCATTACATAGGCATGATTGATTAAGTCATTGACCATTGGTGACTGAACTCAATATACAGCTCCTATCCTCTCTCTGGACCAGGGTGAGAGGGGTGGGACTAAAAGTTTCAGCCCTCTAATCACAACATTGGTTGTCCTGGCAACCAGCCCCCCATCCTTGGAGATTTCCCTACGTTATCTCATTAACATAACAAAAGACACCTTTACCGCTCTCAACACTTAGGGTTTTAGGAGCTGTGTGGCATGAATGGGAATGAAAACCAAATTTATCTTATTATAAATCAGCATATCAGCAACAATATTTAAGACTGTAAAGGAATCCTAAATCCAAAAAATTTGAGAAGCAATAGAGGGAACATAAGGCAGCTAGCAAGTTACAGGATTCTTGGAATTGCTGAAAGGTCAAACAGTGGCAAGGAAGCCAGAGGGTGGCTTCCCTGGGACCTGCTACTGCCCTTGTGACTGGAGGACAAGGGAGTGGATGGTGTACCAGTGGCCCTGAGCAGGAGCTTCCTTTTGGGACTTGGCATTAAAAAGGACTAGAGTCAGGGATACCTAGTGGGAACTAGAATCATGTCAGGGGCTCCTTGACTGGAGCTCAAAATATGAAGGAGGTGAGTCCCTGCTGGAAAACCCACTTGTCCCCAAGTGTCCTGGTTTCTCTCTCGCTCCTGTTACCCAATTTCACTGGACAACCCTGTTTGGAAGCTAGTTCTCAGCAGACCCTGGGGAACACAGCTTGTTGGAGTCAGTCTTCCGAGCAGAGGAGAGCAGGCAGCTGAGACAATAGGCACTTGCCTGGCCCAAAAAAGGAAGGAAAGAACCAGGATGTTGGCGGGAGGGAGCCACAGGGATGAGAAAGGCTGCTCAAGATGGGAGGGTGTTGTACTCTTGTGAGGGAGGTGGGCGGAGTAGAGGAAGAAGAGGCAAACCCAGGCCAGGTGGGGATAAGGGCAGAAGGGAGAGTTGGCAGAGTCCAGGCCGAATGTTAACCAATTTCCATATGAAAAGGGCTTAGTAGGGCCAACTGATTGGAACTGGAAATAAGGAACTTACTTAGCAATTGTCTGCACGCTACTCTTAGGGTCTGTCTGCTTCTTGGGGAGATTGTTGGATACTGGGCATGGAAAGGTTAGTGTCATCTATTCCCAGGTTAATAATTTTAAAGTCTCTTACATGCAGTCTAGATAAGATTTCCACCCGGATGATGAGGTGTCTTCTCCTGTGGCTTAGGTAACTCATTCATGCTCCGGTCACCTGAAATGGACTTCTTCCCAGAATGCTACCCTGGTTCCTAAACTAGCCTCCTATAGCTCAGGCTTTATTGTCATTAGCTCATTAACGTCTGTCTCTTCCGTCAATCTAAATAAAAAAATAAACTGAGGCAATCTCGGAATTACCAGAACTTGAGTCATCGGGGAAATGCACGCTGTAGGAAGCCAGAGATGAGTCCCTGCAGGGTATTTACCTGCTGTATTTACCTGCGAGGAGGGCAAAGCGGGGAGTCCGGCCAGCGTCCAAGCAGTAAGTTCATTGGCTTGAGGGTGAGGAGAGATTCTTGCCGGACGTTCATGGGTCAGGCGCTAAGTCTCAGTCTTAACGTGAATCCGCCTAGAGCGGGAAATCAAGCGCAGCCCTTCATCCTTAGGGCGCATGCGTGAGGTTCTCCATTTCCTCTCCTCCGATTCCATTTTAGACTGAAATCTTTTCTCACTTCCCACCGGCGGTAACTGCATCTCCGTGGCCAGCTCCTGGCACGGTGCAGCAGTACCCGTCCCCCGTCCTCGGTTTCTCTTTCCGGGGTTCCAGTTCCCCGTGGTCAGCCACGCTCAGGCTGTCTGCCGAATCTGCCGAAGGTCAATGATAGCCTCGCTCTGCGTCACAGTGCTCTGTCATCACCTTAGTTCCTCTCCTCCGGGTTATCATCTCCCATCGTTCTGAGAGGAGGGGTGAGTAGAGTACAATAAGATATTTTGAGACAATATTCGCATAACTTTTGTTACAGTATATTGTTATACATGTTCTTTGTATTATAATTGTTAGTTTCTTACTGCACCTAATTTATAAGTTAAACTTTGCTGTACGTATGTGTGTATAGGTACCATCCGCAGTTTCAGGCATGACTGGGGGTCTTGGAACACTCCCCCATGGATTGGGGGGTCTCTTGTGCTTGGTACAAGGGAGGTACTTAATAAATACTTGATGAGTGAACAAATGGCTGATTGTTGTAGGAATATGGGGCTGCATCCCCATCCTTGGGGTTCACATGGAGCAACTGTCCCCTCCCTCCTGCCTTCAGAGTCCCAAGGAGCCAGAGAAGAGACCCGTGTTGGGAGATCTTTCTTCCCTAGTGTATGCAGCTCACAGAAAAGAGCCAGGAGCCTGAAGTTGAATTCTGGCTCTCACACGGTGGCTGTGAAGTGTCCGGCAACCCACATAAGTTTTCTCAGTCAGTCTCCATCTTCTCATGGATAAATTAGAGACAGTAATACTTGCTTTCCCCACCTCTGGAGATTGTTGTGAAGGTGAGAGATGATGTTACTGATAGAGTAGCACCAACGCACAGACCTGAATTCAGAGGAGCCCTTGAACTCTCCTCCTGCTTTAAGCCCTGGGTGGCCACACTGATGTCACCAGCCCTGCTGTTTATCTCCTTCGGAGAGGAAATGTTAACTGGAAGCACTTCAAGGGACACAGCTCTTTGTGGAGCTGGCCACATCTCCACAGGCTTCTGAAAGCGGTGGGGGAGGGAACCTCCAGCAGCAGGTGTGGGGTGTGCTGGCCAGCCAAAGGGCCGAGCCCATCTCCCTCCACCACTGCCACTGTGGGGCTCACACATGGGGCAGCTGATGTAGAGAGCAGAACAGGTTAGACCCAAGAGTTCTGATTCCCAGATCCGCTCTGGTCCTGGACAGGTCCTCGTGCCGCCAAGGACAAATGAAAGAGATAGGTCATGAGCAGAAAGAAGCCTCTTGGAAATGCCTTTGTCCCTTCTCTGCAGAGAATTATGCCAAATCCTGGGATATAGGGACTAAAGGCACAGCTTTGCCCTCAAAGAGATTATGATTGAGCAGGCAGTAGATGGATGCCCTTATCCAGGGCAAAGACCCTGCCTTGTTAAGGAGCAGTGAAGGCTGAGGCTTGTCGGGGGCGGAAGCAGTGGGTGGGTGACCCTGCCCCACTGCTGCTAGCTGGCTCTTTCTCTCTTGGAACTGCTGAGGCAGGTCTGCCAGGCACTAAGGAGGGTGCTTCCTGGCTCCAGGCACTGGGGGTTGACTAACACCGTTGCCGTTGGAAAGGGCTTGTCTCAGAGGAAGGCCTGAAGTTCCTGAGGAGAAACAATCTCACTTCCTCATTTCTCCAGTTGAAATGCTACACGACTTTCATCAGGGGCCATTAGAGCCCCTGGGCCTGGCCCACAGAAGCCTGAGAGGCCCCACCAGTAGGGGATTGGAGGTGAGATGGTCTGCAGGAATGCAGTCGTTCCCTGCCCCCCCCCCCCAATGCCTTAATCCCCAGGGCCTGGGGGAGGGTGTGGCTGGTACCAGCTAGGACTGTAGGTTCACCACCAAAGCCCCTCTGAAGCCGGGAGGCCAGAGTATATGAATTATAGGCCTGGCCCAGCTGAGCTGGGGAGCCCTGGGCCTCACACTGCTCTAGGGTAGATAAGGATGGATCAAAGCGGCCAAACCCTCCTACACCCCTATGTCAGGATCCATCACCCAGTGGCTAGAGGAGTGACAAGACAGATAATATATATACAAGGAGGGGATTTTGTGTTTCCTTTTGAAGTCCTTTGCGCAAACATCTTGTGTGTAAAGCAGCCCATGCACATCTGCTGCACAGCCCCCCACCCTTCTGGTGTTGGGTCTTACACCCCCCGCCTCCCCCTGGTCCTCCTATTAGGCCTGTCCTGTGTCCTTTCTGGTTTATCCCTTGGAGCCCAGGTTGACTTGAAATGAACATCAACAGTAGCTTCTGTGAACCTCAGTAAGACCCCTGGGGGGGGCTATGTGCCCACCCATGGCAGTCTTGGAGTCAGCAGACACTTTGTTACAGCCTTTAATCTAGCCTATATTAGCCTAAATCCTGGAGGAAGAGTGGATTTTCCTGGAGGTTTTGTGGAGGTCAGGCTGGGGGCATTTCACACGTCCATCCCCCCAGCAACCCTTCCCTGCCCAGTAGACAGCCTGGCCCACTCCGCATCCTTGTTCCTCAGTGCTGGCTGCCAGCCCCCTCTTCCCTTCTGTTCCTTATTCGGACTCTAAAAACCCCACTGTTGTCCAGTGCAATGGGGCCTTTCCCAGGTCCTTCCCTCAGGCCTCCTCGGGGTTTCCCTGCAGCTTACAGACTGCAGCTTTCACCTGGCACACAGACTCAGAGCAGACTCAGCCAGCAGCTGCCATGTGAATACCTGTGCTGTGACTGCCTTCTTAAACCTGCCCCGGCTGCATCTTGTCTGCTTCATCCCCCCGGTCCTTTTTATTTAAAAAAATTTTTTTTCTTTTTATTTTTTTAGTAATCTCTGTTCCCAGTGTGAGGCTTGAACTCATAACCCCAAGGTCAAGAATCACATGCTCTACTGAGCCAGTCAGGCGCCCCCCCTCATCCCACTACTAAAGCAGAGAAGAGTTTAATTGTGGGGTGTGCAGTCCCCGTTGCAGGGTGCAGGGCCCGGCTGGGTGGGTGGCTGTCCAAGTTCCTGTGTGCCCTGGGGTATTTTCAAAGCTCAGGGCTGGGGTCTTTGCTCTCAGGATCCAGGAACTCATCCCCGCCTCCCCCAAACCCTAACAATCTTTCCTTCCTCCAAACAAAGAACCCTTTTGATCTTTATCACTCTCTTGGAACATACATGCCAAATGTCTTTGATAATAAAAATAAGATTATCAGCAAACACTCAGCACTTACTGTGTTCTAGGTACTATTCTAAGCACTTTATAGTTATTAGTTCATTAAATCTCAGTAGTTGTGGTGGGGGGGTCTGTCTAATTTTTTTTTTTTAAAGATTTTATTTATTTATTTCAGAGAGAGAATGAGAGATAGAAAGCACGAGAGGGAAGAGGGTCAGAGGGAGAAGCAGACTCCCTGCTGAGCAGGAAGCCCGATGTGGGACTTGATCCCGGGACTCCAGGATCATGACCTGAGCCGAAGGCAGTCGCTTAACCAACTGAGCCACCCAGGCGCCCCTAATTTCTTTAATTATATAGTGAAGTCCTCAAGGGCAGAGACTGCGGTGACACATCTTTGTGTCCCACAAATTCCTTGCACTCTAGGAATGTTTGCTGATTGACTCAGTCTGCCCTTGGGAGGTGCCATCCCATACTGGTTACTCACTTTCCCTTTCTCTTCAAATGGAACTAGGATTTCCTTTTTTATTCCCTTAGGGTAATGGAAAGTGAAGAAAGTGACCTGGGGAGGCTTTGGGGTCATTGGGACTTTCTTCCTCTG
Source organism: Eumetopias jubatus (assembly GCF_037043125.1). Lineage (NCBI taxonomy): Eukaryota > Metazoa > Chordata > Mammalia > Carnivora > Otariidae > Eumetopias > Eumetopias jubatus. The sequence goes on from NW_028274820.1 coordinate 87,514,081, forward strand.
ACTGAAGTTGGGACACCTTACCCATTAAGGAAGGCACCTGCCAGAAAGGAGCAGAGGAAGACATAGATGGGCTTTCTAAGCAGGAGTGGAGAGAGGCACCCTCTGTGTGTGTGTGTTCAGGTGGTTGTCTCTGGATGGTAGGTTGTGGATGATTTTGGTTTTCTGCCTTTTCTACGATGAGCAAATACTGCTTTTACACCCTCAAAAGAGGAATTAGAAATGTAAAAAGTGAAATGTTTATTGAGTATTTTGTTGAGTAGTGATTGTTGAGGTGAGTTTTAAAGGATGAACACAGAAGCCCCAGAAGCTGGGCTGGCATTCAGCAGGCATCCATCCTGAAAGTCAGTGACTTGTTTTTACAGACCAGTACCTGTGCCACACCCATAAATAAATATTTTAATATCTCCCCTGCCCAGAAGTCATATCTCTTCTTTGGATAGGAGGAAGATTGTATCCTGGGGTCAGTTTCCTTCCCCAGGCCAGCAACCCTGGCCCAATGATGGTCTATGTTGGTCTCTTTGCTTCCTCTAAAATGGCTGCAGGAGGGGATTCCACCACCTCTTCCCTGGATTACCTGCTTCAGTCTCCAACCTTTAGAGGAAGCAGTCTTTGGCTCCATGCTGGTGTCCACACTCTAGAACAGAGATCCTCAGCGTTGGCTGCATGTTTAGAAAATGCCAAGGTCTAAAAAAAAAAAAAAAAGCCAAGCTCTGAGTCCCATCCCATATCACTTAAATCAGAACCTCTGGGGTGAGCCCTCAACAGGGGGAATTTTTAGGTTCTCCAGATGCCTCTGATGTGGAGTGAGGGTTGAGGACCACAGAGGCAGATGCAAAAAGTTCCCCAGTGTGGACAGAAGGGCCAACATGGGTTTGCTTGTCCTGCACTAGGCGCTATGGAGGAGGACGCACAGATGGCTGCACATAGAGGTGTCTGCCTGCCTTCTAAGGGCTTGTAGTTGATCACAAAGTTGGTGAGCAAGCTAGAACCTGTGCACAGAGAGGCGGGAACACTCAGTGTGATGCCCATTGTGTCCAACCTGTGCCAATTCACACACGACTGTTGAAAATGCTGAGGAAGGAGGCAGTTCAGGTGTCCTGAGGATAATCAGGGTGATCTTCTTGAAAGAAGTTCTGGAGGCAGTTTTTGCGGGGGGAGAGTCCCTCACAATGGTGCACTGACTCTTCTGGTCCTTCCTAAGGGTTTTCTCTCAGGCTCCTTATCTGATGAAGCAGCTTCTTTGTAACTCTGGCCCCTGTTGGGTGTGGCTGGCCACTCTTCAGTCACTGCTCCAGCTCTCCAGGACACCCCGGCAGGACTAGGCTCTGACAGATAAGAACCGTGCTTGTTAGCACAGCTGTTTTCTGCAACACCCAGTGTTGTTTTCAAACCTACGGAAATTTGGGTGCGGAAGTGTGGCTACATCCACCCAACTTCAGAGTTGGGCTTGGTTCCAAATAAAAGGAAATTTAGTCAGTTTTCCCAGACACAGGGACAAAAATAGAGTTGACAGGAACCTCAAAGGGTCTGCTGAGGTACCAGGGTTACACCTAGAAAAATCAACTGACTCTTTGGTCTAGATGCTGTCAAATGGCCAGATCAGACTTGAACTTTCAGCATCAACAATTACCTCTGGAATCTGTCCATACACGTTCTTCAGAGACAGTGCTCTAAAGGTGATGTCTTGGGGTACCTGGGTGGCTCAGTCGTTAAGCGTCTGCCTTCAGCTTGGGTCATGATTCCAGGGTCCTGGGATCGAGCCCCGCATCGGGCTCCCTGCTCAGTGGGGAGCCTGCTTCTCCCTTTCCGGCTCCCCGTGCTTGTGTTTCCTCTTTCGCCGTGTCTTTTTCTGTCAAATAAATAAATAAATAAATAAATAAATAAAATCTGAACCAAAAAAAAAAAAAAAGGTGATGTCTTACAAGAAGGCGATTTTGTTTCTTCTGCTGTTAACAGTCCTGGAGGTCTCTGTGTTTCCTGGACCCCTTTGGCCAATAACCTGGATTCTGGGGTTTAGGAGGTTCAGATATACTATGTGCATGGTCAAAGAGATTGTCCCTGAGGGGGAAGGAACCGGATGACATAACTCACATTTGGATAGATTGATGATTTGTTATGTCCAGCTTCAACCTTGGATCTTGTCTGGGGTGTGTGTTTCCTATGTAAGCTCATACTGCAGAATGGGGCCTCCTGGGAGGACTGGTTCTGACTGGAGATCCACAGCAGGACTATGCCAAGCCATTGTTGACATCACCGCTGTCCTTCCTCACACTCTGGAAGGCATGCTTCTTTTTCCTACTCTTTCACAAACTCAGCTCCAAGGGCTTTCTACACCGTGGCAGGGTGGGGGTCTCTAGCTCATCGTGGGCCTTTCAAAGTCTCCAATGTGAACCAGTTTCCCAGCATCTGACACATGGAGGTCAAGCTGCTGTTGAGTGGCAGAATTGAGCCTGAAATTCAAATCCTTGGATCCCCACCCTGTCCTCCCTCATGTGGTGAGATGGCCATGCCCAGAGACTCCAGAAACTGGACATTGCATAAAGAGGGAGGTGTATAATCAGGGTTGGAAAAGGACAACAAAATTCCCACATCTGCATACATCTGTCATTGTGCCCATGCCATGTGTGGCTTAGCCGGGACACAGGTGGTCCCTGCAGACCATACATTTATCCTCATCCCATGGGAAGACTGCACAGAGCTCCAGGCTCTCGGTTTCATTGATGGCAGAGAAAGGGTGTGAGATGGCAGGGCTGAACTGATTTTTCTTTAAAATTAGAAAGGCAGGGCGCCTGGGTGGCTCAGTTGGTTAAGCGACTGCCTTCGGCTCAGGTCATGATCCTGGAGTCCCGGGATGGAGTCCCACATCGGGCTCCCTGCTCAGCAGTGAGTCAGCTTCTCCCTCGGACCCTCCCCCCTCTCATGCTCTCTCTCTCTCTCAAATAAATAAATAAAATCTTTAAAAAAAATAAATAAAATAAAATTAGAAAGGCAGCGTGGAGGTGACTGGAGTGAATGATTTTTTTATTTTTATTATTTATTTTTATCTTTTTAAAGATTTTATTTATTTGACAGAGAGACACACACAGAGAGAGAGGGAACGCAAGCAGGGGGAGTGGGAGAGGGAGAAGCAGGCCTCCCGCCAGAGCAGGGAGCCCGATGCGGGGCTCGATCCCAGGACCCTGGGATCATGACCTGAGCCGAAGGCAGAGGCTTAATGACTGAGCCACCCAGGCGCCCCTGGAGTGAATGATTTGACTTCTCTGAGCTTTATTTCCTCATCTGTAAAGTGGGAACAAGAAAGGGACCTACCTACCACACAGGGTGTGGTGGAGGGTCAACTGAGATGATATTTACAAAGTGCCCAGAGAGCACAGCACACGGGAAGCTTACTAAGGCTGAGAGGGGAAGGGGGGAAGTGACTTGTCCCTGATACCTGCAGTGAGTCAACAGCTTGGGGGTCCTGGAGCCCACATCTCTCTGCAGGATGGGCTGCCACCAGTGCACTGAGTTTCTATCTTCTGCAGGCCAGCCTGGGGCCCTGCCTCCCATCTTGCTGCAGGCCCCTGCCGGAAACCCCGCCCCATTGTCCCAGGCAGCCTCGGCCTGGGGAGCCCAGCTGCTCCTGGGCTGACAGTTTCCTTTCGTGGCTGAGATAACTTTGGGAGATGTCTATCAGGTTCAGGGAAAGGGTGGAGGGTCTGAGTGAGCCCTTTGCTGCCCTGAGATATCTGGCGAGCCCTGCGTAGAGAGGAGTTCATTTAACCTCATAGCCTGACCGCTGCCACTTTCTCCCTTCCTCCTTCCCCGCCTCCTCTTCTTCCCCCATCCTCACCCCTACCTCTCAGGGCTTTGATGAGTTTCTGGGAAACTTGGCTGGAGGCTGGATAAGCCTCACTAACTCCATCAGTGCTCTCAGTGGTATGGGTAGGGAAGGTAGAAAAGTACCTGGGCCAGGGTGGGGGTGGGGTTGGTAGGGATGGTCCAGTGGCCCTAGTTTTGTCCCAGGAAAAAAGCTTCAAGAACCTTTTTAAGTCTAGGCTTTATCATGGATTAGCTCAGTGAATATGGGAAACTTAAAGATTCTTCTCTGGACCCTGGGTTTCTCATCTGTTAAATGAGGTTGAAAATGACATATGCGTAAGGTGACCACAGGGAATAAAAGATCTAACACGTGTAGGGAACCTATCAGAGGGCCTGGCACAGGAGACTAGCATGATGGTCATTTCTGTGCTGCCATCTGGTAGGTGGCCTTGTGACATCAGTGAATAGGAGGTCTCTCCACCTCACCCTTTACTGGAAATGACAACTATTCTTTTTTTTTTTTTTTAAGATTTTATTTATTTATTCATGAGAGACAGAGAGAGAGAGAGGCAGAGGGAGAAGCAGGCTCCCAGGGAGCAGGGAGCCCAATGGGGGACTCGATTCCCAGGACCCTGGGATCATGACCTGAGCCGAAGGCAGACGCTTAACCATCTGAGCCACCCAGGCACCCAACAGCTATTCTGATAGTAAATCAGATGGGTTATCTTGGCATGGAAGGAAAAACACTTCATTCATTCACTCAGCAAATACCTATTTATTAAAAGCTTACTATATACCAGGCACTTTTCAAGCATCTTAGGAAACAACAGTGAGGAAGACAGTCCCTGTCCTCAGAGTGAATGAATGTGCAGGGCTGGGGCTGGGGCCTGGGACTTGGGGTGGGGGTGGTTGGGGAGGTGGGAACAGAAAGTAGATTAGCAAAACATAAAAATATAATTTCATGTAGAGGTGGGTGCTTTGAAGAAAATGGAAATAGAATAAAAGGTTAGATGGTGGTGGGCTGCATGTGTGCTATTTTAAATAGGGCAGGCCTTTCTAAGGAGGTGATCTTTGAGCAATATTTGAATGGAATGAAGGAGTGAGAACGTGGGGCAGGAGTGTTTTCCAGCCATTGAGAACAGCAAATTTGGAGGCCCTGAGGTAGAGACCCAGCTTGGCAGGTTCTAGCAAGAGCATGGAGACCGGAGAAGATGGGGTGAAGGGAGAGAGGGTGCATAGGAGCTGAGGGCACACTTGGCCCCTGGGGAGCCCCTCTCCCCTGAGGCTGTGTCCTCTTTCCCTCCACAGGGGGGCTGTTGCCTGTGTGTGTGTGTGTGTGTGTGTGTGTGGAGGGGGTACCAGGGAGGAGCAGAAGGCTGACTGATCATGGTGGACTGCATATTTATTTTAATTAGGGTGATGGCAGGCACCTGTCACTGGTTTCTTTTTATTTATTTATTTTGTCCCTGGTTTCTGATGGAACTTTCTGGTGCTATTTGCTGATGCCAGAGGTAATCCTGAGTTCTGAGAACACAGCAGGGCCCAGCTGCTCCCTTTGGGCCAACCCTGGTTGGAGACGAGCCAGCTGGTGTAAGGGAGACAGTAGGCAGCCAGGGCAGTGCCCTCCACGTGACACTGCTCCATGCTTTGTGTGGCAGCCTAGAGCCCTTATTAGGACCATGATTCAGGGAGAAGAAAGTCTGCCCAGTCCCCACGTCGAACCCACTGCTTAACTAACTGACTGATATTTTCTTTCGTGCTCACTCAGATCATCTCAAAGCAACAAATATTTCCTGGGACGGATCACTCCTTGGGATACAAACCCAGCGGGTAGTTGTGGGTATGGTGTGCTGGCCGACAGCTGTTCTGATGGGTTTTTACATATATAACTTAAAATCTCTAAAAACCCATCAGAACAGGATGAACAAAGATGTTCTCTGCCCTCAAAGAGCGTGCACCCTGTCAAACCGCTCAACTGGCTGTCCAGCGCTCCTGGGAGAAGCGCTGCTCTTAACAATGGCGTAAACCAAGCCCCAGGACACAGAGTACGTAAAAAAATCAGCTTTCCCCGGTATTTAGCTCCCTGAGCTAAAACCACACGTTGCCTGCCCCCTCTGCCCCTACTCACCGAGGAAAACCCATTTCCAAAACCTGTATTGTTTTTCTTTCATTTCTTCTGGGTCTTTTCACTTCTGGGAAACTGGTGCTTGGGCTAGCCCGCAACCCTTGCCCTCCAAGGACCTATTCTTGCATTTACCTCAGGGCCTTTTGGGGGTTTTCATTCCTTGGATCCCCCATTCATACTGCTCCCTCCACCTCCCTGCAGAGCTTCATGTCACAACATTTGGCTTCCTGGACCTCTCTGTGGCACTTCTGGCCTGTTCCTTCCTCCTCTCAGTGTTCCTCTTCCTGCCCATCCCAACTCTTGTTCTGTTCCAGAGTCTCCTTGTAAAGCTCCGTGGTCTCACGGGACTGTCATGGCCACTATTTTGCTGATGCCACCTCGTGCTTTCAGGCTCCAGCCTTCTTTGGGCTCCCAGTGACCTCCTGGGATCCCCTCCCCTGTTCAGCTCCTCAGCTGCCCCTTTCGAGCTCTGATGAAGTAAAGTGACTTTGTGCCCTCTCAGCCAGCCGGGGCAAGGAAAGAGCAGAGGGGGCAGTGGAACACGCCATGGGGTTTTAGAGTATCCTGGTTACAGGGGTGGGTGGAGTGCCCCAGGCCAGGCAGACCCAGCATTTCTGTGATGGGCCTGGGCCGGGAAGGGGGTGGGCAGTGACTAAAATTAGAGGCTGGATTCATTCTGGGTCATCCATGGAAAGTGTGGTGGTGTGGAGCAGGGTGGACCAGCATTTCCCTGATCTCATCCAGTGTCTGTTTTCCTTTGTCTCCCCAGGGCAGGGCTCTCCCATCTGCCCTTTATCAGGGCCTGCTCACACCGGGAAGGCTATGGGCTGCCCCCTTTCCTGTCCATTTTCTCACCCTGGGCCCTGGGGGCCGGCGGGGTATGATTGGACCATCCCCTAAGAGAAGGGACTCATCAGAAAGCCCATTGTGGCTGAGGGTGTGTACTAGGGGGTAGTCCCTAACTTCCCTTTCAGACTCCTTGAATTGGACAGTGACTCACCCAGAGAAATGACGTGATCACAGAAGCACGCATGGGACTGAAAGCCAGGTCTTTGGGTTGTTGGGTGTGGGGTGCCCTGGGACCATTAGGAAAGACTCTCAGAGGTTGACCCTGATGATAGACCCTGATAGACCCACCGTGTGATGCAGATTAGAGTCTGGGGGAGGGTGCTGGATACAAAAGTAGCAGAGCCAGAGGGAGAGTGGGGGGGGGGGGGATGGCAAGGCCGGAACCACAGGGGACTCGTGAAAAGTGCTTGCAAAGCATTGTAAAGGTAAATTTGCGTGGCGCAGCCGGCTCTCCCTGTGTGCTGATGGGAGGCAGAGGAGAGGCTCTGAGTAGAGAAGTAGCAGGCATCCACATGCATCCACTTCCTCAGGGTACAGATGAGGAAACCAAGACCCACTGAGGGAGGTGAGGGGTTTGGCTTGTGATCACCCAGCCACAGAGAGATGCCCTGCAACTAAGCTCCTGGGGTCAGGGCGCTTTCCATCCACTTTCAGACACTGCTTGAACTGGAAAGCTGAGAGGGTGGGGTTTCCTAGTGGGAGACAATGAGGCCACAGCAGGAGACAGCAAGCAGAGACTCATGGCCAACCCTGGAATGTCCTTATTTCTCTCTCTCATCTTCTGTGTTGACCTGTCTTGTTTATCACCTCTTCTGGCCCCTCTCTCGTCCCTTTCTTCTCCCCCATGACCTGGTGAGCGTTGATGTTGGCAGGGAGCCTGCCTCTTCCCAGATCTGAATCAGTTTTGTTTTGTAGTCGCCAGAGCTTGAGGGAGCAGAGTGACGAGCAAATGAACCAAAGGACAAGGCGTCAAGGCTTCTACCCTTGAAGGGTGTGGTACCTACAAATCTCCATGGAATGGCTAGCATGTGCTGGTTTCTGGGCTAAGCACTGTGTTACAAATACAGGGGAGACATGATCCCTGTCCTCTGCTCACTCTTTAGTGGGGGAGCCTGACAAATATACAAATACCTCAGGTATTAAAGAGAATGTGTGAGTGCTCCAAAGGTGACATAGGCAGTGTGTGGTGGCAGGAATCCATTTAGCTCCCCTACCTCTTCCCCTACCTCCTTCCCTTCCCTCCTCCTTTCTTTCTACAGTCCTGGATGCATCTGTTAAGCACTAAATCTTAATTTCCAGCTTCTTGCCAGATACTTCACTTGGATGTTCCATAGCCATCCCCACACAACATGACCCACAGATGTCTTTCCCATACCTGCTTCTCTGCATTTCCCATCTCAGGTGAAAGCATTGCTCTGTCACCCTAGCTAGAAACCTCTGGTGGTGTTTTTACCTCCTCCCTCTTCCTCATACACACATGTATTGGATGTGTGAGGACCCACCTCTGAAACTCTTTCCAGCCTGCCTGGCACTTACTGTCCACATGGCCGTGATTGCCACGGGCTCTCATCTTCTCTGTCCCAGACCCCTGCAGGGCTCTCCTGCCCCGTGACCCCACTTCCTTCCTTTAATGCACAGCCCTGCTGGGAATGTTTCTAAGACACAAATCAGATCATTTATTTGATAGCATGTATATTGGAATCATTATGTGCCAGGCACCATTCTGAGTGGTTAATATAAATATTAACTCATTTAATCCTCCTAACAATCATAGGAGGTATATATGATTATGACCATATCTCATTAGCTCGAAGATGCTATCCATTGTAAGATGCACCTTATTTTGTAGTACTGAGAAAAATTACGACACAATCCTTTTTTTTTTTTTAAGATTTTATTTATTTGGGGGAGAGAGAGAGAGCACGAGGCGGGGGGAGGGCAGAGGGAGAAGCAGACTCCCCACTGAGCAAGGAGCCCAACGTGGATTGTGGACCTGAGCCAGAGGACCCTGGGATTGTGACCTGAGCCGAAGGCAGATGCCTAACTGACTGAGCCACCCAGGCGCCCTGGCACAATACTTTATCATTTCAAATTTTTGTGGTATATTTAATGAAAGAGCTCTTTTAGACTTGTTTAGACGTAAGTTTTCATTTTTTTTAAATGATTTGAGATTTTTTTTAAAGATTTTTTTAAGATTTTATTTATTTATTTGACAGAGAGAGACACAGCGAGAGAGGGAACACAAGCAGGGGGAGTGGGAGAGGGAGAAGCAGGCCTCCTGCTGAGCAGGGAGCCCAATACGGGGCTCAATCCCAGGATCCTGGGATCATGACCTGAGCCAAAGGCAGACGCTTAACAACTGAGCCACCATGGTGCCCCTAGACATAAGTTTTCAAAATCATATGTTTACCTTGTGCATACTTAAGAAGTTTATAAATGAAGTAAATTAGTGTAGGTGTTCTTGAAATTTTCTCATCTTCAGAGATCCACTTTGCTGAATTATTTTATTTTTTAAATTAAAAAAAATTTTTTTTTCAAAGATTTTTTTATTTATTTGACACAGAGAGAGAGACACTGAGAGAGGGAACAGAAGCAGGGGGAGTGGGAGAGGGAGAAGCAGGCTCCCCACTGAGCGGGGAGCCCGGTGTGGGGCTCGATCCCAGGACCCTGGGATCATGACCTGAGCCGAAGGCAGACGCTTCACGACTGAGCCACCCAGGCGCCCCATTCTGAATTATTTTAAAACTCAGAGTCCTCAGTATCTGTGTTTTCCCCCCCATAATATTCTCTGTGCCATTAACAGTGATGCAGTATTTCTTACAAGCGTGGATGTTCTCCCAAAGAGCTGACATTGATTCTGCAGTATTTGATAAGCAATCCACAGCTGATGTCACACTGTCATTCTTGCCACCTAGCAAGTGATAGATGATTTTACACAATTACATCTTGTAATTGATAAAACACATGATCCCATTTAACATGAGAAAGCTGAGGTGCCCAGAGGTTGAGAATCTTTCCCAGGGCCACATAATAAGTGGCAGAGCTGGGACTTGAACCTAGGCAGCCAGCCTCTGGGATCTGTGCTGTATTAGAAAGCCTTTGCTAGAAACCCATGTCCTGGAGCAGATGAAATTTAGACTCTCATCACAACGCTCAAGTCCTCTGTGGCCTGGCTCTGCTTTTTTTCTAGACTCATCAGCTCTCAAGTAGCTTGTGCTCTAGCTGCTCTGGCCTGCTCCCAGACAGGCCTGTTGTTGCTTGGGCTCGCACTCAAGTGCCTGTGCTAGAACATAGTTCGGATACCACTCAGAGGTGAAGGCTTGGCTCCAGTGCTGCCTCCTTTGGGATACCTCCCTTGCCTTGACCCCTGGTTGGTACTCTCACAGAATTTAGTTTGTTAGAGCCCTGCTGGCAGCCTTCTGTGTGTGCTGGTGGTTCCTCTGAAAGCCTGGGGGCCCCTCGGGGTCAGGGACCTGCTTCCTCCTCAGTGCCCCCTTCTCAGCACAGTGCTCCATCTGTGGACTTGACTATACCAACTTTCCTTCCTCGCACCTGGACTGACAGGAAACCTGATGGTTTGAGAAGTATTTGGGAGATGTGGTATGTTTATAGTTGCCACTTGAATGTTGACCAGCTGGGGACTCACTGTTCATATAAGTAATATCCTGCCCATGGGGGTGTGTTCCTAGCGTCATCCTGAGTTGTTGGAAAACACCTGATTTGGTGTCTTCCAACCTAGAACAGCTCCCTCAGAACCTCTCTAACTTACTGACTCATGAGACACAATGACTCAGGCACTGCTGGCTGGGGAACTCATGGTTGTACAGGGGTGTGCATGCACATGGTCACATACACACAGGGCAGGGCAGAAGTGTTGGTGGACCGACCTCCTTCTTTTCTGCTACAATCTCATTTCCTGTGGCTGATGGATTCCGGGGAGGCACCAGGACCCTCTGTTCCCAGATCCTGCCCCGGGGGCTGGGAGCCAGCTGCCCCAGGAGGAGACACTCAGGCCAGCTAGCTTGGCACTCTCGCTGTCCTCCTCCACGGAGGGGGATGGCAAAAGCCCATGTGGGAGAAGAGGAGGAGGAATGTTCCAGGCCTGCTCAGTTATTAAAGACATCTCAAGATAATGAGGCATGGGGAAGAACAAAGAGATAGAAAAGCAGCAAAATTAAAAAACACCACCTTTTATGCTTTGACCTTTGGGCCCAGGCCGAGGTGTTTGGCAGATATTCAGCTGTTTGGAAGAGGGAATTTCTGGCTTCATCAGGCTGGAGTTTGTCCATGAAGATAATGGAAATGCCACCCTGGCTTAGGTCTGTGGTCTGCTGAGCCGAGGGGCTGTGTCTGATAAGGGAGCACCCTGAATTTGTGGGTGATCATTCTCCTTGATGCCACCCTTAGGATCAGGGAATTATCATCCAAATTCCATTTTGCTCTTTTTTTTAAAATTTTATTTATTTATTTGACAGAGAGAGACACAGCAAGAGAGGGAACACAAGCAGGGGGAGTGCGAGAGGGAGAAGCAGGCTTCCCACTGAGCAGGGAGCCCGATGCGGGACTCGATGACCTGAGCGGAAGGCAGACGCTTAACGACTGAGCCACCCAGGTTCCCCCCCATTTTGCTCTTAATATTCCACTATGGATAGGCAATCCATAATTTTATCCTAATCTTCTGCCAATTTATTTGCCTGCCTGGAACTGTCTCTTCATAGTATTGATTATTTAAGTGGTGTTTTCTTTCCTGTTTTTACCTCTTACTAAGCTTTCTGCTGGTGCCCTGGAATTTGGAGAACCGGCTAGCCATATCATTGATCATAGCTATCCTTGTTTGGACAGATTAAATTAAAAAACAATATATATCTCTATATTTGATTAAACCGTATTGCATCTGTGCTTTATAATTTTTTTAAAGATTTGTTTATTTGTCATAGAGCGAAAGAGAGAGCAAGCATACAAGCAAGGGGAGCTGCAGGCAGAGGGAGAAGCAAGCTCTCCGCTGAGCATGGAGCCAAATGTGGGACTTGATCCCAGGACCCTGGGATCAAGACCTGAGCCAAAGGCTCAGGCTTAACCATCTGAGCTACCCAGGCATCCCTACATCTGTGCTTTAAATTAAATTTTACATCTGATGTCAAGCTACTTCCCTTCATCCTTGGGAGAGGGTTCTGTGATGGAGTTGGGGAAGTAATATTTTTAGGTATTAAGTCTTTCAGAAGAGCTGAATTATGCTGAGTTATGAGTCCCTGGCAGACACACAAAATCACAACCATTTTCTGTTGGTGACACACTTGCACGCCCAGTGGTTTCTTGGGGGGAGGGCACACCCGCAAACATGGCTCACAGACATCAGCCTTGCTCCTTCTGCCTCCTTCCCTGAACGACCATCACTTCCTCCTCCCACCACCCAACATTTAGTAAAGGGGCAGGACAGCAACCCAGGACCTGGCAAGACCAAGGACATCTTTAAGAAGAAGAACCCTCTGACCTCCCCTTTGCCAAAGTGATTATAGATGAAAACATGCCCGGGGGCAGGGCCAGATGTTCTTGAGAAATGTAAAGGTCAGCTTTTAACTGTTTTCTTGGGCTGTCCTGGGGCTTAAGATTGATGGCAGCTGCCGCTGGAAGTGGGTGCTTTGAGGACCTCAGTGTTCTCCCTCTGGAGGCCTTTGGTTGAACCTTTTCACAGAGAAAGTTAGGGTGGCTTTGGGTTGGCGTCTTTCTCTCCTGTCAGTCAGGAGCTGCAATAGGTGTGGGAAAGGGGTCTAGGACTGTCATAGCTGCTGACCAAAATGAGGAAAGAAACTTCACATCGTTTGGTCTTGGCCTTTGTCCTGACTAATGTGACCTTGAACTACCGGAAGGGGGCTAGGGATCACCAAGGAACATGTGGGAAGTGGGGCTCCCTGCCCCAGCGTTGGCAGTGGTCTTACCAGCCCAGGGCTTGGGGTTTGGATGTGCTGGAGGTAAAAGCACAGCGATGCTTGAGGCTGCGGGGAGGCCTTAGGAGCAGGCTCTGCGGTGGGCTGTTGGACAGCAGTGGGGAGAGCAGAACTGAGGGGAAGGGCAGCTGTGGATCCGGAAGCCCAGCTCCGTGGTGACACACAGGTACATCTGTCTCTTTGCGTCCTGAGAGGTGGCTCCTGGAAAGGTCATGTCAAACAAAGGGCAGGCCTTGGTGGCAAAAGACTTTGTTCTTATCTGAACTCAGAGACTGGAAGACTGTTTGATGCGGGGTGAGGGCCAAACCAGTGGGGGTCAGAAGGAGGAATGGGACCTGTGATTGGGGGCTGGTGGGAGGGGCCTGAAGGCCCGAGGGAAGAGGTGGGGGAGAAATCTGGAAGCAACTGTTGGATACATTGAACTTGAGCTGCTAGGGGGAGCTTCCTTCAGCCTGCCACAGGGCCTGCTGGGGTCATGCCTTTCTGGTCCTGGAGGATCAGGACCTTGCATGGCAGAGCATTTCGGAGCTGGGAGAAAACCTGGAGAACACTTACCACCTCCTCAGTTTATTTATTTATTTATTTTTTAAGATTTTATTTATTTATTAGAGAGAGACAGCGAGAGCAGGAACACAAGCAGGGGGAGTGGGAGAGGGAGAAGCAGGCTTCCCGCCGAGCAGGGAGCCCGATGCGGGACTCAATCCCAGGACCCTGGGATCATGACCTGAGCCGAAGGCAGACGCTTAACGACTGAGCCACCCAGGTGCCCGTCACCTCCTCAGTTTAGAGTTGGGGAAACTGAGACCCAGGGAAAGGAGTGACCTTCTTTTTCTTTTTTTTTAAAGATTTTTATTTGTTACTTGAGAGAGAGCAGGTGAGAGAGAGAGCACGAGTGGGAAAGAGGGGCAGAGGCAGAGGGAGAAGCAGACTCCTCATTGAGCAGAGAGCCTGACATGGGGCTGGATCCCAGGACCCTGGGACCATGACTAAACCAAAGGCAGACGCCTAACTGACTGAGCCACCCAGGTGCCCCATTCTTTTTTTAAAAATTTCATTTATTTTTTAGAGAGAGAGAGAGCGAGAGGGAGAGAGCATGAACAGGGGAGAGGGGCAAAGGTAGAGGGAGAAGCAGACTCCCTGCTGCTGAGCAGGGAGCCTGATGTGGGACTTGATCCCAGGACCTTGGGATCACAACCTGAGCTGAAGGCGGATGCTTAACTGACTGAGCCACCCAGGTGCCCCAAAGAGTGACCTTTTTTTTTTTTAAGGTATTTTTTGTTTATTTATTTGAGATAGAGCGAGAGAGCGAGAGAGGGAGCATGAGCGAGGTGGAGGGGCAGAGGGAGAGGGAGAAGCAGACTCCTTGCTGAGTAGGGAGCCCGATGCAGGACTTAATCCCAGGATCCTGGGATCATGACCTGAGACAAAGGTAGACACTTAACTGACTGAGCCACCCACGTGCCCTGAGGAGTGACCTCCTTTTTTTTATTTATTCATTTGAGACACACACACACACACACACACACACACAGAGGGAGAGCATGAGCAGGGGGAGAGGCAGAGGGAGAGGGACAAGCAGGCTCCCTGCTGAGTCAGGAGCCCGATGTAGGGCTCGATTCCAGGACCCTAGGATCATGACCTGAGCTGAAGGCAGACGCTCAACCATCTGAGTCACACAAATGCCCTGAGGAGTCACTTTCTTAAGCCTAGGACCTACAGCTGCTGATGCTTGGGCTACTGCTTTTTCCATGGAACCATTTGATCTCGACGGGGCTAGCCCATAGCAGCAACTCCTCACTAGCAGGCCATAGTCCCATCTGTGCCAGGACTCAGGTACCCCGGTAAGGACAAGATCATTGTCTCTGGAATGCTGCCATTGGAATGAACAATGAACGTGGCCACTTGGAGGGAAGGGGTGGCAGGTCACTCCTCTCTCCTAGAACAGAGGAAAATTCCTGATGATTTAGTGTTTTAAGTTAAAGGAATGAATGTCCTAAGGGTAGAATTTCAGGCATTGGCCAGTATGTGAGAGTGTTCTTTCTCTGATGGGTTCAAGCATCTGCCCAGTCCTGGGCTTCTGCGGACGGTGACACAGGCCCTGGTGCTGATGGTATGTAGCCTGTCCATTCAAGCTTCACACTTGACATGGCCACATCTGTGCAGGCTGGGGATCAGATTGACTTGGTCACATCTTAGAAGACAGAGAACAGGACACAGAACAGACATGCCACAGAGGCCTGGGAATCCTGCTGAGGGGCTTGACCCCTGAGGGGCAGCCTGGGGCTTGTGGAGAACAGCAGAGGGTTTGGGGAGAGCCTCAGATGAACCTGCTGACTGTGATTTCCTTGCCATAGGCCCTGTGGGCTGCTCAGCATAAGCACTTACAGGAGACCAGACAGATCCTCACTCCCCCAGAGCCGCCCTTATCACCCAGAGCAACACCAGAGCCGCTGAGAGCAGGTACCTGGAACGGCTGCCCCAGGTCACATTCTTTTCATAAGTGGAATAACACAATGGCCTTTTTAACTTTCTTATTAATTGACTGTGTTGCAGAAAAAGCAGTCCATCCTCCACCCCCGGCCCCCCTTCTTAGGGCCCTGTTTATGGTGCTGATGAGGCTGGGCTCTTGGCTGGGCTGACAGGAAGGGCAAAGCCCCACACCCCTTGCAAACTCTCATGTGGGGGCTGTGGCTGGAGCTGCCTAGTATCCAGCACTTGCTGTTTAGAGAAACTTCAAGCAGACTTATGGGCTCCCCTGGTTCCTGGTACAACTTGGGGAGTGATGTCAAATAGTGTTGGTAGAGAGCCCTGGAATTCCAGCGGCCCCTTTCCCCCAGCCTCCCTTAGACATTTACTAGCCAGGTGATGTGCTTTTTCTTGGAAGGAGAAACATTGGCACCCCTAGAAAGGGGGCACCGTGGCCTCAGTATTCCACAGCCAGATGTTGGGACAGTCTTGGCGGGTAGAGCCCCCAGGGTCTGTGTAAGTTAGGGGAAGAAGACTGTACATTCAAATACATCTGCATGGTTAGCACTGGGTCTTGGCATTGGGCAGATGGGTCCCTCTAGATCGGCATCAGGGTCTGTGTCACCACCGGCATTTGGAAGAAGCAGCTCCAGCTCCAGGTCACCTCTCTGGTCCTAAAGGTGCAGGACACTGGATGCTGTGGGGGTGGAAGATGAGGGGAAGATGGTGGGGATAGAGTGTGGGTGCTGGCTAGGAATGCTGTCTCTGTCTGTGGGGAATCTTGTTTGACCCCCACCTTCCAGAGTCCAGTGATAGTCCTTTCCCGCAGCTCTTCAGTCCTAGGGTTGTGACAGTGCCCTGTTACCAGCGCTGGGCATAGCCCTATTTCTCCTGGTTCCTCTCTAACTGGCCCACACCTTTGTAAATAGACCCTTTTATTTAAACTCTCCTACAGTCATCCTCATGCGAGAGTGCTGTTTGTTCCCTGCTTGGATACTGACAGATGCAAATAGCAGGACCAACAGATAAAAATGACCAGTGGAGCAGAACTGTACACACCCAGAGGCATGAGTGCTAAAGGAATTTGGGGCAGTGAGAGTTCAAGTGGCCTGGGACAGGCAGGAAGGACTTCACAAAGGTCACAGGAGCTGGGACCTTGAAGGGTAGTGGGAACTGAGATGGCTCTGTGCAGCTCCTAGCATGGTGCCCGAAGAATTGGACAGGACTGAACGGGGATGCTTGATAATGCTTGGAATTCAGCAGTACTTGCCAACCCCGTCCCAGCCTGGGTCCCAGTGGGCCACTTGGATTCTTCTGTGCTGGGAGGTTCCCCCCCAGGGAGCCCCTGTGCCCTTCTCACAGGTTGTCAGGTGGCACAGGTGTAAGGGCACGCATCTTAGCTCCCTGGTAGATTCTGGGTCTCGCGTCCTTGCACACCCTCTCCCACCAGTGCCTAAAACTATGCTTTTTTTTTTAAATTTAATTTTTTAAAAGATTTTATTTATTTATTTAATTTTAATTTTAATTTTTTTTAAAGATTTTATTTATTTATTTGACAGAGAGAGACATAGCGAGAGAGGGAACACAAGCAGGGGGAGTGGGAGAGGGAGAAGCAGGCTTCCCGCGGAGCAGGGAGCCCGACGTGGGACTCGATCCCAGGACCCCGGGATCATGACCTGAGCCAAAGGCAGACGCTTAACGACTGAGCCACCCAGGCGCCCAAGATTTTATTTATTTATTTGACAGAGTGAGAAAGTATAAGCAGGGGGAGAGTTAGAGGGAGAGGGAGAAGCAGGCTTCCCACTGAGCAGGGAGCCCGACATGGGGCTTAACCCCCCATCTGAGCCACCCAGGCGTCCCTAAAACTACTCTTTGCATAGAGCAAGGTCTAAATAAATATTTATTGACTGAATAAGTTAATGTATGAACGAATGAATCTAGTTCTGCCAGTGTTTGAACATCCAAAGTGTTCCATGCTGAGAGGGGCTGGGGGCACAGAGGTGGGACCAAAGCAGTGAGGGTCCAGAGGGAAGAGTGGCCGTCTGGGAATGGAGCTGGGAGGGTCAGAGAAAGCACCTCGTGGAGATGGCATTTGAATCGAGTCGACTTTGCTTAGTGGGAAAAGGGTGGAAGGGCATGCTAGGCAGAGGGGCAGCGTGAGAAAAATGCCAAAAACGTGCATGGCTTTAAGGGAATGACTAGCGTGGGCTTGCTGAAGAATAGGGTGCTTTTGGAGAGTGGTGAGAGCCAACACTGAAAGGTGGCTGAGGTCGCATTAGGGAGGACTTGAAGACTTAGGGAACCATGAAAGAATTTGGAGTAAGGGAATGACATCACCAGATCTGTTTTGGAAAAGTACCTCTGGTAGTAGGTGTAGCAGAGGGCTTGGAGGTTTAGGGGCCATTTGGGACACACTGTAGTAACCTGGGCAACAGATGACAAAACCTGAGTGAGGGTCATGGTGGTGGGGGCAGTGAGGTCAGGAGAGAGGTGTAAGGTATGTTGAAAGTAGGACTGATTGCATCTCGTGACCTCTCATGGGAAGTGAGTATGGGCGAAGTCAGAGGTGATGCATGCCTGGCTGCTAACTGATGTGGCTTTTGAGGGAGATAGGGAACCCAGGAGAGGAGCCCATTTGGGGAAGGAAGTAATTACTTTCATGTCAGGCTAGGTTTAAGGTACTTGTAGGACATTCCTTGACCAGGAACTAGTTTAGAGATGGGTCTGTGGTTCTGGGCTCATCAGCAGAGGGGTGAGAGGTACAACTCAGGAGAGTGTAGAGTGAAGACCAGAGGGCCAAAGACGGAGCCTTGAATCCCCCAACTTTTAAGGGACAGCCATTGTAGAAACCAGAGAAGATGGCAGGAGAGCCAGGGGTCAGAATGAGGAGAGCCCTGAGATGGGGTCACTGAGTCTCAGAGAAGAGCAGATGATGAGCCCAGAGTCTTGAGTGCACGGAGAGCTTGCCCCACTGAAACTGAATCATTTCCATGTAAAACCGTCATGGTGGTCAAGGGAAGCATTGCTTCTCCCCATGGAGTTCTGACATTGTAGGCAGATGGAGAGAGGTGTAAAATCAGGGCCTGGAGTTGATAAGGAGGTCCGAAGGTCCTAGATGGGCCTCAGATGACAGCAGGTGTCATAATCACAAGACTGTCCGATCCTGGGGGTGCAGCCCTTTGCTTGCTGATGAGATAGGCACAGGGGACCCTGGGCTGACATGATGTGTAATACCTGGGTTCTGTCAGTGATGAGGGGCTGCAGAACCTTTACCTCTGCTCCTCAGCTGTCTTATGTGTCAACAGCTCCTGACTCCCTTGAGCTTTTTATTTGTTTGTTTGTTTAAATTTGTTTCTTAAGATTTTATTTATTTATTTGACAGAGAGAGACACAGCGAGAGAGGGAACACAAGCAAGGGGAGTGGGAGAGGGAGAAGCAGGCTTCCCGCCGAGCAGGGAGCCTGATGCGGGGCTCGATCCCAGGACCCCGGGACCATGACCTGAGCCGAAGGCAGACGCTCAACGACTAAGCCACCCAGGCGCCCCTTCCTTGAGCTTTTTAGAAGGCTGAAGTTGATGGTGCTAAAATCACTCCATATTTCAGTCAGAGAGCAGCTTATATCTTAGGGAAATCAACGCCCATGTCCCTCCTTAACTCATAATTTATTAGGGATGAGCAATCTGGAGAACTTACCCATATTGACTCCATATTACAGATGGAGGAAGCCAAGGCTTGGAGCCGACAGAACTAGGACCTCACGGGCACCGGGTGGCTCAGTCGGTTAAGCGACTGCCTTCAGCTCAGGTCATGATCTCAGGGTCCTGGGATCGAACCCCTTGTTGGCTCCCTGCTCAGTGGGGAGCCTGCTTCTCCCTCTGCCTCTGCCGGCCGCTCCCCCTGCTTGTGCTCTCTCTCTCTCTGTCAAACAAATAAATAAAATCTTAAAAAAAAGAACTAGGACCTCAGCCCTGCAGGGCTGGCTCAGAGTGTTTCCCTGCTACTCTGTGGTGGTAGTGCTGTCTCCGAGCCCCTCTGCTTTTCAGGGGTGGCCCCGTGGAAATGTCGGGCTCCCCGCTCTGGGCCGGTATGCAGAAGAACCCGGGCAGTGTGTGTGCCTTACAGGTCACTTTGAGAAGTCCTGATCTGAACCCTGAGCTCCATTGATTAGAGTCAAATTCTGTTTTTTTTTTTTTCTTTAAAGATTTCATTTATTTATTTGAGAGCGAGAGAACATGAGAGGAGTGAGGGGCAGAGGGAGAAGCAGGCTCCCTGCCTGCCACAGGGCTCAATCCCAGGACCCTGAGATGGTGACCTGAGCCAAAGATGGAAGCCCAACCCATTGAGCCACCCAGGCGCCCCTAGAGTTGAGTTTTGATGACATCGCACAGGAAAGTTAACTTCACATAGGAAACACCCCCCCCAACACCCATGAGTTCGTTCGTTCCCAGTCTTTCTTTCTTTCTTTCTTTCTTTCTTTTCTTTCTTTCTTTCTTTCTTTCTTTCTTTCTTTCTTTCTTTCTTTCTTTCTTTCTTTCTTTCTTTCTTTCTTTCTTTCTTTCTTTCTTTCTTTCTTTCTTTCTCTTTCTTTCTTTCTTTCTTCTTTCTTTCTTTCTTTCTTTCTTTCTCTCTCTCTCTCTCTCTCTCTCTCTCTCTCTCTCTTTCTTTCTTTCTTTCTTTCTTTCTTTCTTTCTTTCTTTCTTTCTTTCTTTCTTTCTTTCTTCTTTTCTCTCCCTCTCTCTCTCTTTCTTTCCCTCCCTCCCTCCCTCCCTCCCTCCTTTCCTTCCTTTTTTAAGATTTATTTATTTATATGAGAGAGAGAGAACACAAGTGGCAGGGAGAGAAAGTCTCAAGCAGACTCTATGCTGAGCGTGGAGCCGGACTTGGGGTTCAATCTCATGATCCTGAGATCATGACCTGAGTCGGAACCAAGAGTTGGACGCACTTAACCAACTCCGTCATCCAGGCGCCCCATCCATGAGTTATTTCTAAAGTGAAGATCAACCCATGTCATCCCCTGCTTGCAATCCTCCAGTTGCTTCCTATTGCCATTATAAAATCCAAGCTGTGCAGGAAGTCCTGTGAGGCCCCTGCTGCCCCAGCCCTGCCCTTCACCCCCATCTCTTTTGTCCCCTCTCCGTCTGTGCTAGCCACTCTGGCCATCGCCTTCTCAACCTTGGAGCTTATTTCTGGCTCAAAGTTTTTGTGTGAACTGTATCGTCTGGTTTGGAATATCCTTCCCCGGGCCAGTCTGTGGGGCCTCGCTAAGATGTCCCTTCCTCAGAGAGCCAGTAACATGTCCCACTAAAGCCAGCCGCTCTTTTCTCCGATTCTTACTTATTTTCCTTTCCATTCACGGTTATTAGCTTACTGGTTCTTATCACTGCCCATGCTGGATATTTATTTATGTACCTCACCAGAATGTAAAGGCCATGAGGAAAGGGACTGGTCTTATTTATTCATCATTATGCCCTAGTGCCCAGGGCAGAGCCTGGAAAAGTGCTCAGCAAAGACATGTAGGTCAGCTGTGTGCATGCCTAGAACCAAGCTGAGAGCCGGGAGCTTGTCATCTAGGACAAGACTGCTCCTGTTCATGGTTGCCAGCTCCAGGGAGGTTGGGTGCTTGAAAGCACAAATTTTGGCCTCCGGTAGATGTGAATTCAGATCTCAGCTCTGCCCCTTTGGAGAATTTCTTTATTGTGGATACTTCACTTTCCTCATTTGCTTTTTATTTTTAATTATGGTAAAGTATACATGACATAAAATTTACCGTCTTAACCATTTTTAAATATACAGTTCAGTATTGTTAAATATATTCACATTGTTGTGCAACCAATCTCCTGAACTCTTTTCATCTTGCAAAAATGAAACGTGCCTGTTAAACAATAAGTCCCCATTCCTTCCTCCCCTCAGCCCCTGGCAACCACCATTCTTTCTGTTTCTGTGAGTCTGACAACTCCGAGGACTTCATATAAACAAAATCATACGTAATTATCTTTTTGTGACTGGCTTAGTTCGCTTAACATAATGTCCTCAAAGTTGATCCATATTGTAGCAGGTGTCAGAATTTCCTTCTTTTTTTAGGGCCGAATAGTATTCCATTATATGTGTATGCCACATTTTGTTGATGCATTCATCTGCCGATGGACACTTGGGTTATTTCTGTGTTTTGGCTAGTGTGAATAATGCTACAATGAGCAGGAGTGTACAATTATCTTTTTAGGACCTTACTTTCAGTTCTTTTGGGTATATACCCAGAAGTGGGATTGCTGGATCATACGGTAATTCTATTTTTAGTTTTGTGAGAAGCCACCATCCTGTTTTCTGTAGTGGCCACACCGTGTCTCATTCCGATCAGTAGTGCCTAAGTGTTCCCTTTACACCAAATTCTTGACAACTCAACTCTTCTCTCTTCTCTTTTTTCCTGATAGTAGCCATCCTAATGGGCGCGAGGTGGTATCTCCTTGTGGTTTTGATTGGCATTCCCTGATGATTGGTGATGTTGAGTGTTTTTCCTCGTTTTTAAAGTGTGTGTGACACCAGTCTCACTAGGTAGTTAGGAGGCTTAAAGGAGATACAAGTGCTTAGTAAAATCAATTATTATTTTTTCCTTTTTTTTAAGCCGAGGAGAGGCAGAGGGAGAGGGAGAGAGAGAATCTTAAGGAGGTTCCATGCTCAGTGCAGAGCCTGATGTGGGGCTGGATCCCATGACCCTGAGATCACGACCTGAGCTGAAATCAAGTCAGATGCTCAGCTGACTGAGCCAGATGCCCCAATTTTTTTCTAATTTAGAGAATCAGCCCAAAGCCCAGGTTCTCAGGAGGCATGTATGAAGGACTGTGTATGGCACTAGGTCTGTCTGTTGGATGCTGGGTCTCCCTGGAAACTCATTTTATTGGCACTATTCCCTGTAGCCCGGGAGGGTGAAAGCTTCTAAATGAGTTAAGTAACTTGTTCAGGGGGTGGGCTGCAGAGAGATAGGCCCAGGGTGTCCCAGAGTACTCATTTTTCCATGAGCACTGGGTATCACCTGTCCCCTGCCTCAGTTTCTCCCTTTGTCACAAAAGAGCCCACCCTGGGGAGAGGCAAGATTCACAGTAATGACTAAATAATAGTTCTGAAACCTATCCTGAAAGCCTCAGTTCTGTGCATGGGACTCAGAGTGGCATGGGGTGGCCTCTGCTCTGTTCCTTCTCACAGGTTTACTGCCTGCCCAGGGGATAGGTTCTGATTGCCAGAACCCACAACTAGCCCTAAAAGCCCCTTTGAAGTGAAGCAACCACTTTTAAGTGCAGTCAGCTCAAGATAACCCTATACTTCCTGCTCCCAACCCAAGAATGCCTCCTGCCCCCACTCAGTGCCCATCCCTGGGAGGGGTTGTTCCCAGCACTCTGGAATCATGTTTCCATGTGTGATGGTTGTGCTGTTTTGTTTTGTGTTTTTCTTCTGTGAAAATGAGAGATAAATATGTTTCTAGTAGGAGAACACTAAGCAGGACTACAGAACAGTTCTATGGGTTGGTAAAGAGAGGCTAGGAAAGAAAAGGAAAGAGGGAGGATTGGCAAACTCAGAGCTGAAGCAGAAGACACTATGACAGGACATGACATGTGGGGTCAGTTTTTCCCTAAGGCTGGGGGGATCTGACGTCAGAAAGGCAGGAAGGAAAGGTCTGGAAACCTGTGGGTCTTTGAGAAGGTAGGGGTTAGGGAGAGGGTATAAAGGAGCTTGGTTGTGACCCTGTCAGTTTCGCACTTGTACTGCCTGATGGTGGGGAGGATGCTCTTCATGCTCTGAGCCTGAACTGGTTGGGGGCCATACTGGTGAGGTTACCGTGTCAAGCCCGTGGGCCGCCACAGCTGATTGTCCAAGTGCAAGGCAGGGAGGGAGGGACTTCAGGGGCAAACTTGGCTTTCAGTTCCTCCTCCACCCACCTTGACTGTATGACTGTTTGTCAAGGTGTTGGAACCTTTGTCTCCATTTCTGTGAGATGGACTGTTCACACCCACCTTTTAGGGGTGTTAAGAGGACTAAAGAAGATAAGCTGTATAAAGTGTCTGCCATATATCATATCATAAGATCTGGAGGCATTTCCTTCTTAAGTGGTAGGACCAGGGCTGTTGGTGATGGTGTTTGGCCTCCATCTCTAACCCCTGGCTACAACAGGCTTGCCTCTTCAAGTTCATGCATGGGCTCTTTGCCCAAGGGGTCAGAGATGCCCTCACCACTTGTCTTACTGATGGGTCCACCCTGCTCCCACCTTGCTGGCGCACTTGCTATCCCAAAGGCCAAGTGGTGATGTTCGCGTTCAAGGATAGTAGCTTCAGGTGGGCATAGGCAGAAAGTGTGCAGTCACCATCTGCACACTAACCCTAACCCTAACCCGCACTGATGCCATCTGGCCACCATGGTCTGGTGCTCCCTTGGTAGAAGCTGCAGCTGAGGGAGCTCTGGAACTGCAAGTGTGCTGGGGAGCCCTGGCTGTGTGCCCCAGGCCTGTGCTAGGTGGGGAACAATCCAGCACTGAGCCAGTACCTGCAGTTTAGGGGCTGGACTGTGGGTGGCAGGTTGAGGGGGGATTCCAGGGAAGGAGGGATTTGTGCAGTTGATGCTTAAAATGGCCTTCAACCCATGTAACAGACAGTTATCTCATAAATCTTCCCAACGGCTCATAAGCAAATTCCTTCCACCTCCTGCTTTTTGTGACTTCCTTTCCCCTTTGAAGCTGGTTGTAGAAACCGGGAATCAGCTAGGTGAAACTGGGGTGGGCAGAGGGATGCTGAGATTTCACACCCAGTGCTCTTTCAGGCCCCCAAGAGATTCTTTTGTTTTTATTTTTATTTATTTTTAATTGTAAACAATAACCTAAACTTTACTATTTTTAAAAATTTATTTATTCATTTAAAATAATCTCTATACTCAATGTGGGGCTTGAACTCACAACCCCAAGATTAAGGATTGCATGCTCTTCTGACTGAACCAGCCAGGTATCCCTAAACTTTTTTATTTTAACCATTTTTTTTAGAGGTGGGGGAGGGGCAGAGGGAGAGGGAGAGAGAGAGAATCCCAAGCAGGTGCCATGCCCAGCGAAGAGCCCCATGTGAGGCTCGATCTCACGACCTGAGCTAGAATCAAGAGTCAGGTGCTCAACCAGCTGAGCTGCCCAGGTGCCCCTATTTTAACCATTTTTAAGAGTACAGTAGTACTAAGTTTGTCCACATCATTGTGCATCAAATCTCCAGTACTTTCTCGTCTTGTAGAACTGCAGCTTTCTCCCCATTTCTACCTCTTCCAGGCCATGGCAGCCACCATTCTGTTTTCTGTCTTATGAATTGGACTACTCTAGGGACCTCATATAAGTGAAATCGTACAGTATTTGTCTTTTTGTGACTGGCTTATTTCGCTTAGCAGAATGTCTTCAGGGTTCACCCATGTAGTTGTGCGTGACTGGATGGCCTTTTTAAAAGGCTGAATAATATTCCATTGTATGGATTTACCACCTTTACTTACCCATTCATCTGTCAGTGTAGTGTTCAGCTTAGATTTTGATTCTGATCCAACTGGCCATTATTTTTATTTTTAAAAATATTTTATTGATTTATTTGCACATGTGAGAGAGCCCGAGTGGTGGGGGAAGGGCAGAGGGAGAGGGAGAAGCAGATTCCCTGCTGAGCAGGGAGCCCAATGCGGGGCTTGATCCCAGGACCCTGGGATCACCGCCTGAGCCCAAGGCAGATGCTTAATTGACTGAGCCACCTGGGGCTGCCCAACTGGCCATTACTGAGTACCCACTGAATGCTGCCGACTATTGTGGTGTCTTGGATACCCATTACTGAGATGTTCTCACATTGTCAGGAACGTCCACTGCAGGTTGACGCAAGTAGGGTCTTTGTACTCTCCTGCCCTCCTTACTCCTAAGGCTCCGTTGTCTTGCCAGAGCAGCCCTCAAAGGATTCAGCTATAAACCTGTGCTGCTTTGATAAGCATTAAAAAAAATGAAAACCATAAAAAAAGAACAAACAATGGATTTTGTAGCTGAAAAAAGTTTGGAAACTTCAGCTTTATCTCATTTGGTCATCGTACCACCATGTGAGATTTGCGTGGTCCCCATTTTTCAGAGGAGGAAACAGAAGGATTAAGATCTAGAGGGGGGAGAGGCTGGAGGCAAGAGGAGGCTGGGAAGGTGCAGGGTGCCTGGGGGGCTCAGCCAGGAGTAGGGCGAGTGCCTGCTTGGGAAGGAGTGCCCTTATGTTTTGTGCCCTAGACACAACCTTGCTTGCACCGTAGTGAGGCCGTGGCTGGAGGCTGAGCCTGGGAGAGGCCTCCCCACGGCCGGGAGCAGTTGTCCACAGCCCTAGGATCTGACAGCCCCCCTGAGATGGGCTTACCCTGCAAGGGGCACTGGGTTGGAAGTCAGGGAGTCATCTGGGAGCTGGGCTCCTGGTAAGCAGGGTTTGGCCTGAGAGCAGCAGAACCCTGGCACCAGGCACATTCTCTGCTTGTCCCTTTTCTCAGGTGTTTGGTCCTGAAGACTGCTTCTCAGTGTCCCTGAGAGGAGCCACCTGAAGGTGCTGCGAGGCAGATGAAGAAACCCACAGACATGCAGGGCTTATGCAGATGCTTCATGCCTCCAGAAGGAGGTGTGGGCAACTCCGTTGCATTTAAAACATCTTGGAGTTAGGAATTGTGGGTGGAGGTCTCAGGCCCACAGAGCCATCTCCCCAGCTGCTCCCTACGTGGCCAGGGCACTAGGAAACCTCTGTTCCCGGGGGCCGCTGCTGAGTCATAAACACACGGGACACATTTCAACAGAAATGCCCATTTGTTAAGTTTCAGGTGACTTTCTCAGTCTCTTCCACTTATATCCAGGACAGTCCCAGAGAATTTAGCTCTGGTCATGACCACCTCTTTCCAGGGGCACTTCTGGAGAAGCAGGCCTGACCTCTCTTTGCCTCTCTCAGTCAAGCTGCCTATTCCATGAATGGGTGGGTCCTGGGGGCAGAGACCCTTAATCTGCTCACCTCTTCCATCCATCACATTGGGACAGAGTGCAGTCATCCGTGTGTCAGGAGAGGGGGACGGTGAGTGAGAATGTGGGGGTCAGCTGTGTGGAGGGACAGGTGCTGAGGTATTTGGGGGCTGCAGAGGCAAAGGGACATCCTGGGAGCCTGAGGAGTTGTCCTCTAGTCCTGTCCACCATGAGCAGGCAAGGAACTCAACCTCTCAAGACTGTTTCCTCATTTATAACGTGGCAGTAGTAATATTTGCCTCTTCGGCTTGTTGAGACAATCAAATGAGAAGCCGGTGAGAAAGCACTTGACAAAGCAGAAAATGTTCTGCTGGAGGGAGGCTTTATTTGTACCTCTGAGGAATGGATGGTGGAGGAAAGAAAAATGTTGATATTTGGGGAGAGAAAGGCATGGGCTAGGAGTATTAGGGACAAGATGATGAGGAGAAGTTTGGAATTTGTAGATACTGAGGAGAAAAGGGGAGGGGAAGAGGTAGATAAGCTGGAAAAAGGAGATGCTAGCATCTACCAAAATGGTGTGAGGGATGGTGTGTGTAGTGTGTGTGTGGTATGTGCGTGGTGTGTATGTGCTGTGTGCGGTATGTGTGGTCTAGGTGTGTGGGTGTGAATATGTTATTTGTGGTGTATATGTGTGGTATGTGTGGGGTGTGTGTATGTGGATTATGTGTGGGGTATGTGTGTGTCCCTGTTAGTTTCCCACCCTGTTATAGCTTCCTCTGCCTCAGGCTACTCTTCAGGACTCTCTAACGGTCGTGGTGGGGTCAGCCAGCCTGGGCCTGCCACCTGGTGGCCATGAGTGGCAGGGTGACCGGAGTCTCTCTCAACCAAGGCTGTAGGTTGGACCCTTCCTCTTCCAGAGTCTGTTGCTGTTGCTGTTGCTTCCTCTCCTATTTTCTTTTTGTTTCTGCTCTCCCTGGCCTCATTTCTACACCCTCTGATTCTTCCACCTCTGTTCCCAAGGACAGTGGGTTTCTCCCTGGGTTCCCCCAAACTTCTCAAACATAAGTGGGGGTGATAAATCCAAAGCTGCCAGGCTCCCAGCGCAGTTGTGAGGGTAAAATGGATGATGGGGGGGTGCGAAAGGATTTTGTAGATCTCAGGCCCCTTGTGAATGACAGTATCAGTGTGACAACAGGTGCAATCGTTCCTAATCAGGTGGCCGTTTGTGGAACAGTTCCTTTAGGACCCCAGAGGAATTTCCCTCCCTGCCAGGACTTCAGGCAGTGACTGGGTGACCCCAGTGAGTGGGTGGGGGATGTCACTGGGTTCAGGCATTTTTACTCCACACAATACACAACTGCTTTGTTTTTCCTAAGTAGGATTTTTAAAACAAACAAAGAAATTACTGCAGGCTAACAGAATTACATTGTGCAGATTTCCAAAACAAACACTGTGACTAATGGCCGGTGTGCTGTACAGGTATTGATCTGCTTTTAACTACTGATCCTGGCTCCCTTAAGAGCTGGCCCTGGACCTTTAAGACACAGCCAGCTGAATGGGTTGGTGTCTTTGCTCTGCTCCTGTGATGATTCATTCACTCATTTGTTTCTGATGCAACAAGTATTTACTAACTGCTCAGCACACACCTGGCACTGTGCCTGACGTGGGGGTCAAAAAGATGAATAAAATGCACACCTCTCAGGGGCGCCTGGGTGGCTCAGTTGGTTAGACGTCTGCCTTTGGCTCAGGTCATGGGTTCTGGGATGGAGCTCCCTGCTCGGCGGGGAGTCTCCTTCTCCCTCTGCCTTTGCCCTCTCTCCCCCAGCTTATGTGAGCACTCTTTCTCTCTCAAATAAATAAAACCTTTAACAAAACAAAACACACACCTCTCGAGGGTCTTGACTACGGGCTAGGAAACTTCTTTAGGATAAGTTCTTCCATGAGGCTGTTAGCAGGGGTCTCCACCTGCACTGAAGCTGTGGTCCCCAACGGGGTCTGGTGTGGCGTGGTGGCATTCAAGATGTGGTGGTTTAGCGGTACACAAGCATGGGTCTCAGCAGGCTCATCTGTGTAAAAACTTGTATCCTGATGCTCAGAGATCTTAGTACATTAGGTCTGGGGTTGGACTCAGGAGTCTGACTTCTATAAAGCTACTGGAAAGTCAGGTTTATAACCCCTTCTTTAGGCTGTGGCTGGGATAGGACAGTGGAGAAAAGGCAGTGGATTTCAAGGTGACTGGCTTGTGGCTTCATGGGAGAGGGTGGCTCTCAAAACAGCCTGCTACTTGCACCTTGCTGGAGTAGGACACGGAGAGCTGGGTCTACGCCGTGTGTTCTGTGGCCTGACAGAGCTCTGTGGACTGGCTGGCCTGGCTTGACTGAATCATGGAAAAGCTGCTTATCCACCTTCTTGGCCAAACATCACCAGAAAGATTCACTTCAGGAAAGAAAGCAGCTCTGTATCTATGGCAACATTTCCAAAAGTATGCTCTGGAAACATGAATTCAAAGTAATTTATAAATATTAATGCATAAATATTAATTTCAAATGTAGAGAGAAAGAGAAAGAAGAAGAGCTATTGACTCATGATCAACTCAAATTAAGATACACTGGTGTAAAAATAAAGTGTTTTTTTTAAGTAGCTTACTCAGAGATTTTGATAAGATGACTTTCTAGGTGGGGTGGTGTTGCATTCAGCATTTCCCAAATGTATTTATTTGGCCATGGAGCTCTTTTTGTGAGCCATCTCTTCTCTTCACACTAGGGTTCTGGGGAGCATTAGTTTGAAAGAAGCTTTTTTTTTTTTTTTGTTAAGGTTTTATTTATTTGTCGGGGGGTGGGTGGAGAAAGAAAGAGAGAGGGAGCCCGATGTGGGACTCGATTCCAGGACTCTGGGATCATGCCCCGAGCCAAAGGCAGACATTTGACTGAGCCACCCAGACGTCCCTGGAAGAAACTTCTTTACAGTTTCGCTGTTCTTCCTCTCCACCTACAAGGTAAGAGAACAAATCGGTGAGACCTCAAACCAGGCTGGCACTCTTTTTTTTCCTAAGATTTTATTTATTTTGCTTGAGACAGAGAGGGAGAGAGAGAGAGAGAGAGAGAGAGAGAGAGCACAAGCAGGGGGAGCAACAGAGGGAGAGGGAGAAGCAGGCTTTCTGCTCAGCAGGGAGCCTGACTCGGGGCTCGATCCCAGGACGCTGGGACCCCAGAATGATGACCTGAGCCGAAGGCCGACGCTTAACTGACTGAGCCACCCAGGCACCCCTAGGCTGGCACTCTTAACAGGAGTGAAAGCCTTATTTTTATGTATAAGGCACAGGTATCCTTATAGTACATAAAAAGATAGAGGGTATGTATCTGTGGTATTAAATTTCATGGGGCAGGGAGCAGTTGGGGGGGAAAGAGCCTCCTCCACGAGCAATGCTGAGGAATGCTGGCAGACTTCCAGCCAGTCAGACTGGGATTGGGGGACAGCTCTGCCACTGTGTGACCTTGAGGTAAGTTATTTGGGCTTCAGATTCTTCACCTGGGAAATAGAGATTCTCACCACCTCATGAGATCTCTGTGAGCTTTACTGATGGTGTTTGAAAAACAGAGGCTAAAGACATACCTTTAGGCCTGAACCTTTGCATCCATTGTGGGATTGCCGCAGAGTTGGCCAATCATCTTGGGCTTTTCTGCCTTTAGGCTGTAGACAGAAGCATAAAGATACATGAAGCTTGGTACAGCAGGTCTAAGGAAACAAAAATGGGAAAATACTATTTTAGCTTAGAAGGTAAACAAAGAAGTAGTTTTACCTGGAAGGGGGTCCCCAGCAAGTGAGAGCAGGTGGTCTCGGGTGGCTGCAGCACCACCTGCGGGGCACTCCACTGCTCCCCTGGGCAGCAGGGTCCCAGACCCAGGGAATAGCTACTTCACCTTGCAGGCCCAGCCTGCTGGGCGTCAGAGGCTGGATAGACACTGAGGTGGGTGAGGCAGGCCCAGGAAGGAGATGTCCGCTACACCTAAAAATAGTGTGGGAGGGAACGGGAAACAGAAACTTTGGGCCAACATGGAAATGCTTTCTGAATTATCAGGAAATCAGGATTAGGAGCTGTGGGGGCAGACACTACCCTGCGGCAAAACTGCAGGTCCCTGTGAGCCCTCTCCGTGGAAGGAAATGGAGGAAGCCAGACTTGGGCTCTGGTGGGGAATGGGGACTAACTGGGAAAACATTAGGTTCAGTCCTTTGCTGCATTACTAACACAGCATATCTGTATCCCCTTGATCTTTAATTGCATGGAGAGGCCAACAGTTTTCTTGTTCCCAGATGAAAGGGGTTCTCAGGACGTGAAACTTTGAGTTTTAAAGCCAGGGAAGTCCTGGGCAAACTGGTAAGTTGGTTACCTGACAACACAATGCTTAAATCTCCCAAACTTTAGTGCAGGGGGTACAATCCTGCCTACACAGAGCATCACCTGGGGGAGTTCTTAAAAATCTCAGGACCTAGGGGCGCCTGGGTAGCTCAGTCAGTTAAGCGTCTGCCTTCAGCTCAGGTCCTGATCTCAGGGTTCTGGGATCGAGCCCCATGTCGGGCTCCCTGCTCAGAGGGGAGCCTGCTTCTCCCTCTCCCTCTGCTCCTCTCCCCCACCCCTCTCTCTTTCAAATAAATAAAATCTTAAAAAAAAAAAACAAAACATCCCAGCACCTAGACTGCAGTCAGACCAATTAAGGTAGACTCTCAGGGTGGGACCCAGGCATCTGCATTTTATTTTTTTTACTTAGGATTTTATTTACTTGAGAGAGAGAGAGAGCCAGCGCACATGAGCAGGGGGGAGGGGCAAAGGGAGAAGCAGACTCCCACTGAGCATGGAGCCCATCCGATCCAGACTCCATCCCAGGACCCTGGGATAACGACCTGAGCTGAAGGCGGAGGCTTAATTGACTGAGCCACCCAGGCACCCCCAGGCATCTGCATTTTTCTTTAAAAAAATTTTTTTTTATTTGAGGGAGAGAGAGAGAGAGCATTTGAGAGAGAGCATGAGCAGTGGGAGGGAGAAGCAGGCTCCCTGTTGAGCAGGGAGCACTGATATGGGGGCTTGATCCCAGGAACCCAGGATCAGATGCCTACTGACTGAGCCACCCAGGTGCCCCCAGGCATCTGCATTTTAAAAAAACTCTGTAGGTGGGTGATTCCTATGAGCAGCTAAAGCTGAGAATCATGGCTTTACTGTGGATTAAGTATCACCTGGGGCCTGTTTTCCAGGCTTCCCCACCAGAGATTCTCAGTATATATGATCTGCAGTGGAAGCTGGGGACGTTTCTCTTAAAACTAAGTCAGCAGTGATACCCATGCAAGGGTTCCCCGGGGCACACTTTGAAAAACACTGGTCTAGAATCTTACTCTCTTGTGGATGTATTAGCTTTATTTTTTTTTTTAAAGATTTTTATTTATTTATTGAGAGAGAGAGAGAATGGTAGAGAGAGAGCATGAGACGGAAGAAGGTCAGAGGGAGAGGCAGACTCCCTGCTGAGCAGGGAGCCCGATGCGGGACTCGATCCCGGGACTCCAGGATCATGACCTGAGCCGAAGGCAGTCGCTTAACCGACTGAGCCACCCAGGCACCCTGGATGTATTAGCTTTAAACAGAAGGTGATGTTCTGATCAATCAAAACATTTATTCAACACCTACACACTGAAGGACTATAGGGGTTCCAAAGATGACTCAATTAAGGTCCCTCTTCTAAAGGCAATTAACTTCTAATGAGCAAGACAGACACACTTTAGGGCAGCTGGTGACAAGTCATCCCTGGAGAAAAAAATCTAGGATTGAACCGATGAATAGCATTGGGTTGAGCACCAGAATTCCTGGGCTGTTATCACGACCCATATATTAATGAGCTATGTGTGCAACCCTGGGAAAATGATCCCCGTTTGCTCGTCCTCATCTTCCTTAGCCGTAAATTGCATGGTTTGGACGACCTGACTTTCTTTTCTTTTCTTTTCTTTCTTTCTTTCTTTCTTTCTTTCTTTCTTTCTTTCTTTCTTTCTTTCTTTCTTTCTTTCTTTCTTTCTTTCAAGATTTTATTTATTTGACAGAGAGACAGTGAGAGAGGGAACACAAGTAGGGGGAGTGGGAGAGGGAGAAGCAGACTTCCCACTGAGCAGGGAGCCCAATGCGGGGCTCGATCCCAGGACCCCAGGATCATGACCTGAGCTGAAAGCAACCGCTCAACCGACTGAGCCACCCAGGCACCCCTGGACGACCTAATTTCTAAGGCCCTGCTTCGTCTGAAGCTGACTATGAGCCTGGCCAGCACATCCTGTTTGGAGAGCAGAGTATGTAGGGCTCTGGGCAAGCATGGGGATGCTATGGGCAAACTCCTTGTATCCTGTGAGGAGGTAACAGCACTTTTTGCTAAAAAGAAAACAGGGGTGCCTGACTGTAGAACATGCGACTCTTGATCTCAGGGCAGAGCTCCCTTAAAAAAAAAAGAGAAAACACATTTGCATGGGGAGAAGAGAGTTAAAGTCATAGGGTCCCACATGGAGGTCCCCATCGGGACCTAGGGGGCACCTGAGTTGACTATAGCATTTGTTGCAGATGGTGAAGGATAGAACAGAGCTTTCCAGCAGGTGTACTAGCTTGCTAAGGCTGCCATAACAAAGTACCACAAACTGGGTGGCTTAAACGACAGAAATTTATTTGGAGATCAAGGTGTGGGACCATGCTCCTTCAGAAGGCACTAGGGAAGGATCTGTTTCAGGCCTTTCTCCTAGCTTCTGGTAATTGCTCGGTTTGTGGAAGCATAATGCCAGTCTTCACATGGAGTTCTCCCTGTGTTCAAATTTCTCCTTTTTATAAGGTTATCAATCATATTGGATTGGGGGCCCAGGCTACTCCAGTAATGATTCATGTTAACTGATTATATCTGCAATGACCTTACTTTCAAATAAGGTCACATTCTGAGTTACTAGAAGTTAGGACTTCCACACAGGAAATTGGGGGGGACACAATTCAACCCACATCAGTGGGGATGCACTAATAGTAACGGCTAAACAGATTCAATTACTGAAGAAGGCTTAGAGGTCCAAAATGATAGTGCTTGCAAACCTACAATTTATTATAGCATAGCAACATCATCAAAGCAGAGATACCATCACAGCCAGAGGCTGCTCATGGCAAGGGGCCTAGGGAAGCCAAGTCCCAGCTCCTATTGCCTCCCTCTGTTAAGGTCCGTGGCAGGGCATGCTCTTTCAAATCAGGAATCACCAGTGGGTACATGGAACACTTCAGAGCCCCAGATTCTTGGCCCCGGTTTCTTATAACTTGTCATGCAAGCATATCCTCACTATATAACCCCTTCCAAATGGCAGAGCCTCTGGGTGGGTGGCAGTGCTCATCTAGACCAGGTGCAAAT
This sequence comes from Eumetopias jubatus, assembly GCF_037043125.1. NCBI lineage: Eukaryota > Metazoa > Chordata > Mammalia > Carnivora > Otariidae > Eumetopias > Eumetopias jubatus. The sequence continues at coordinate 87,547,633 of NW_028274820.1, forward strand.
CATCAATCTCATTGCTACCAAAGCACAATTTTGACAAGCTCGTGCAAAACACCCCAAACTCCTTGGGGGCATTGTTATAAAGCAACACTATTAATCAGTGTGCTCATGCCTTAACCAGGGTCAGTCCCAGGTGAATCCCAGACCTGCTGGAATTAACCCTTATAGCTGGGGGGCAGAAGGAGATCACACAAGTGACCCTCTTCACTAGGTACTGAGTTCCTCCTTCTGTATTTCAATTTGTGTGAAATTCACATGGACCTTAAGAATAAAAATCGGAGGCTGTTTGAGAGACCAGGCCATTCTGTTCCCTTTGTCACTGGCCTTGGTTTGGGGGCTAGTGGTTTAAATTTATTTATTTTTATTTTTTTTAGTAATCTCTACACCCAGTGTGGGGCTTGAACTCATGACCCTGAGATTAAGAGCCAAATGCTCCTCCAGCTGAGCCAGCGAGGTACCCCTGGGGGCTGGTGGTTTAAATCTTTATGTGCATGTTTTTTAGGTCTTCTGTAGCTCCAGCTACTAGGGTCCTTTTTTCCTTCTTGCTGCTTTCCTGAACCACTGCCCAGGCAGTTTTGGTCCAAGATGCCCTCAGCATATGATGTGTGGGACAGAAGCCTCCATGCCTGCCCTCTGGGACTATGCTGACAGTCCCTTGCTGTCACAGGGAAGTGGGCATGAAGGGAAGCCCACTGATGTGAGTGAGCCCAGTGGCCTGGGCAGGTGCCGATGGGTAATTGCCCATGCTCATTTAGCTTCAGGAGGGCGATCCAGAACTGGGGGTGCAAAGAGCCTGGGCAGCTCTTGGGAGCAGGAACAAGAATGAGTTGGAGTCCTGGTTCAGTTGACTGATGATCTATAGGAAGCAGCATGCTAAGGGCCACCGTAGGCTCAAATAGGCAGTAAGAGCCCCAAATCCCAGGTATAGGGGAAGCCGAGGGTCCAGATGCTTTCCATAGCCATTTCTTCTACATGGAGGTAGAGCAGGAACCAGAATTGGGAGTGAAGCTTGCAAAGTGAAGTGAATAGTAGAATGAGCAGAGCAAGACAGTTGGTAAGGCTGATGGGTGCTGAGTCCCCAGAGGGTCTCCATTATTTCCAGCCCACCAGGAATAGCCCAGAGCTTGGAGACTGGCTGAATCTGCAGAGATGGCAAGGGGCCCAGGGAGAGGTGACAGAGGAAGAAGCCAGGCAGGCCTTGCAGTCAAAAAGCCCTGAGACAAAGGGCAGAGAAGACCGAGGCCTCAGTGGGGTTTCCTGGCAGTGCTGAAGCAGTGTTGGAGGTGGAAGATGCCAGGAGCCAGAGCAAGGGGAGGAGGGACTGTTGCTCCTTCTGGGAACACTTGCAGCCCTGGTGAGAGGGGTCTGCCTGACCTTCCCGGGTCCCCAGCCCCACCCACCCACATTTTCTCTGCCTCTACTTCTTGGTGTCTATAGGTTAGCCTTATTTTATAAAATTGGCCCCTGTTCACCTCCACCCCTAACCTGGACAGACACAGCCACGGTGTTTATGAATTTAAGTTTTGTGTTCAGGAAGATCAAAGTAACAAAAAAGGGATTGGAAAAGCATTAAAAAGGGATTGGAAAAATATATAGGTTTAGGCAATCCCTGTGTAATTTTGCATCTCCCTCAGTGGAGTTTCATGGATTGTCCATGAAGTGTTTATGTAGATGGTGTAATAGTTTTGGATACAAGTAGCTTTGTGGTAGGTAATGATGATTATTTATGTGTTATATGCCTGCTTTATAGTTCACGGGTCTCTTGGGTAATCAGTATGCTCATTTGCCTGTTTTATGTGACTTAAGAGTAAAATTTTACAATTTTAAACAATTGTGGAGGCTTGAGTTCTAGAAGCTTTGCATTTGATGAGCTTTTCATTATGTGTATTATTCACTTGAAGCTGAGACCTTACTTGGTTTAAGGGGACATTGGGAAGGCCACTGAACTAGGCAGGTCCCTATTAGCCATGTGACCTTGAGCAAAGCACTTCTCTAAGCCTCAATTTCTTCCATCTGTGCAATGAAGAGAATGTATTGCCTACCTTCCAGGATTAATGGCAACAGTGTATGTGAAAGTCCTTTTTGAACTGCAAACATCTATGCAAGTGCCTGGTATTATTCCTGCTGTTATTATTCAATATAACATTGTTTCCATGGGAAAGTGCAACTTACTTTATGACAATTGGATTTACAATGTCGTTTCCAGGAATGCATTTGTCTCGAAGTAGTCTTTGGCCAAAAGCAACATAACCTGACCCAAGGATAAAACGCACTGTGGCAAAAGACAGGAACTGCCCAGGCAGATTTTGAAATAAAAAGAAAAGAAAATGAAAACTTTCCCCAGCTATGATGCTCATCTTGCTCCACCTTGCCCTCCTGCAGAGAAGTCCTTGTATTAGGGTTCTCCAGAGAAACAGAAAAAACAGGATGCCTCTGTGTGTGTGTGTGTTTATCTATTTATTTTAAGGAATTGGCTCATGCAACTGTGGAGGTTTGGGAAGTTCAAAATCTTGAGGGTAGGCCAGTAGGCTGGAGACCCACGGAAGGGCCGATATTGCAGTTCAAGTCCAAAGGCAGTCTTCTGGCAGAATTCCCTCTTTTTTGGGGGAGGTCAGTGTTTTTCTATTAAGGTCTTTAAGTGATTGGGTAACGCCCACCCACATTATGGAGGGTAATCTGCTTTCCTCAAAGTCTATTATCATTTTAAATATTAATTTCATCTAAAAACACCTTCACAGAAACACATGAAATTCACCATTATAATCTCCCTCTGTCTCTCTCTGATGCCCTTCTCTTTCTTTAACCCCTCCCCAGGGCTATAGCAACCATCTTGAAGTTGGTGTGTTTTGTCTATTCCATGTTTTTATACTGTTACTACATAGGTTTGTGTATCAGTATGGCAGGTAAACTGAAAGTTTCAATTGAGGCATCCAGATAAAGGATGAAGTGTGAGGCCATGTTAAAGAATTTACAGAGGAAAACCAGCTGCAGAACCATTAACCCTTATCCACCATGACAGTATAAATGAGTCGGGGATTTAAGATTTGAGGAGGGTTTATGGCATCAGCTGTTGTCAGTGAGTGCTGAGCTGTGGGCACCATTCTCCCACCTTAAAACTGAAAGGCATCAACCAGAACTCTGAAGATCCTCAAAGACTCAGGAAAAACCAGAGAAGGGAGTGTTTTTGAGTCACCTTAAATATCTCCTGGCTCAGAGACAGTGATGCCAGTACTAGACCAGTAAGGGCTTTCCTGTGCCTTTCTTCTCCTCCTTCCCTCTTCTTGGACCCGGAGAGATCAGAAACCAGGGTTGGCAAGGTGGAAGAGGAGGGGCAAAAACACCAGGGAGGGCAGGCAGGAAGAAGCCAGCCTCATTTCCCACTGGATGGCTGGACTGCAGCTGGCCTGAGCTGCACAGTGGGAGAGTGGCTTTTGATCTTTTGATTCTTTAAACTTGCCCCCGCCCCCAGTCCAGAGTGTATTTCCCTACCCTGTTGGTATTGGGCTCAGCCATGTGACTTGCCAGTGGGATGTTAGCAGATGTCACACAAATAAAGCTTGCAATATGCTTGCATCCAGGACTTCCCTCTTGTACTTCTGCCATCATCAGAAAACATGTCTCAGGTAGTGTGGTTCCTAAAGAATTAAAGACTTGGAACAGCCTTGAACAGAACTCACAGCCTAGAGCCAAGCCCAGCTGAGATCAGCAGAGCCACCACAGACTTGCGAGTGAGAAATTGATGCTTATTTCTGTGTGTCGCTGGGCTTTGGGGTGGTTTATTTTGTGGCGTTAATAATGAGAGCAATGGCAATAATTGATAAAAGGAGTAACCAAATAAAGTTGAAAATTGTAATGATTACACAAAGGTAGACATTATTTATTGACTAGAACTACCCAAGTTTCATTCTGGGGTGGGGGAAGAATATGTCTAGCCAAATAAATTTATTTATTTTTATTTTTTTAAGATTTTATTTGAGAGAGAGAATGAGATAGAGCATGAGAGGGGGGAGGGTCAGAGGGAGAAGCAGACCACCCCACTGAGCAGGGAGCCCGATGCGGGACTAGACCCCGGGACTCCAGGATCATGACCTGAGCCGAAGGCAGTCGCTTAACCACCTGAGCCACCCAGGCGCCCGCCAAATAAATTTAAAGGAGCATTAATAGACAACAGTAAAGTTGCTTTCTGAATATCCCCGTGAGTCTTGCTTGTTCAACTTAACAGTCACATATATTTCCATTAACGGTATGTAATAATGCTATATATGTTTAAAACTTTACACAAATAGCATCATGTTACATTCTGTAAATTGCCCTTTTCAGTCAGTGTTATAAAAAATTAAAATCTGAAAAAAGAGGTGCCTGGGTGGCTCAGTCGTTAAGCGTCTGCCTTTGGCTCAGGTCATGATCCCCGGGTCCTGGGATTGAGCCCCATGTCAGGCTGGCTCCCTGCTCCACAGGAAGCCTGCTTCTCCCTCTCCCACTCCCCCTGCTTGTGTTCCCTCTTTGGCTGTGTCTCTCTGTCAAATAAATAAATAAAATCTTAAAAAAAATAAAATCTGAAAAAGGATAAAAAATAAATTATTGAAAAATGAATGTACCATAAAATTTTTTAATTTTTTAAAAAGATTTTATTTATTTGATAGCACAAGCAGGGGGAGTGGCAGGCAGAGGGAGAGGGAGAAGCAGGCTCCTCGCCGAGCAGGGCTCAATCTCGGGACCCTGAGATCATGACCTGAGCCAAAAGCAGATGCTTAACCGACTGAGCCACCCAGACACCCCTGAACCACAAATTTTTTAATCCATTCTCCCAATAATGGGCACTTAATTTGTTCCCCCATTTTTGGGGGGGTTATTACAAACTACATATCAAGAAACATGCTTGTATTGAGTCTTTCTGTTCATGTCGACATGAGTCTCTCAAGGTAATCATTGGTGCTATGTACCACTCACCAGTATTTCCATTTTCCTCCTCCGGGGGACAAGACAGAACTGCATGCCCCATCCGCTTGAAGTTAGACCTAACTATATGACTTCTCTGGCTAATGAGATATCAGTGGAGGTGATGCATTTCACTTACAGATGAAAACTTTGAATAGCTAGTGTGTGACTTGCTGTTTCTCTCCTACTACCACAATGACCAGCATTGTTCTGGATGGTGAGGTCTCTCAGTGAGCATCTTAGGGTGAGAATAATGTGGAGCCCAATCCCTAGGTGTCCCAAGATGGTTGTGTAGCATGAGGAAGAAATTAACCTTGATTTGATCCCCTGAGATTTAGGTTTGTTTTTCAAGCCAGCACAGCCTCTCTATCCTGTTTGAAATATAAATCAATACTAGAGGGTACTCCTAGGAGGGGCACCCTATAACAAAACACCTATGGTACTGGCTTAGTAGCTGGGTAATGTGCAGTGAGGAAACTTACTAACAGCTGGAAAATGGCCATTTATATTATGTAGTGGAGAGAGATTTTCTTAAACTGCACTTGTAGGAATTTGGGAGGCAGCTAATTGACCTAATGAACTTGGAGATTTAAGAAAAGAGGTTGGAAAGCACAATATTAATTGGGTAAGTTAGTCACTCTTGACAGTGTTTGGTGAGAAATTACAAGAAAAAGATGAAGTCAGGGAAGAGTGGGCTGGTGTGCAACACTTTTAGGGCTGGAAAAAGCAAACGTTTCTCATTATGAAACAATAAAAATAAGAAAGGCTTAGACAAAGAATGATTGAAATTCAGTTTTGTAAGCAAGGGTTACATCAACACTATAGATGTCATATCCATTTTAAAATCTCTGGTTGTATTAAGATGTCGTCTAGTAAATGTCCAGGTTCTTTCCATTGGACAAAATGTATTGGGGTGGGGGTGGGCAGGGAGACTAAGGGTATAGACCGAAATACCTTCAGATAAGTCCAGAGTGACATGGTGGTAAGGAAACAAATGCTGCAAAGAGGAGATAATATTTATAAAGGAAATTTGAGTGTGTTAGTTGGTACTTAGTGCTGCCTGGGATCATACAATCAGAGACTGAAGGTTTTAAGAGAATTATACTGCCCAAAGAACACTGGCCTGATCTTGACTTTGAATCTTAAAACAACACCTGGGTGCCCCAGGAAGTATGCTGGGAAATATGCTTAGTCCACAGGGAGAACATACTCTCTGGTGTACACTTCAGCTTTGGCCAAGGAGCATAAGGAGAAAAGGAAATCTCTTGGAGGGTCGTGTCAGAGCCTACAGAGAACATTTCAGGAGGTGGAATCGGGATCTAATCAAAGAATATTCCTCATTCATGGGGAAGAATGCTCTGAGATTTTGCAGTTGCTATGGATCAGTGTCTGCTGTGTCCCATTATTCTCTTTTCTGAATGGGAGTGTTTATTTCTATTTTCCTGTCCCATGTTCTATCATTAAATATTGGTATGTTGGAGAAGATAACTGGTCTTATTAGTCTCCTGATGAAGAGGCATTGCATCTAGATGGAGAGACAACTGCCCCTCACCTTGATATAGAAATTACTGTGAAAAATTGGATATATTAGACTTTGAGCTTGGTGCTGTGCTGGGGCTGGGATGGTGCTGTGCTGGGATGGGTTGTCTCCCTTGGGAAAGGGTTGAATATATTTTGCATCCAGAGAATAATCAAATACTGGGTATTTGGATGGGGATAGACTGTGAAAGTTGTTAGGGCTGTTCACCAATATTTTTGATTGTCCCCTTCTGAGCTCTTATGCTTGGTGGGCCCCTCCAGTCTGACATTGGTCAGGAATGAATCCCACAGTTCACAAGACATACATAAAGAAATACTTTATAGAAAAAATGGAACACTCACAAGACCAGGCTCAGCAAGATAGAGATGCACATGGCCTCTCTTTTCCCATCACCTCTGGGAGAAGCAGGCCAGGCCAGGCCACCTGCTGGCAATGGCATGGGTTTCATTCCAGTGAAGTTCCCCTTCACACCTTTTAGTAGGGGAGTCTCCCTTTTCCTAGGGGAGTGTGAGAATGTGGCCTTCTTAGAGGAGAAGATGTAGGATTTCTGACGTTGGGCAGTCTGGATATGGGATGCTGGCTTTACTAGGTTTCTCTAAGGACCTGGAGCCTGTGAGAAGTTCTGTCTTCTCTACTGAGGGAGGAAGGTTCCAGTCCAGGAAACAGAACTCAGGTGCTATCTTTCCATTTGGGAGAAGGGGTCATCTCTCCACTACCAACCCATGTGAGAGCCTAGGATTGTACTTGCCTGTCCTCTTAAAGGTTGAAGGACACCTTAAAGAAGGGTCCACATGACCTGCTTTGGCCAATGACAGAGTGTTTAAAGCCTCCATGAGCCTGTGTGCCACTTGACCTTTCCTTTTTTTTTTTTTTAAGATTTTATTTATTTATTTGACAGAGAGAGACACAGCGAGAGAGGGAACACAAGCGGGGGGAGTGGGAGAGGGAGAAGCAGGCCTCCTGTGGAGCAGGGAGCCCGATGTGGGGCTTGATCCCAGGACCCTGGGATCATGACCTGAGCCGAAGGCAGACGCTTAACGGCCACCCAGGTGCCCCGACCTGTCCTTCTCCGTGCTGTGCTGACCGTTGAAGCTCTGGGTAAGGAGGCTCCGTCTGTCTGTGCTCCCGAGTGAGGACAGCATGGAGCAGACATCCCAGCTGAGCTGTGAGAGACAAGTAGCATGAGATAGAAATAAACATTAGTTGTCTTGAGCCATTGACACTTGTGAGTTGTTTTTAGCTGCAGCAAATTGTTTTAGTCTCTCCTGACTGCCACAACTGGGTCTTCTGGGTGATGGGGTGCACACAGCCTTGTGGAGTGATTGTCTCAGTCGGTACTATTCCTTACTGACTTCATTACCGAGAGAGAACGCAGGGCTTTGCCTTGGGTGTTCCCTTACACTCCCTGCAGTGGTCATTGTTGGCTTCCAGCTGGTCTTGGAGCAGCTGCTTGTTATCCAGGGCTCAGGCAGAAGTTAGACAAATCTGTTGAGGAAGAAGCAGGAGAATTTAGGTGGATAGGAGGAAGACTGAAAGACGGGCATAGTTTGAAGGCACATGGAGAGGTCAGCCACGCCTGGGAGAAATGCGTGAGTGTCCCGGGTCAGTAGTAGAGGGCCAGCCCACATCAGCTGAGGCAGTGCTGCCTGGAATCCATGTGTGGAGCCCAGAGAACAAAAGAAGGATCAGGCGCCAAGACCACAGGCCTGGGCAACTAGGACTCAGAATTCTGGCAAGGGTTTTCGTAAAGGCAGGGTATTCCCAGCAGGCATGCGGCACATGCTTTGTCAGCCACCTTCTGGGTCGGTAGCTTCTTACATGGCTGATGTTGATCTTGGCACCCAGGTAGAGCTGTTTGTGGAAAGATAGACATCTGAGTAGACGAGGGTTTGAGGAAAAGAGTTTGTGCTGCTTAGGCAAACAGGCTAAGATTGGGCTCAGTCTAGCTGCTGTTCCTTCTTTGACCTCTCTGGTCCAGCCCTCACTGGGGCTTGGGCGTTTCCCCTCCTCACATAACTTTTCTTGGCAGTCCTCATTTTTATTCTTTAAATCTTCATTGGTACCTGGCCCATTAGGGAGAAGGAAGGCGAAAGGAAGTCACATTTATCAGATATCAAATACTATGTGTAGGCATTGAACCATGTGCCTTACATGCACCATCCCATTTAATCTTCACAGAACCCCTTTGGGCTGCTGCTATTATTATTCCTGTTTGATCGATGAGGAACCTGGGGCTTGGAGAGGTGAGTAATTTACCTGAGGTCACTTGGGCAGAAAGTCTGTCTGACTGTAGAGCCCCTGCTCCTAACCCCGGCACTGCATCTGTGTTTATTAGCAGAATGACGGTCCTTCAGTCCCATGTTATTACCCTTGAAGTCCCCCCTGGAATCCCTCGATCATTTGCGTAGGGCAGGACCTGCCTCTTGTTGAGTTCACATTTTACCTGCTTTCTCAGATGGCAAGGCTCACCCTCATTGGCACCAGAGTCCCCTGGAATAAGCCTCATCTCCCCCCAATACTGCATGGCATGTTTAAACGTATGATTTAGCAAGCCCACATAAGTGTCACCAAAGGAGGAGGAGCTGCTCCCTCACTTGGGAGCCAGCGGGTTCTGTCATGCAGGTGGAAGTGTTTTTGGGGGCCCTGGGATAGTGAGTGATAGTCAAGACCGGGGGGGGCGGGTGGTGGTGCAGAGAAGGATAACAGCTGCTCCTGGTGGCTCCAAGTCACATTTGGAGCCTAAATTAGCCTGTTCTTTTCCAGATCCTCTGTGGGCTTGCTGCAGGCTGCCTGCCTGGCTGGCTCATCTCCTTGCAGGCATTGTTTTGTCCCTTCCCCCCATTCCAGTCCTTCCTCTTAGGGTCTTTGACTAGAGTTAGCTTACTGAGAGGCTAGACAGGGCCACCTAAATGTGGGCTGAGGGATGGAGGGGTGCTCAAATCTCTCCCCTATCTCTTCCTGTCCTTAGGAAGTTTTACCATTAGAGATTCATTCTTTAACTAGAATGAAACTTGAGAGGTAGTCTTATCAGCAAAATATATCAGATTTTCCCCTGAAGACAGTATATTTGCAAAACCTACACAAATAGAATTCTCATACCATTATGTAGGATAATTATGTCAAACACTCCTCTTGCCTCCTGCTTATCTCACTCGAGTCCCCAGCCCCTGTGCCCTTAGAAGCCTTCCCTGATAGAGGGAAGGAGCTTCAGGGCTCTGAGTTGAGAGGTCAAGGAGGGGCTCAACCAGAGGGAGCCAGCAGAAAGGGCCCTCTGGGCCCTTCTCACAAGTCTGCTCTCAGCTGGCTCTGCTGCGGCCTTGGAGCTGGAAAACTCCTCTGAGCCTCACCTCTTTCCCGAACTTGGTGCAGAGCCTGCAGAGAGCTGCTTTTTTCTGGGCCTCTGTTTCCTTTCATGGAAAACAAAGATTGAAGGAGATAATCCTCAGTACTCCTGCCTGTTCCGATTATGCAGTAAGTCTATAATTTTTCTCTGCAGAGTCTGTACTGAGAACAGTTTTCTGAGTCTTGGTGTTTGCTGGCTCAGCACTGTGGCTCTCCCTGTTGAAAACTAATCTGTGCCCCACAATTGATCTTAAAAACAAGGCAAAGCAACAACCAGCTGCTTTTCTTATTAACTCTGCAAACAACAGAGGTAGTCTGGGAAGGGGCTGCTGTCCAGTCGTATGATGGAATTGGGCTCTGCTCCAAGGTGCAGGGTTGACGGATGCTCTCCTGGGGGGAGCCTTTGATGCACCTAGTATCTGCTTGCAGCAGTTTGGCTTTCCACATTTTGACATTGTCTTAGCCCTCCGGGGGTCCTATCTGACTGGGGTCCCTACCAGTTTTTAGGCAGAAGGCAGTGTCAGGGCACTTCCCATCACTCAGGCCTGAGTTTTCTTTGGAACCTTTTCCAAAGTAGCTCATTCTTTCAGGGCATGTGCTGCTTTTATACTTTTAATTACTTCTTCTATGTCTCATTATTTTAAATATTCTGATTTTCTTGTCTCTATTAATTTTCCCTTTATTTGAAATTTTTGGTTTCTAGTACTTTGTTTTGCTTGCTGGCTATTGCTCAATGTGGGCATGTCCTTACAATTTGGAACTGTAATTTTGGGTCATGAGCTCTCACTTTCAGGGAGCTTCATTTGTGGGTTCAGTGCATGTTCCTTCAGAGTAGTTTTGCAATTGCTTCTTCCTGGCCATGGAAGCAATTTCATGTTAATGTCTCTACCTGGGGATTCCCGGATCCACAACATAATTTCAAATCCCAGACCCTTGCAAGTCATAGCCCTGGTGCCTAGAATTCTCAGGGGAGACTTCTCTAATGGACTAGGAAGGAAGGGATACGTGTCCTTGCAGTCTCCTTCGTGTCCCGTGTACGAGGGCATGAATTTTTCTGATCCATTCCTTTACGGAGTTTCCATCTCTTTGAGAGTTCTGGCTTTATGAGGAGATCTTAGTTCCCACTTCCCACCTTGTCCCATGCCAAGCCTCGTTTCCTGTTCTTGGGTATGGGAAGCTCCTGAGATGAGATAACAGTTTGGATTTACCTGGGGCAGATTAACAGCCTCAGATTAGCTGGGGCGGCACTGGTGTCAGCTCATGCTGTCCTGGGGGACAGCATGAGTTTCTGTCCCTGGGGGATTCCCCCTTTTTCTTAGGAGTTCAGCTAAGTCAAAAATATTTTTCTGTTACATTTCCCCCAGAATTTCTAGGAATTTTCAGGTTATTTTGGTCCCCATCTTGCTGGAATCTGAATCTCCCAGGCCCTCCTTTCTGCTGATGGGAGTAAGTAAGAAGGGAGGAGAGGGCCAGAATTGGTTGTGTTAACTTGTAGATAGCCTCTTTGGAACGGGGGATATCATCTACCTCATTCGTCTTTACCCTTTTACTCAAAAGAATTTTGAAAAACGATGTGTTTTGTGGCTCATTTTTAAGTTCACTTATGAACACTTTCAAAATATGTTGAAATAAGTGCAAAGGATATAACTTTCAGCATATTTGAAATGTTTTCATTTAAAAATAAAACTTTTATTTATTTATTTATTTTTCTAAAAGATTTTTTTTATTCATGAGAGGGAGAGAGAGAGAGAGAGAGAGAGAAGCAGAGGGAGAAGGAGGCTCCCAAGGAGCAGGGAGCCCGATGCGGGACTCGATCCCAGGACCCCGGGATCACGACCTGAGCCGAAGGCAGACGCCCAACCATCTGAGCCACCCAGGCGCCCTAAAAATAAAACTTTTAAAAGCTTTTAAAAGTGCTAGCGATTTGATACCTACCATCATTCATTAAAACATACACATAAAACTTCTTTTTTAAATGTTTGAAACTTTACATCAATTTCCTCTTTGAACTCATTTTTCTGCACCATTTCCTCCCTAAATAAATTTATCCTGATGGAATGTTTTGCCTTTAAAGTGTTTTATTGATCATCCTCTCATACTTCTCAGCAACACAAAGATGTTTATGAAATTAAATTTTATTTCCTGCAATCATAAGTCCCTAAGTGTTGAGCACATTTCTTCTGGGTTGAGTTACTTTTGCAATTATTATTATTATTATTTTAAAAGATTTTTTTTATTTGAGAGAGAGTGAGAGAGATCACAGAGGGAGAGGTAGAAATAGACTCGCTGCTGAGCAGAGAGCCTGATGCGGGGCTTGATCCCAGGACCTTGGGATTATGACCTGAGCCGAAGGTAGATGCTTAACGACTGAGCCACCCAGGCGCCCCTGCAATTATTATTAATATGCCGTTGATCAAAATGACATGAATACATTGCAAAATTTGATAAATAAATGCTTAAAAGTGGAAATAGTCAATGAGATGAAACTGACACATTAAGTCAGGTATCCAAGGACATATATCAGGATTGCTCGAATGAGACAGGATTCAGTATACATTTTGCTTTTATTTTTTTATTTTTACAGTTGTAAACCCTGAGCAACTTTGTTCATGTAAATAAGAGGATGAGAAAAGGAAGTTTTGCTTCACCCATTATTCAGTTCTTTAATTTCATCTAATTTTTAAGCCAAAATCACATTGTGATCTATCATCAAAAATTATTTTTAGCAGTCTGTCAGTTAACTTGGTTAGGTTTTCCTCCAATTTTGCAGCAGCAAAAAATTGAAAAATCACACGACTTACAAAAAGTAAATGGAGTCATTAATTTTCTCACCATGTAAACCAGTGTTTCTTTTTTTTTTAAATAAAGATTTTATTTATTCATTTGAGACAGAGAGAGAGCAGGAACAGAGGGAGAGGTAGACGGAGAGGGAGAGGGAGAAGCAGACTCTCCACTGAGCCAGGAGCCTGATGCAGGACTCGATCCCAGGACCCTGGGATCATGACCTGAGCCGAAGACAGATGCTCAACCATCTGAGCCACCCAGGTGCCCCTAAACCAGTGTTTCAAAATTGTTTTTTTTTTTTTTCAAAATTGTTTTGTCAGGTACCCCAGAGGTTTGCACACCTGAGAGTAGGGCAGTGAGATTCTGGGTGGGTGAGAGGTGTGCCTTGCTGTTACAAAGTGGGAGAAGGGAAATCATGTTAGAAAATCCTCTGCTGTAGATGTTTTAGGGTAGATAAATATTAGGGAGGGGAGTACCTTTGGAAATTGAGTATCTGGAGTGGAAACTGATTCCCCTTGAGACCAACAGTCCTGAGCACCCCCTTGAAAGTTTTCTGGAGGGGCGTCTGGGTGGCTCAGTCGTTAAGTGTCTGCCTTTGGATCAGGTCATGATCCTGGGGCCCGGGGATCGAGCCCCGCATCGGGCTCCCTGCTTGGCGGGAAGCCTGCTTCTCCCTCTCCTGCTCCCCCTGCTTGTGTTCCTCTCTCGCTGTGTCTCTCTCTGTCAAAAAAATAAATAAAATCTTAAAAAAAAAATTTTCGGGACCCTCAGTCATTTGATTGAGGCGGGCTTCCTGGAGGAGGAAGGCTTTGCAGCTCTGTGGGCAGGGATACATCTCGCACTGTGTCCTGTCCTTGTCGCAGTGGGGGGTAGTGCTCAGCAAATTCAACGTGGGCCACAGTCAGCCAGTATTGCCTGTGTGTTTGCCATGCCCTGGCACCTTAGCGGTGTTGCATGAGCCTTGGCTCAGTCAATCCACAGATAAATTCCATGAGGAGTTTATTCACTTTAACTCTATCTACCAGGTGAGACTTTATGAATTGAGGGACTAAAGAATTTGCTGTAGATTGCAAGAGTGGTAAGTAGTAGAACTGGGGCTTGGGCCCTAGAGGGTGTGTCTAATATCAAAGCCCACAATCTTAACAGTTGCTAAAAGGGACAAGCAGCAAAGAGAAGTCTCAGGATAGACCATGAATCCACTTCCCTCCACTTCAGTCAGGGAGAGAGGAGAAAAGAGATTGCTTCCTGGATAATTAAAAATAATAGAGTGGTACTGTTGGAAATGGCTTTTTAAAATGAGCAACATGCTGGGCGCCTGGGTGGCTCAGTCGGTTGAGTGTCTGCCTTCAGCTCAGGTCATGATCCCAGGGTCCTGGGATCGAGCCCCACGTGAGGCGCTCTGCTCTGTGGGGAGTCTGCTTCTCCCTTTCCCTCTGCCTGCCGCTCTCCCTGCTTGTGCTCTCTCTCTCTCATTCTCTCTGTCAAATAAATAAATAAAAAAAAATAAAATGAACAACATGCCATGGGGTGAGTTAGCTTGTCTCAGTGTTAGTAGTTTCATCTGTAAAATGGGAATGGAGACGATGGTGATGATGGTGATGATGATTGATGATTGATGATGATGATGATGATGGTGGTGGCAGGGACAATATCTACTATATAAGGGAGCAGTGATCTTTTAGCCAGTACCTTCCAATCCTGGACATTCCTAGCTGTCTCTTCTGTTTAGGCAAAATTTGTCTACTATCTCCTCATCTATAAAACACTCTCTTCATAATAAGCCTTCAGCTGTTTGATGTTTGAATACCTCTTCCCTTTGTTGTCTCTTCTCCAGGATAAATCTCCTGAGCTCTTTGTTTAAATGGGGTTTATAATTTTAAGACTCATTATCCTTCTGGTCACTCTCCTGGATATATTCTCATTTGTCAAAATGACTTTTAAAATAAGGTGCCCAGATTTTATCATCATATTCCAGATATGGTTTGACCAGGGCAGAATGCTGTGAAATTGCTCTTTCCCTTGATCTTCAGATGTCATCTGAACACTTAATAGTTTTTCCTGAGCATCCTCACTGTTGACTTGGTAAACTTTAAGCCACCATCCACAGATTATGATGCAGCTCTGCTACAGACCCATTCTCCTATCCCATCCTATAATTTTGCAATTGACAGTTTATGAACTTGAATATGGGACTTCACATTTATCTCTGTGAAACTTCATCTTAATGGGCACAGTCCATATTGTAGCTTTTCAAAGAGATTTTGAATCCTGATCCTGATTCTGTTCATTAAGGAGGAGAACACAACACATGGTAGTGTATAGTGAATATGAGGGCTTAGGAGAAAGAGCAGTGAATGAATGGTTTTATGAACTTACCCAAGCCAATTAAATCATCAGTATTTTAGGTTCTTTTTAGTTGATATCAGTCACTTCTATTATTTAGAGATAAAGGATAGTGTTGTTTTTTTTTTTTCCTACTAAACCTTGTACCGAGTGGTATGTATGAGTGAATGTAAGTCTCAAACTGAATTTTGTTAAACATGCAAATTCTTATTAGCCAACAGGCACAAAAGGGTCATAAAGCCCACTCTTGAAAGCTCCATGATGTCCCAGCTCCCAGTCCCTTGGGCATTCTTCTAAGCACTTCACATACTGGGGTAGCTGAGGCCATGCTTGAGCAGAGGATTCTGTGAACTTGCCATTTAGGGTCAGGTGACTGTCCTGTATAAGCACTGGGTGAGTCCTGAGGTCCAGGGTGCTCCTCTGCAAGCTATGGGCTGCTGGGCTTAGTGAGTTCAGAGCCCCCGTTCACACATGGCTGAGAATGCCTGTGATGTATGTTGCTGGTCTGTGCATCTTGACCACCATTTATTCCAGTGATGAAAATATTTTCTAACATCCATTAGACCAGTTTACAAAAAGTGGTAATGTGGATCAGAAATTAAGTTGGTTGGAATGCTTATAAGAAACCTTTTGAGTGTGGGGTTTTCCTGAGACTATTCCAAATGCTAACTGTACCCTGGAGTGTGTATTCCCCATTAAAGAACTCCAAATGTTAAATAACCTCCCCTAGGCCTTCCATGGGTAACTGTGACATATGTTCTTGTGGTGGTGAATTTTATATGTCAACTTGACTGGGCCATGGGGTGTCCAGGTATTTGGTTAAACATTTTTTCTGGATGTGTCTGTGAGGGTATTTCTGGATAAGATGAACATTTATGTGTGTGTGTATGTATGTATGTATAATTTAAATTTAGTTAGTGAATATATAGTGCAATATTGGTTTCTGGAAGATTAACATTAATTTTTTTTTTTTAGTAAGTGGGCTCTGTGCCATGGGCTTGAACTCACAACCCTGAAATCAAGAGTTGCATGCTCTACCAACTGAGCCAGCCAGGGACCCCAAGTTTTTTTTTTTTTTAGATTTTATTTATTCATTTGAGAGAGAGAGAGAGAGAGAGAGAGAGGCAGGGAGCACAAGCAGAGGGGAGGGAGAGGGGAGGGAGAAGCGGACTCCCTGCCAATCCTAGGACCTGGAGATCACGACCCAAGCCGAAGGCAGATGCCCAACCATCTGAGCCACCCAGGCATCCCCAGGTACTCCAAGATTAACACTTGAATTGGTAGAGTGAGTAGAGCAGATTGCCCTCCGCAAGGTGAGTGGACTTCATCCAATCTGTTGAAGATCTGAATAGAACAGAAGGGGCTGAGTAAGAGAACTTCTGCCTGACTGCTGGGCTGGGCCATTGGTCTTTTCCTGTCTCAGGACGGAGCTGAAAAATTGGCTCTTGTTTGGTCTTGAGCCTGCTGGCTTTTGGACTGAAACTTGTACCGTTGGCTCTCTTGAGTCTCCAGTTTCCCAACTGCAGATCTTGGGACTTGTACTTCATAATCATGTGGGCCAATTCCTTGCAAAAAATCTCTTGATCTATATCTATATTTATATCTATATACCTGTGTATGTATTTATCTCCTATTGGTTCTGTTTCTCTGGAGAACCCTGACTAATACAGCTATATATGTATTACCATCTATGCATAAGTATTGTGAAGTAAGTTATAATAATGTAGCGGATTGAAAGTTGGGCACCTTGGTTTTCTTCCCCAAACTCTTCCAGTCAACTGGCTCTGCATGGCAAAAGGTGGTTCTTTAAGGGTCACCAGAGTGACACAGGGAGTTTCCATCCAGCTGTTCACCTGTTATGCAGCAAGGCTCAGTACCCATTCCACAGTGTCGCATGGTCGAGGTTAAGAATTAGACTTTTTTTGGGGGGTGGGGGTGGATAAAAAGAACTTAAAAGGCAGAGTCAGCAGAAGGAAAAGGTACAGACCTCCCCCTTCCCCTTGTCCCTCCAAAGGGGCATACCAGGACCAGGTGCTATGCTGGATGCGCAGTGCGGCTTTGCATTCCAGTGGAAGGACCTTACTACTTGGGGTCTGCCTGTTTGTGGGGGCAAGTGTGAGAGCAACCTGATAGTAGGCAAGGGAAACCTCAGTGCCTGGCACAGGACAGTTTGGGTCTTAGTACCAGCTGTTACTGAGTTTTCTGGAAGCACCTGTTCTGTTCTGTTCAGCACCTGCAGACATGGGACCCATTGGAAGTTGCAGCTCCTCTGCAGAGGTGTAGGTGCAGGGAGGGGAGGAAACCTATTGGTCCCATGAGAAGCTGGGCTTGGGTGCTGCACTTTGCACTGGGAGAATTGGGGGCCTCTTCCCAGCTGGCTCAGTGCCCAGGAAACCCAGAGTGAGGTCTTGGGGTCACTTTTATACGATCCTGGCCCTTGTATCACGTTTTGTGACTGTGAAGCCTGTGCCCCTTCCTGGGCCTCCATCTTCTCCTCTTTTAGAGTGAAGAAATTGGTTTTTGGTATCTTGCAGGCTCTGCATTCTAAATAGGGATAGAAGCCTTTTTTCTCCGCATTAAATAAAAACAGCTACATAGACACTTGATACAGAAACGGTACGTGTCAAATATATAAAACTCCAAAATTCAAAATATTGAGAAATTTTCCTTCAGGTTTCCTTGCACAAATGAGTAAAATCATGTACATTTCAATATTTTGCTAATAATGATGCTCAGTGACTTGAATGTGTAAAGAGATTTTAAGAAATGCTCAGAAACAACTGATAAAGGCTTTGCATCGCTGAGTGACTCAGTGAGCATTTGTAGGACAGTGACGTTTCTTTTGTTTTCCTGAACTCATTAACAAAGGCATACGGAAATTTTGTGTTCATAGAGTTCTGTCTTTTTTTCTCCCTGAAACCACTGCAGTTGTTTTAACTCTCTGTGTGATGAATTTTGGAGATACAGAGCCCTTTTTAGAAGTGCACATCCTCTTGACCTCAAAACATTTGTAGATCCAGTCTTCACATTTCGTGGCCAAGTAGAGCGCAGGACTGTGGCAACATTTTGCCCATTGGTTTTGGCAGTGCTGGGGGTAGAATCTGGAGACGGGGCCACAAGAGAGATGTCGATGCACACTGCTGAAGGTTTGGCCTTCCCGCATTGACTTGGTCACCATGCAGTTGAATAATTATGATGGCATCATTTTCCTGCATTCGGCAAAAATTGCACACAGAGCAATCTGACAGTGCACATTGGTCTTGACCATTTTTCTTTATAAAGCCTATTGCATTTGTCTCCTTTTACAAATGATTCTGTGACTCATTTCAGAGACAGATAACTTACTTCTAAGGGACACATGCTCCCCTTTTCAAAGTCCTTGGGGAATTTCTCTTCAAGTTTTCCTTTCCTGTACCTAACAAAGTGTCCTGCATATAACAGACAGTCAGTAAATATCTGTTGTGGCTGATGATGATGGGGAGTGAGATTGAGGAAGCCTTTCATGTGTTTATCACGGCGATGCTGTGCAGTAGATTGGTGTGAGGGGTTGCAGAAGCATCCGGTGATTACTGCTACAGCCTGGTCTCCCTGCACCAACTTGGTGAGCCTTTGATTGAATGGTGATAAAGGTATCATTTTGTGGCATTAGGAGGGAAAGGTATATGGAGATTTGACATGCGTGGTGTTTCATAACTTTCGATAAAATAGCGACATTTGTCTTCTTTAATCTAAGGCTGAATCATTTCTGAAATAGAGACCTAAATTTAAGGTACGGAACATTTCAAGTTAAACATCCTTGAGAAAGCTTGCTTCATGTTTTTCTGCCCAAATGGGGAGTAAGATTGCAGAAACCTGTTAACTTTTGATAATGACAGTTCTGAGTCACAGCATGGTGAGTGCAGTTGCAGGCGGCTGCTTGGCGTTGCTGGCTTGTTTTGCTTGTGTTTCATGTAAGTGCTGTACGGAACTCAGTTGGTGGAACCTGCTGAGGGTGAATGGTAAATGGGGAGCCAGAGGGTGGTTTTGAGGAGTGAGGATAAAGGAAAATTCCGCACAATGACCTCTTTTGGATGCCCATCAAGTGCCAGGCTCTATACTGGGCAGTGAGGATCCAAGGGTGAATATGGTCTCTGTACCCAAGGAGTTCCTGGTTAAGTGAGAGAAATGACTAGAAAGCAAATGCTTACAGCACAGAGAAGTCCATGCTGAGACAGAGGGAGCACAGTACAGGGGACGCAGGGAAAGTACAGGCGATGGGACCTCATCCAGCTCCGGGGAGACAGGGCAGCTTCCCAGGGGGAAGGTCCATAAAAGATGCTCTGAGTCAGCCGCACAAAGGTGGTGCAGGGCTGCAAGCGGTGTCCCAGCAGAGAGAGAAGTATGTGTGAAGGATAGAGGTGGAAGAGGTCTTGGCAAAGCGATTTGGCCTCTGGGAAAGGAGAGGTCCTGAAGAGAAGATGGGTGAGGAGGAAGTTAGAGCTAGAAGTGAAATAATAAAGAGAAAGGACACCGTGTCTCAAATACCTCCATTCTGCTGTCAACTTAATGCCATGCTGGTCCTCTGTCCTCATGCCTCACATTCAGTCAGATACCAAGTCCTGTTGGTGTTTCCTCCGGTGTCTTTGGAACCCCCCCATCCCCCCTACTCTTCCTTCTTGCCATGGCCTCGGACTTGTCCTCTCTGGCTGAGACCCTTCCAACAGAGAGATCACAAATAACAACAGCTTAAACGTGAGAGTTTATTTCTCTTTCACAAGTAACCGTCTGACCATGGGCAGTCCTGGGACAGCATGGCGGCTCTGTGGTGTGTGGGATGCAGGTGTCTTCTCCGTTGCCAATCTGTTATTCCTGTGTTTGCGTGATCTCGTGTATCTCACCAGCTCATCTGCAGTCCAGCTAGGGGGAAGAGATAAAGGAGGAAGGGAAGGCATGCTCCTTTCTTTAAAAGCGTCCCCTAGAAGTTGTTGACAATAGGCTCTACTCACATCCCCTGGCCATGGGTCACATCAGCAAGGAAGGCTGGGAAATGTAGTTTTTATTTAGTGACCAAGAACTAAGATAAAAACTGTGAGTTCTATTACCATAGAAGGAGAGAAGGGTTATTGAGGAGCATCTGGTCAACCACTCCTAGTCTTACCCTCTCATCTGCCACCTGCAAATCTCTGAAAGTCTAAGTCATACCACCTCCCTCTACTACAAAATCATGCTCATAAAGTTTTTTTCTCAGCCTGTCTGGAAACACTCTCCATTCCTGAGTGGGCCAACACTTCCATGCCCTTACGTGTTTGCTCCTGCTCTGCCTTCCACCAGAAAGGCAACAGAATATGGTGCAAGCAACATGAGACCAGGTTCAAATAGCCCTCTAGCTGTGGGAACTGGGGCAAACTACTCTCATGCTCTGAGGCTCCATCATTAGATAAGAATTTAACTTCAGGGCTAGGACCAGGGTAGGAAATAATGTAGGTAAAGACAGTGCTCAGTAGGTGGCAGCCACTGCAGCCAGCCTCCTTCCACTGTTTCCCTTGGGTGAGACTGCTCATGCATCAGTGTAGACTGATCACTTTCCCCACAAAGCCTCCCTCTCGGGGCTCCCAGGTTGCTGTCGCCATAAGGTCTTGGTTCATTTTACTGGTATGTCCACTTTACCTGGTAGACTAATCTCTGGTTCCTGCCGTTCCTAGCACAGTGCCTGCTAAAGCCAAGGTCAGTGTTGGTTACAGTGCGTTGAACTGGGGCCAAGCAGCAAATCAAGTCAACCTAGAGAAGCAGAGGCTCAGAAACCCGCATCCTAGGGCCTTGAAACTGATGGTCACAGCTGGGCATCTGGGGCCAGATCAGCCCTTACCCAAGGTCAGAGCCTTCTGTGGGCAAGGAGACCAGACTGACAGGCAGATGGCAGGAATGAGATGCGGGCAAGGAGATCTGGGGAGAAGGGGTCACGGTGCAGGGGAGGCCCAACAGCACCAGGGGCAGGGCACTAACCACGTGGAAGGACCTGGACACTAAGCCAGGCAGTGCTGAGGTCAGAAAGGGACTGGTCCTCATGTGTAGGAGAAGTAAGGGGAGTGGGACTTGGGAGCAGAAAGCAGGGTCATTGGCCCCCATCCAGGCACAGCGTCCTGTGGGAAAAAGCAAAGGCCAGAGGGGCGGTGGGAAGGAAGGTGATTTCTGCCTTTGGGTGTTCAGGGATGTGGTTGCACCGTGGCCGTCTGTCCACCAGAGGGCAGGAGAGACCCACACATGAGGCTCGAGTGGCACTGGCTACAGAGCTTCTGGGAAGGTCACTGGCCGTGGCTGGGGGGCTGGGTGATCAGGAAGATGCAGTGAGGATCAGGCAGGAAAATCGAGCCTTCTTCTTCTCCCTAAGACAGATTCTGTAGCTGGACATTTCCCAGCCTCTGGGCTACAGAGAGTGATGCCGAAGTTGTGCTATGGGGGGCCATTGAAAAGGTGGCCCCAGGCAGCACCAGTGAGGACTTGGTTCAGGCAGCCTTACCGTCCAGTCTGCTTCTAGCCCATTGCTCAGAAACAGGCCTTATCTGTCCCCTCCCTGGTCTGGGACGCTCTTTGGAGAGGACACCTGGTTTGGGAGAGGCACTCATGTAGGCAGAAAGTCCCATACCCTATAGCTGCGCACCCTCAGATCTGAGGACCCCAACCAGTGGTCCTTTCCCTGTGTGGGGGCTCATTAAACCCTCCCCATTCCTGGAATCAGTGGCGAGACCCTGTCTTGCCATCCAGCTGTGGGTGGTAGAGTACAAGAACTTTGAGCCGAAGTCTAAGGGTCACACTCATCTCTTTGAGACTCTTTCCTCTTCTGTGAAGCAGAGATTTGAAAACCAGCTCTTACCCAGGGCCATTAAGTATTAAAAATGAGATAATTGCATAAACACTCTTCTGAGCCGTTACATGAGATAGAAATGTGACTTTTTGTTGTTGGCCATCCTTTTCAAGCATGAAGGTTTTGTGAGGACAAAGACGGGGTCTTACTCATCTCTCGGACCCAGTGGGGCTGAGCACCGTTTTGGCACATGGAGGGTGGTCCCTGAGAGTGGGTGAGTGAGTCAGCACCATCGGGTCAGCACTGGCTCTTGCAGGACAGGGCAAGGAGGGGTGACAGATGAGACCACAAGGACCGAGCTGCCCAGGCCTGACCTGCCACGAGACTGTGCATACTCCACGGGTGGGTGGCAATGATCCCAGAGTCTCCATGGAGGTAGTCCCTTCTAGGAAGCTTTCTTGGGGCAGATTTGGCCCATCTGCAAGCTGCCAGAGCCCCACTCACCCTGGGGTTGCAGGGGGTCAGGGATGGTGCGACTTGGCCAGGTAGACAAAGACTAGGGCTGGAAATGAGCCCCAGGGCAGCCAGCATTGAGGGCAGCGGTGGGCACCAGGCTTCATTTTCTCCTCCAGTAGCTCCCCTTTCTAGCTGGTGAAAGCATCTGATTGGAGCCCCTGCTTGGGTGCACATTTTATTTCCAGAGAGATTGCTCCATAGCTCACCAGGGGTCTTAGATTTCTTGTCTTTCTTCTTCCTTGAGAGCAGACATGTATGGGGGCGTTCATAGACTCCGACAAGTCCCATTTCCTTACTAATAAATATTCCTCCTCTCCTCTCTAAGCGTTAAAAAAAATCCAGAGGAAGAACAAGTTGCCCATTTGTCACCTGCTCCTCGGTCCAGAGCAGAGGACGCATTTTGCTATTGCTTCTGGCTGACTCAGAGAAGCAAGGATGAGGGATGTGCTTGCTTCTTTCCAATCAGTTTAATCCTGCTTGGGAGGGCTAGCTCTGCCCTTAACCCTGGCCATAGTCTGGGGGAAGGACAGGAGGGAAGGAGGAAGGCAGTCCTGGGCAGTAGCTAGGGCAGAGGCCGTGGGAGACCAACCAGAAACATGGAGGATGGGGGAGAAGGTGGATAGGCTGGGGACACTGATCAGGGCATAATCTGTCTCCAGGGGACAAGAGGAAGAAGGTCCCCAAACCAACGAGCATGTGGGCGTGTGGTGAACCCAGAGCCCCTGGCTGCCCTTATCTAAAGCCTTGGCTTCTTTTTGGTGATGGCCATGCTGGTCATTTGTTGGAAGCAACAGGAGCGTGGTGTTAAGGAAGCAAATCATCCGAGCTGCAGCCTGGTAGGGCCCGCCCAGCATGTAAGCATCCTAGGGTCCGTCTACCTGTTATGCTGGGGGAGGGTATATGTCTCATGCTCTAAGATGCTCTGTTTTCTCAGACCTTTGCTCATCTCTGTTTAGTGTGTTTTTCAGCCTGTTACAGAGAATGCAGATGGTGACCAGACCCAGCCTCTCCCAGACCACGCCTGGCGGTTGCCAGATGACAAGTCAGGTCTAGTGATGGGGCGGGGGGGGCACGTGCTTTTTTCAATACAAGATTTCATGATTGCAGATGTTCTGGGATGTGTAACAGGGGACAAGAAACACTTGCTTAATATTATCTGCCAGAGCCCTGGACAAGGAAGGCAGACTCTGTGCTGTGGGTCTCATTCCACACCTGGCTGTGTGCCTCTGATGAGGGACACCGACCCTGTGGGCCCGCACCTTTCTCATCTGCAAGATGGAAGGAACCCATACCTGCCCTGCTGTGCCATTTGGGGTTGTCCTGTTTGACGTGCTGTCCAGGGTGTTTGAGTGCTGTCTGCATCCTGTGAAGGACGGTGTAAACAGAAGGGGCTGTTAGTCCTCAGCTGGGTTGGTGAGCTCCCGTCTTTCTGCTCTCCTCTTCTTTTCTCATCTTCTGGGCTGTCTGTTCTCTCTCTGTAAGCTGGCTGACTCTCCTGGGAACTGGATGCAGCCAGTTCCATGGCCTCAGTGGGAGCCGCCAATCCCGTGTGTCCCCCAGGGTAAGGATGAGTGGGAGGAGGGAGGATGCCCTTTTTGGCCTGTTTGGCCTTCTCTTTGGCATCAGTGTGGAATATCTGGAAGCTGCCAGCAGAGGGCAGTAGCACGTCATGCCTTGACTCCTCCCTTGTGTTTCCTGGCCTCGGCTAGAAGGCCAACTCCGTGAGCTGGTGTGGGTGCGGCACGCAGGTGGATGTCTTAATGACCTGTGCTATGTGCGATGGGTTAACTGAGAGCCTGATGTGGCAGGGCCACCTTGAGAGCCAGGCCTGGCAACAAGTGCTGATTTCCTTCAGGGAGCCCAGGTGGAGGCGGGGCGATGTCCTGGATGATGCTGACTAATGCTGAGGCCCCTCTCAGGGGCTGCTTGCACCCACCAAGCTTCCTGTCCAGAGGGAGGGTCCCCGGATGTGGCTCAGATGAGCACTGAGGGTAGGGATGGGGAGCAGGTGGTTAGATCTCACCTGGCCAGGCTCTCTAGGGCACCTGCTGAGCCCAGGTAGTGCATACAGCAAGGGGGCACCCACCCCAGCAGACCTGCAGCAGATCTCCTAGCCTGGATGCTGGACCCTTGCACAGGCCCTTGCCCTCAGCCTCCACTCCTGGTAGGAACCCTGGGCCCCTCCTGGCCCAGCTCTTGGAAGCCCCAGCTCCTGCCTACACTCAGCTATCCCCCATGTCCCTGGATTCCTGGGTGCCGCTGAACTGAGACCGAAGGCAGGTACCAGGTTCTGTTCACAGCAGGTATTCCGCCCTCACCCAGCATCTGAGCACATTGCAGGCTGAGGTTGTAGGATGAACTTACTGATCACAAGCGACTTGGCCCAGAGTTTCTAGGGACTTACAGCCCCCCGAGGAAATACAGAATAACATGAGTCTTGTGCTTCTGTTGTGTTTTGCCCAGAGGGAGTTTTGAGGGCACAGGGGACTTTGAGGCAGTTACTCCCTCAGGGTCGTTGTTTTCTCCCCCATGTGAAACAACAGCCAGCCAAGTCCTGAGCCTTGGCAATCACTCTGGCTTCCCCTGGGTGATGGCATGATCTCTCTCACAGGATCCCTCTCCCCAGAAAGCAGGAATCGCCCACAGTGTTTGCTCACACCCGAGAAATACTCTGTGCCGTAGAATATTCTGGGATGAGGATGTCAGGTGTCCTCTCTACTCTTATGCTTGCCAGTGTCACTGTTACCACATTACTCATTCAGTTAGTATTCATTCATTCACTCATTGGTTTTTTTATTGAACAGCCATAATGTAGCAGGTGCTTTTTTATGTTAGGGAGGGGGATTGACATCCAATTTCAGGGCCCATGAATAGTCTCGCCCCTCTCCCCCCAGTGCGAACCCAGTGTGGCTCCAGATGTGGGCTAAAGCGATGAGGAGGGTGGAGCCAGAGGACAGAGTAGGGGCACACAGCCAGGCAGAGCTGAGTGGGAGAAGCGTCGCGACAGATACCGGGGGAGAAGATGGGCAGGTCAGGGCAGGAGGGAGGACCGACTGGGGAAGGAGACAAGATGGAAGGGCAGGCCAGATGTGAGGGGGAGAGGATGGGGAGACCCGAGAGGGGAAGAGACGGGAGCAGGGAGGAGGGCAGCGGGGGCCTTCTTCGGGATGAGGCAGGGAGAAACGCTGGACAGATGGGGGCCGGAGGGGTGGGGATGATGAGAGAACAGGATGGTCTCAGAGAGTGTCTGCGGCTCAGATTTGGGACTGGAAGCCTTGGAGCAGGCAGTGACGAAGCACAATCCAGACGGAGGCCCCAGGGATCTGGAGGTCCCAGCTATAGCTGCAGAGCTGGCCCTGAGTGGCCAGCAGCATGTGTGAGAGTGTGCCCCCGTGGCGGTGGGTGCGTGCTCTCTTAGACCCGGGAATGAAGTCATCAAGACAAAGTCCCTGCCTTCCTGGAGCTCCCCTGAGGAGACAGAGCCTCCTGAAAGCAGGGTGAGTGGAGGGTTTGCGAGGAAATGATATTTATCTTCTGGCCCCTCCCTGCTCTAAGCCAAGCTCCTTCCAGGGCTGCCAGGCCCCTCCCCGGTGGTCCCCTGCCTTTCTCTTGTTGAAATTTCACAACATACCTGTTCTGTGTCCCTTTCCTGGGTATTGCACTGGTTGGCGGGAGCTCATTTAATGAGGTCTAGTGTTAAAGACTTGATGACTAAACAGATAATGCCTTGGGCGTAGCATTTATCCTCTGGAGCCATACATGGCTTAACACAGTAGTAAGTAAAACTGGACCATGGGGCAACCAGGCAGGGCCAGTGAAGAAGATAATGTGGAAATTGGGACTCCTGGTGCATCACACTTTACCGTACTGACGGCCAGGATTTCTGCTTACCCGATCAGCTACTCCTCATCCATGCGTCAGTATCCCGTATTCTAGGATCTCCAAGGAAATCTCCAGGGAAATGGATTCCACTTCTCTCTCATTGGTTCTGAGATTCCCAGAGCCACGCAGATGCCCCTGATGCCTAATCAGCCCTCCCTTCCCCACCCAGCTGGGGTCAGCGTGGTACGCGCCATGCTGCCTTGGGGAAGGTGGACACTAGCTGAGCCTTCTTTTCACTTCGTGAAGGTTCCAAGTCTCTCAGCTCTTTCTTCCTCAAGTTCAAAGAAAATCGGTTTCTTTAACCTTTCTGAAGTATCTTGCTTTTTACCCCCGAATCATGTTTGCTATTTGTATTCTCTAAGTCTTTTCCTGTTCTTGCTTCTCAAGTGAAACCTTATATTGGACATGTTTGGGGACTTTAATGGGATGATTGCTTCTTGCTTCCCATATGTTTTTTTAAATATTACAACATAATAATCATAAATAAAAAATGTTTTCTTCTCTTTTCCTATGTCAGGATCTGTTTTTAGGGCTTCTCTTATGTATCTTAATTTAATGTTCTTAACAACAAGTCTATGAGGAAGGCATTATTATTTCGTTTCATATCCCCAAATTAGGCTTAGAGAAGGTAAGTAGCTTGTCCAAAGCTGCAGAGCTGGTTAATGTAAGAGCCAGGCAGGGGTTGGGGGAGGGTGCTCCAGAGCTCTAAGCTGCCTTCTATAAATATGGAAACTTGTGTTGTTTAATTTTTAAAATTCATGCAAATATTTTGCATTGTCCTTTATACAAAACCCATGTTTTATTTTTTTTAAAAGATTTTATTTATTCGAGAAAGAATGAGAGACAGAGAGCATGAGAGGGAGGAGGGTCAGAGGGAGAAGCAGACTCCCTGCTGAGCAGGGAGCCCGATGCAGGACCCGATCCCGGGACTCCAGGATCATGACCTGAGCCGAAGGCAGTCGCTTCACCAACTGAGCCACCCAGGCGCCCCTCCATGTTTGTTTTAATATAAGAATAACACCTTTTATTTCTTTTTAAAAAAAGATTTTATTAGAGTGTGAGCGAGAGAGAGAGCAGGAGTGGGGAGAAGGGCAGAGGGAGAGGGAGAAGGAGAAGCAGACTCCATGCTGAACAGGGAGCCTGATGTGGGGGGCTTGGTCCCAGGACCCTGGGATCATGACCCGAGCCAAAAGCAGACGCTTAACCAGCTGAGCCACCCAGGTGCCCAACACCTTTTATTTCTGTGAACCCCAGAACAGAATCAGTGCCCTGGGGAGGTATGCCATATCTGTGCTGTGGCTTCGGGTCCCCCAGGCACACCCCCACACACCGCTGGGCTTCAAACACCCCAGTGGGAAAATTTCTGTGCTGAGTCATGGGATCTGTCCTCTAGCATCACCACATAGCTGTACGGCTTTGGGGGTATCTTTTCATTTCCTGGAGCACCAGTTCCTCACCTTCTAAGATGGGGATGACTGCTTTCTTAGAGTCGTTATGAAGATAATGTGAAATAATAGACACAAAAGGGTCTGTGTAGTGCAAAAGCATGGCATCTTTGGTTAACATTTACATTTTGACCTCAGGAGGTCATTTGAACCACATGGAGCTTCTGATTTACTCTGGACCCCAGATTTATTTCACTACATATTGACACATTCATTTTACTTAGAGTATCTAGCTCAATCTCAATTTCCCAGGATTGATTTTTTTTTTAAAGATTTTATTTATTTATTTGAGAGAGAGAGAATGAGAGAGAGAGAGCACATGAGAAGGGGGAGGGTCAGAGGGAGAAGCAGACTCTCTGCCGAGCAGGGAGCCTGATGTGGGACTCGATCCAGGGACTCCAGGATCATGACCTGAGCCGAAGGCAGTCGCTTAACCAACTGAGCCACCCAGGTGCCCCTCCCAAGATTGATTTGAAGTCTGTTTCTCCCTGACTTGATTTCTCTGCATGATTAATAAAATTTCTCTTCAAGTGAAGAGATAGGCATGGTGGCTGCAGAGCAAGGGGGTGTCCCCACCCATGAGAGCAGACATAGCTGTAGCAATCCCTGAAGTTGGGACTTTCACCGAATACTCACCCTACCTGAGCATCAGCCTCTTTCAAGTACCCAAGTGACGGTGTGATGCAGGGTTGCTGCTCATAGAAATGAGGAGTAATTACAAATTGATGCAACAGTCAGTGGGTATTTATGCAGTGCCTGCTCTGAGCCAGGCACTGTTCTAGGGCTTCGGAGATATCAGTGAGTCCAGCAGGCAAAGATTCCTGCCCCTGGGAGCTTAGATTCCAGTGTGTATAGATATACTAGATGTAAATGTAAGTAAAGGTAAAAATAAGCAAATTATACTGTGGATTGTGTAAGACTGATGAATCACAGACCTGTACCCCTGAAACAAGTAATAAATTATATGTAAATAAATAAATAAATAAGCAAATTATAGAGTCTATTAGAAAGAAGTGATCTGGAAAAAGGAGAGAGTGAGGGGCATCAGGAATTTTGAAGTGGTGATGTGTGCCAACAGTAAAGGGGGGCTCAGGATAAGCCTCGCCGAGAAGTGAGATTTGCATACACTCCTTTAGGTCTCCATTTGGAGTCAATCAAATGGATGTCTGAGGGAAGGTTGGTCTGGCAGAGGGACCAGATGGAGTAAAGGCATTAAGATGAGATTATGCCTGGCATGTCTGAGGATTCAAAGTAGCCAGTGTGGCTGAAGTAGACATGAGGAATAGAATAACAGAAAAAAGGTCAAAGAGGAGGGGAAGACAAGATCTATCTAGAGCCTTCTAGGCTTCTCCTCTAAGTGAAATGGGAGCTTTTTTAGGGTTTTAGGTAGAGAAATGGCATAGTGTGACATCCTTCCAGTTTATCCATTCCCCAAATTCCATACAGATTTCTTGGTTTTTGGCCGAGGTGTGCAGGTTCTGTGAGCCAGGGATAGGAGTTGGTTCTGTTAGAACCACCTAGCCAGAATGTGAAGAGAGGTGGCTCCTGAGGGGAACATTAGTTGAGCATGTAACTATGCCACTAGAAGGGAGAATGGATCCTTGGAAGACAGAAACGTTGACCATCCTCCATTAGCTGGTGGTGGAAATAGGATGTGGGCATATATTCCAATAAAAGATTCTTGGAGTTAGAGAAGGATGAGACCAATACAAATTCTGAGGATTCAGGGTTTAATTATGAAAGATGCCATTTAATCTGGGACTTAGATAATAGGGTTTGGGCAGGTGAATATGAGTGTAGGGGTACCCTGCATGCTGAAATATGGACTGGGGTGGAAAAACAGAGCAACAAGCAATTAAAAATAGGGCAACAAGTGATGGTAACTGGTTCTACTTTGCTGGATTGTAGGCTATGCTAGGGGAAGGGTGGGAAAGTTGAGATGGGTTCATGAGGTTCTCAGATACCATTTTGGATGCTATGAGGAAAGAAGTATAGCAAAGTTATTCTATGTTTAAAAGATCAGGACAGGGCGCCTGGGTGGCTCAGTTGGTTAAGCGACTGCCTTCAGCTCAGGTCATGATCCTGGAGTCCCGGGATCGAGTCCCACATCGGGCTCCCTGCTCAGCAGGGAGTCTGCTACTCCCTCTGACCCTCCCCCCTCTCGTGTGCTCTCTCTCTCTCATTCTCGCTCTCTCAAATAAATAAATAAATAAAATCTTTAAAAGATCAGAACATAAACTTGTTAGAATTCTATCAAAGTGTCACTTGGTAAGGAGGGAGAGGTTAAGAAAACTAAATTCAGGGGTGCCTGGCTGGCTCCGCTGGTGGAGCATGTGACTCTTGATCTCGGGGTTGTAAGTTCAAGCCCCACACTGGGTGTAGAGATTACTTAAAATCTTAAAAAAAGAAGAAAACAAAATTCAGAGAAGTGGGTAGAGTTAAGGGCCTAGTTGGGAAATGATTATGCTATTATTAAGCTTCAGGTATGTGAGTTATCTCAAGAAACAGGACCACATGACTGAAACATGGAGAAAAAAACAGGTAATAGAAATAAACCTGTAAAAGACACAGATCTTTATATATATATATATATATATATATATATATATATATATATATATATATGGAGAGGGTGATGGGGAGAGGGGCAGAAGGAGAGGGAGAGAGAGAGAGAAAATCTTAAGCAGGCTTCACACTCAGCGCAAAGCCCAACAGAGGGCTCGATTTCCCAACCCTGAGATGATGACCTGAGCTGAAATCAAGAGTCAGACGCTTAACCAACTGAGCCACCCATGTGCCCCAAAAACGCAGATCTTAGAACAAGCATAAATGGATTTTAAAACAATTAACATATTCAGGAAGCTCCATGAGAAGGAGAATTTCAACAGAGAACTGGAATCTACAAACAAAGAGGAAAATTCTAGAACTGAAAAATGTAATTAATACAATATGGGTTTAATAGTAGATTTGACACATGTGAAGAGAATAGTGATCTGAAGTTAGGAAATATCCAGACTAAAGACGAAAATATAAAGTTCAGGGGCGCCTGGGTGGCTCATTTGTTGAGCGTCTGCCTTCGGCTCAGGTCCTGATCCCAGGGTCCTGGGATCGAGCCCTGCACTGGGTCTCTGCAAGCCTGCTTCTCCCTCTGCCACTCCCCCTGCTTGTGTTCCCTCTCTCGCTGTGTCTCTTTCTGTCAAATAAATAAATAAAATCTTTAAAAAAAAAAGTAAAGTTCAGAAAAGAGTACAGGGATAGAAAGAGCATGATGAAGAGGTCTAACATATATGCATGGGGATCCCAGAAAGAGAGAAGAGAGACAATGGGACAGAAACAATACTGGAAGAAATAATAATCAAGAATTTTTTGAAAGTGACAAAACACATCAGATTATGGGTTCAAGAAGAACCATGAACCTTCAGCAAGATAAATGCAAAGAAAACCATACATCTAAGCTCATCACACTAAAATGACCAGAAACAAAAGACAAAGAGGAAAAAAATTGTGAGGCAGCCAAAGAGGAGAAAGTGTACATTACTTTCAAACAAACAGCAGTAAGATTAACAGCTCGCTTCTCACCGGAAGTTATGGCAGCCAGAAGACAATGTGATGATATCTTCAAAGTGATAACAGAAAATACTTACTTGCTAATCTAGAATTCTATGCCCATTGAAGATATCCTTCAAAAGTTAAGGTGAGGGGTACCTGGGTGGCTCAGTTGGTTGGGTGTCTGACTCTTAATTTTGGCTCAGGTCATGATCTCAAGGGTCGTGAGATCGAGCCCCACATTGGGCTCTGCACTCAGGAGGGAGTCTGCTTGGGATTCTCTCTCTTCTCTCCCTCTGCCCCTCCCCCCACTCCCGTGTGCATACACGCATGTGTGTGCATGCTCGTGCATGCTTGTGCTCTCTCTCTCTCAAAATGAGTGAATAAATCTTTGAAAAAAAGTTAAGGTGAAATAAAGCATCTTAGGGCATACAAGCACAGAGAAGATTCTTCACTAGCAGACCTACCCTAAAAGAAATACTAAAATGCTTCTTTAGACAGAAGGAAAAGGATTCCAGAGGGGAGCACAAAGATGCAGGAATGAATGAAGTGTGCCTATGTGGATAAATTTTCATGAATACTGACTATATAAAACCATAGCAAGAGTTACTTTTTATGAAGTGTGCATTATGTTCCAGGCAGTGTGCATGCATTATTTATTCTTCATAATAGTCCTATGGGTTTGGTACTTTTATTAGTCCCATTTGGAGCACAGGGAGGGAGGCTTAGAGAGTAAAAGTGGCTTGCCTGCGGTCACCTAAGCAGTGAACTTGAGTCGGTCTTAATGCCAAGGTCTACATTTCTCTCACTAAGATGTGCTTTCCGGAAGTGTCAGTGATGAGTTCCCTCACGTTCCAGGGAGAACTGGTGAGGTGGGCATCCATCTGGGTCAGCTGCGGTGGCTTCATTTCCATGTGCTTCCCACTCATGGTGACAGGGTAACCCAAAGTAGTTCTGGATATGGGCCCAGCAGCTAGTTGGACTGCACCCTCTCTCTGTGGGGCTGGCAAGTTCCTTCTGCTTCAAGCAACTTCCTTTTTTTTTTTTTTAAAGATTTTATTTATTTATTTGACAGAGAGAGATAGCAAGAGCAGGAACCACAAGCAGGGGGAGTGGGAGAGGAGAAGCAGGCCTCCCTCCGAGCAGGGAGCCCGACGCGGGGCTCGATCCCAGGACCCTGGGATCATGACCTGAGCCGAAGGCAGACGCTTAATGACTGAGCCACCCAGGCACCCCTACTTCAAACAACTTCTTTTCTCCTTTCTACCCATCAAATCACCAGCCATCCTGCAAGACCCAGAAAAAAATCTTGCCCTGGTCCATGAAGTTGACATGGACATTTCCCTGTGTTGTGATCACTCCCCTTTTCACTTACCTGCAAATACAGACCTCAGTACATTATTGAAGAGTCCTTAGTTGTTTCTTGTGTGATGATTTTCTCTCCTGCCATTAGATGATAAGATCTTAGAGAGCAGAGGCCATAACTGGTTTGACACTTTACTTACCAGTGTGCTTGGTTTGGCACCTGGCACACAGAAGGTGCTCAGGTGCTAAATAAGCTTCGATTCATTAATTATAGTTCATCCTATCCACCACTGGCCGTGGAGCAGAAGCCAGTGTTTTGGCCATGAGTACCACATGAACATGGACAATTGTGGAGTGTTTCAGGTTGCCTTGAATTGAGCAGAGTTATAGAACTCAGTGGGGTCCAACCTCAAGACCTCTGGATTGAAGTATGAGCAATGAAATTTGCTGAGTTATATTTGGATTATCAACCAACGAAATCCCCAAGCACCACTAAGAACAGTTGTTTAACAGAATTTGGCTTTCTCATAGGATCTTCTTCTTCTTCTTCTTTTTTTTTTTTTTAAAGATTTTATTTATTTATTTGACAGAGAGAGACACAGTGAGAGAGGGAACACAAGCAGGGGGAGTGGGAGAGGGAGAAGCAGTCTTCCCGCTGAGCCGGGAGCCCGATGCGGGGCTTGATCCCAGGACCCTGGGATCATGACCTGAGCTGAAGGCAGACGC
The DNA here is from genome assembly GCF_037043125.1 of Eumetopias jubatus. Classification (NCBI taxonomy): domain Eukaryota; kingdom Metazoa; phylum Chordata; class Mammalia; order Carnivora; family Otariidae; genus Eumetopias; species Eumetopias jubatus. The sequence goes on from NW_028274820.1 coordinate 87,580,778, forward strand.
TTAATGACTGAGCCACCCAGGCACCTCTCTCGTAGGATCTTCTGTCAGACTGATTTGTGAGTGACATCACAGTCAAACCACTCCAGCTGTCCCCCAGCCCCATTACTCTGGGTCCCACCTCAGAGCTCTGTGTCCTCCCTATTGATTCACCACTAATTTTTAATGTGCTTTTCTCAGTGCTGATATTCATGGAAGTCTAGACACATCTGTGGGTAGAGAGGACACCCACAGGGTACCCATGGTGAATATTAATGAGTGTTCCTGTTCCATAATGAGACCAGGACACCTGTGTGCCAGTGGGAGCATTGAGGCAGAAAACAACGTGGAGGAAGATAAAAGAATAAATGGCATTCTTGGACGGGCAAGATTCCTAAATGGGGACAGTATTGTGTGGATCTAAAACAACCTGAGTGGATATTGGATTTCTCGTAGCTTGGCAGAGGCCAACAGGAAAGTGATGTGGGAAAGGACTAGATTAAGAGTCAGTTCTGGAGTTCATTGAGGACCTTATCTGTGCTCAGTGTTATGCTGAGATGCAGCTGTGAGGGAGAGAAATATGTCCTGTGTTGGCCTCAGATGAGGGTGAAGGAAGAAAAAGCAAAGTAAAAGTGTTCCTGGATATAAGATGTAATGTATAGTGGTCCATATACTTCTTTGTTTCATGTGTGATTCTGTTTTGTATTTTGTATTTCATATAAAGTGAACTTAATTGAGGAGGAGTGAATAGCCATGAATAGCCAAGCATAACAATGGGTTGTATTTCACAGAATTGAATTAAGGCCTACTCCTACATATATACACATACACACATGCACATAAAGAATATTCATTCTTTAGTTGAAATCTGTAAAAACTGGTCAACCTAAGGGAAAAAAAATTAAGTAATCTCTACACCCAGTAGGGGGTTCAAACTTAACAACCCTGAGATCAACAGTTGAATGCTCTACTGACCGAGCCAGCCAGGTGCCCCAGAAATTTTTTAAAATTGTAAAACAGTGACAAAAATTCTTGCTGGGATTTTGCTAGGAATTTATTATACCTGTACATCAATTTTGAGAGAATTGACATCTTTATTATGCTGAATGTTCCAATCCATGAATACAGTGTGTCTTAGATCTTAATTAGATCTTTGATTTCTTTCCTTAGTGTTTTGTAGTTTTCAGCATACAAGTCCTGTACATATTTTCTTAGATTTATACCTAAGCATTTCAGTTATTTTTGAGTGGCATTGTATTTTTACAATTGATTTTTATATGTAGATCTTGTATCCTTTGACTTTGCTGGACTTACTTATTAGTTTTAGGATTTTTATTTTTGTTTTTGTAGATTCTGGAATTTTCTGCCCAGATGTTCCTGTCATGCACAAATAGGGACGGTTTAATTTCTTTCTTTCTGATCTGTATGCCTTTTCTTTTCTTGCCGCAGTATGCTTGCTAAAACTTCCAATATTATGTTGAAGAGTAGTGGTGAGAGTGGACAGCCTTGCTTTGTTCTTGCTCTGAGAGGGAAAGCATTGAATCCTTCACTAGTAAGTATGATGTTAGTTGCATCTTATTTGTGGATGTCCTTTATCAAGTTGAAGGAATTTCCTTCTCTTTCTAGTCTTCCAAGAGTTTTTAATCATAAATAGGTGTTGAATTTGTCAAATGCCTTTTCTGAATCAATTTGTATGAGCATGTGATTTTTCTTCTTTAGCTTTTTGATGTAAGGATTACATTGATTGATTTTTAAATATTGAACCGTATTGTATATATTGAGACTTACTGTAATAGCTCTAGTAACCAAGACAGTGTGGTATTGGTAGACGGATAGGCACATAGATCAATGGAATAGAATAGAGAACCAAGAAATAGCCCCACGCAAGTATGGCCAACTGATTTTTGACAGTGGGGCAAAAATAATTCAATGGAGGAAGTATAGTCTTTTCAACAAATGGTGCTGGGCAATTGGATATCCATAGGCAAAAAAGCTCCCCTAAAACAAAAACAAAAAGAGCCTTGACTTAAACCTTACACCAATACAAAAATTAACTAAAAGTTGACTACGGATTTAATATCGAATATTTTTAGGTCATCTTTAATAGCATTAAGTAGTGTTTTATAATTTATCTATAAAAATCTTGTGTACCTATTGTTATGTTTATTCTTAGATCATTTATAGTTTAATTTGCCATTGTAAGTTGTATTTTTGAAATTAAATATTCTAACTATTTGATGTCAACGTATAGGATAATTCATTTTTAAAAAATATATATTTATTCGAGAGAGAGAGTGCGTGTGTGCACAAGCTGGGGGTGGGGCAGAGGGAGAGAAGCAGACTCCCTGCTGAGCGGGGAGCCTGATACGGGGCTCAATCTCAAGACCCTGAGATCATGACCTGAACTGAAACCAAGAGTCAGATGCTTAACTGACTGAGCTCCCCAGGCACCCTGATGATTCATTTTCTTTTAAAGAGTTTATTTTTAAGTAATCTCTACATCCAACATGGGGCTTGAACTCATAACCCCAAGATCAAGAGTTGCACGCTGTACTGACAGAGCCAGCCAGGCGCCCCTAGGATAATTCATTTTTGTATAAAAATTTTATATCTCACAACTTTGCTGAATTCCCTCATTAATTTTAATTATTTTAAAATAGTTTTGGGTCTTCTATATGGAAATCATATTTGTGAATAATTACAGTTTTATACTTTTAGTGAAATGCTCAATAGAGGCAATGAAAGTGGTGCTCTTACCTTGTTCCTGATTTTAAAAAGAAATACTTCTATTTCATCTTAAGTCCAATATTTGATAAAGTTTTTGGTGGCTGTTAAGAAGATCCCTTCTATTTCCAGTTTGATAAAATTTTTAAAGTCCCTAATGCGTTTTTAATCAAAAGATTTTCTGTCTCTATTCAGTTGGTTATATAATTTATCTGCCTTCTTTTAATGCCATTTATTATGTTGGTAGATATTCTAGTATTGAACTTTCCTTGCTTTTGAGAGATAAATCTTACACGGTCGTAATGTATTATGATTTTAAACATTATTTGATTCAGTTTGTTAAAATTTTATTTAACATTTTTACATCTATTTTCATGAATTTGGCCTGAAATATTTCCTTCCTACTTGATTTTGGAATCAACATTTTGGAAGCCACAAAAGTTGATGAGTTTTATTCCTTTTTCTCCTCTTCAAAACAGTTTGAGTAAGATTAAAATTATTTATTTCTTGAGGGTTTGGTAGAATATGCTTATAAAGACCCACTCCCCAAGTGAGTTTTAACCACTGATTTGATTACTTTAATGATTGGTATATATTCTATTTTTCTTTTTTTTTTAAAGATTTTATTTATTTATTTTTGAGAGAGAGAAAGAATGAGAGATAGAAAGCACGAGAGGGAAGAGGGTCAGAGGGAGAAGCAGACTCCCTGCTGAGCAGGAAACCTGATGTGGGGCTCGATCCCGGGACTCCAGGATCATGACCTGAGCTAAAGGCAGTCGCTTAACCAACTGAGCCACCCAGGTGCCCCTATTCTATTTTTCTTTAGTCAGTTTTTGTAAGTTTTGCTAGAAAATTGTCCATTTTGCTGGACTTTCAGTTTTGGGGTTATAGAGTTTCCATCCTGTCTTCTTACCTAATATATGCATTTAAGACTAGAAACAGGGCGCCTGGGTGGCTCAGTTGGTTGGGCGACTGCTTTCCGCTCAGGTCATGATCCCGGAGTCCCGGGATCGAGTCCCGCAACGGGCTCCTTCTCCCTCTGGCCCTACCCCCTCTTGTGCTTTCTTTCTCACTCTCTCTCTCTCAAATATATAAAATAAAATCTTAAAAAAAAAAAAAAAAGACTAGAAACATTTGGGGCACCTGGGTGGCTCGGTCGATTAAACATCTACTTTTGGTTCAGGTCATGATCCCAGGGTCCTGGGATCGAGCCCCACATCGGGCTCCCTGCTCAGCAAGGAGCCTTCTTCTCCCTCTCCCTCTGCTGCTCCCCCTGCTAGTGCTCTCTCTCTGTCAAATAAATAAACAAAATCTTTATAAAAAAGAAAACATCTCTTTTACTAATTCTCTCTTCAGATTGTCTAAACTGCTACTAAATTCATCCACTGAGTTTTTAATTCTAATTTATCTTTAATTCCAGAATTCCATTTTGGTTCTTTTTCAAATCTGCTTGGTCATTTGGAAAATAGTTTTCTGTTAGCCTGCAGACTTTTTCCAGGGTTGCCTTTTATTTATTTAAAGCTATGTATTTTTTTTATAATCTAACTCTATAATTTCAATATATGATGCCTTCGCAGGTCTGTTTCTGCAGCTTGTTGTTTCTGCTTATTTTTATTCATGGAGCTTTGCTCCCTTGTGTGCTGGGTTATTTCTGACAATAAGCTGCAAGTTTTTTATGGGTCCTTATTTGTAGTATTTCTTTGAGGCTTAGATAGTAGACTTCATTGAGTTTTAAAATTTAATGATTATATAAATTATTTATAGAAATTCTATACTATTATTTTTATTATCTTGTTCCTTTCTTGTTTTTGACGACTTTGTATTATAAATGATTTGAGGTTTTGATTTTATAGTCTGTATCAAATGATTCTATGAACTAAAACTCCTGTGGGTCATGTTCTGCTGTTTATTGTTTCCAATGACTCCTATTCACTTTGTCGTGTGTTTTCACATGTTTTGTAATTTGGGATGATCAGCTTTTATTTAATGGAGCTTAACAGTGGTATTCTGTGCAATGTGTAGAAGAGCATATCCTTCTGGAGATGGTTTGCATTCATTTCTATCATGTGCTTGGGGCATTGCAAAAGGGCCACTTTTTTTTTTAACATTTTGTTTTTTCATGAGAGACGGAGAGAGAGAGAGAGAGAGAGGCAGAGGCAGAGGCAGAGGGAGAAGCAGACTCCCTGCTGAGCAGGGAGCCCAATGCAGGACTCAGCCCCAGGACCCTGGGATCATGACCTGAGCCAAAGCAGACGCTTAACCTGACTGAGCCACCCGGGCTCCCCCAAAGGGGCCCCTTTTGTGTGGCTTTCTCAGTCAGGAGGCTCTGAGACTACAGATAGTAGAGGGCAGATCTGTGGTTATGTGTTCTTAGGAAGATATTTTTTGGCTATCCAGGTCCCAGGCCCTGCTAGATGGGCTTCCGTGTCACCTCCCTTTGACAGTGGACAGAGACCATTGCCCTCAGATGTATTCCCCCTTTCATCCAGGCCCCCAGCTTTGTCTCTTGTCCTTACATGGTTATTCAAACCCAAATTTCTTTATTTGCCTTTTAATCAAGACCAGTAAATGCTCTAGGGGCAGCCCCTGCCCCAGTACTACTTTACCATTTTGGATTTCAGCTTTCTCTTTCTCTTTCTGTTTTTTAATTTTTAATTTTTTTTTCTTGCCCCTAGAGGTTTTACTGCTTTCTTATGAGATTACTTAAGCATTTAAAGGATGTTTGCTTTATTTTATCCAGCATTTCTAAGCATTTGGTTAACAGGAGATTTTTCGGCTCTGTCATCTACTGTATTGCTGGAAATTGATACTAATTCATTTTTAGGGAGTACATGGTATCCAGTATCTGATTTGAATACTTTTTTAAAGAAGTTCTGACCGGTCTTTTTGAGGGTCGAAAACAGTGAAGGCAAGGATCTTACCATATTTATTTTTGTATTTCTCATGCCTTGATAGAAAGTACCAGTAATTGTCAAAAAAATGAAGAAATAGGAAGTTTATCTAGAGCATATCATTTGCTATTCTCTCAAGACTGCACTCACTTCTAAACAATGATAAATAAAATGTCCCAACTAATCTAGAAATTCTCAAGCAGACAGCTGATTAGAGTATCTTTGTTTGTCCAGGAAAAGTTTCTCCTGACTGTGAGTATTAAGGCTTTCCCTACATTCAAACTAATGTCATGGAGGATAAAAATCATGTGGCTAGCAAGGCTTTTCCCCTCCATTTTGATGACTTATGTCCTGGGCCAAGTTTACATGTGGACATTTTTGTTCTACAATTGTTTGTAGACTGGATGCCTCTGAATGCAGCATGATTACATCAAACAATATTGAGAACAGTGCTCAATCCTCCCTCCCCTACTGGTGTGCCCATGTGCAGGAACACCTAAACACATACACACACACAGAGGGTTTATCAGAAGGGCACTACCCTTTGGGTGAATAATTATGGCTGCCTTTAGGAGTTTGCATGGCCAGAAGGAAGGCATGGCTGGGTACAGTAGGCCTTGGGAAATGGCCACTCCAGTAACTTCCTGCCCTTCTGCAGCCCCTTCCTATGGGGTTCCCACCTCCGACTAAGGAGGTGTGGCTTTGTCCTTGAGTTAGCTCTGCCAGACCTCACTGATTAATTGCTAACCAATGTGGGAGTTCATCAGAAATTTCCAGGGTAGCTAGGGTGGAGGTTGGAGAGGAAATAGAGCAAGCGGCCACCAGACACAATCGCCTACCCACATGTCCTCTCCAGGACGCTCAGGAGATGAATATTTGGAGGCAGCCTCTGAATGAGATGGTGTTGACCACACATACTGTTGCTCTGGGCAACCCAAGAAGCAGCAAGTAGAGGGCGGGGAGGTGGTAGGGAAGGTGGGGATGAGCCTTAGCGCTAAGAGTAGGAGCAGAGTGACACAGGGTTTGCTCTATGGGTGGTGTCGGGAGCCAGCATGGAGAGGCTACTTCTAGCTCAGAGACAGACAGACTCCTGGGAGCTGTGGTTTAGTGTCTGTATATTTGCATTTGGTGCTTCAGAGGGGAGTTTAAACCAAGGCAAATGGATGCGGCATTGACTGTCAGACAGTAAGAGACTGCAGACCCATTCTGCATTGTCTAGTTTTCTAATTGGATAGGCAGACAGGCCAAACATGTACCAGGCCTTATCCTGTAAGCATCGGATGTAATTCCAGGGAGGAGCCAGCCAGACATCAAGCTATGGCTTCTCTGCCGGGTTCTGTAGGGAGATACGTGTCGATTATATAACCCACAAATACGCATTATTGGCTACTATGACAGGGATTTGGCCCTAAACCCTCTTAGAACTCCAGGACCCAGGAAATCAATTCAGTTCTATCGTGTCCAAGCCTGAGCTTTCCTGCACATGCCTCCTTTCTCTTGGCCCCACCCTGGTTCCTGTTTAGTTTTCTTAGGGAGTGGCATATGGGAAAAGGGGTTGGAGGCAGCCCTGCGCCCATTTCACTGCACCAACCTTCTTGGAGGCCTGGGAGATGAAAAGATGCTGCTGACGATCCTTTTTTTTTTTTAAAGATTTTATTTATTTATTTGAAAGAGAGCGAGCGGGAGGAGGAGCAGAAGGAAAGGGACAAGCAGACTCCATAGTGAGCGCAGAGCTCTGCATGGGGCTTGATCCAGTGATGCCGAGATCATAACCTGAGCTGAAACCAAGAGCTGGTTGCCCAATCGACTGAGCCACCCAGGCGCCCCTGCTGATGACCATCTAAGAGGAAAAGCCAGGCAGCCCGACCCTTGCATCCTCAAGCAATTAGTGTCAGGATTTCAGGCGTCAGTCTTTTACTTTTCCTGGCATTACATCCTTCCCCATCCCCTTAGTGTCTTTGGTGTCAGTGTTGATTGTGGCTCTTTGAGACTTTGTTCCCTTTGGGGTTGGAGTAAGTCAATATTAAAGTGATGTGGAGGATTTCCTTAGGAGCTCTAATCTCAGGTGGGCTAGTGATTTTGTCTAAGAACCTTTTCCTCTCCATGCTGCTTTCCTGCTTGCTGGGACTCCCCTGAGCAAGTGTCCCCGTGTTGTGCCCTTTTCCCTAGAACACCCCGTATCTCTGCCTTGGATTTTCTTCTAGTTGCTGTTATTTGGACTTCTGCCAGAGATTGTTGTGCCCTTGAGATACGGAGCTTGCCCTCTGGACAGAACTCTTTCTGCTGGTCCCTAAAGCAGCGGCACATCCTCCAGGGCCTGTTCTGCCCCCATTAGATGGGGGTTAGTGTTAGATCCTGGATCCTCCCTGTTTGCCTGGCCATCTGCAAGTAACTGTTTATTGGGCAGTTCCTGAGGTGTGACAGCCACCACGTAAGATCCCTCTGGCTGCTGAGTTGAGAGCTACTGTAGGGGTAAGGCCTGGAAGCAGAGAGAACATTTCAGAGTCCATTGCAGTGACCCAGGTGAGAGAAGGTGGTGGTCTCCGAATTGTGGTGGAGTGAGGGGGAGTGACTGGATTCTGATTACATTCTGTAGGTAGAGCCAGTGGGATTTCTTGAGAAGCTGGATCTGGGGTGTGGGAAAAAGCAGGTAGTCAAGGGTGACTTCAAGGTCTTAGGCCTCAGCAACTGGAAGGATTGCATTGTCATGAATTGAGATGGGGGATTTATCGGAGGGAGTAAATTTGGGGTTGAGGAGGGGAGGATTGGGAATTTAGTTTTAAATATGTCAAGTTGAAATAATTTTATATATATCCAAGTGGCAATATTGAGTAGACATTTGGCTATAAATCTGGTTTTAGGGGAGACACCAGGTCACTCATCAGTCGGTAGAGACAGAGAAGGCAAGAGGAGAGGAGAGGCCCGAGGACTGAGCCCTGGGACACCCCAACCTTAAGAGGTTGGGGAGATAAGATTTTGCTCACGTCTATGCTTATTTTGTGTTTTCTGTCTCCCAATAGAATGTGAGCTCAGTGAGGACAGTGACCTTTTCCATCAGTGGCCCACACTCAACAAAAATCTGTAGGATGAATGAATGCAGAGCTTTATACCACCTGTGCCATCTCTGACGCTGAAGTGGGCTCTTGGCAAGCTTGTCTGCTTGGGTGCCACTGATCCAAGCCAAGTCAGCCTTGAGGTCACAGGGTGTGGGTAGTGAGGGACAACTCTGACATATCCCTGCACCCAGCCTCCCCATTTTACCTTGAAGCTGCTTCTCATGGGCTGGAAGATGAGGGAGGGGCTGCTGAGAGGACCCAGGAGCCCTGCAGGATGACCACAGATGCTTTGGGAAGCAGCTGCTCACATGTGTCCCATGGCGTGTCTCTGGGGGAGGGGGACTCTGAGGCTGCTCAGAGCTGGCTCCTGCAGGATCTCACCTTCCTGCTATGAGTCTCTGTGTGTGTATGTTGAAGATACAGGAAGTGCTGTAATCCTGTTATCCCTGTCCCTTCCCACCCAGGAGTCTAAAATCCAATTCCCCGAGAACATCAGCAAACATAATGGATGCAGACATGGGAGGAAATGCCAGAAGGCCTTGGGTGGCTCTGCCGGCTCCGGCTCCCGGTGGAGCGCAGCTCAGATGAGTGCAGTTTTGACGGATGAACCTGAGAAAGGCTCAACTCTGTCCCAGACCTTCCCATCCTCATATTCTGCTTTCCTTCCTGGGGGCTAATTGCTGTGTCTTCCACCAGACGCAGGCACACCCCCACCCCACTTTTGCACATGCGCCTTTAATCCTGTACCCCGCTGCTCCCCTTCTCTACATATCAGATTCCCTTCCTAGACCAGCACCAGCTCCTTAAGCAGGATTTCTTGAGATCAGTGCTTTCCTTTCTTAGCCTTCTTGGCTCCTCCCTGTTCTCAGCAAAGGCTTCCTGTTTTGGTGTGATCTCCACCTGCAGTCTTCAGGTATGGCTCTGGGCCTGGCTCTGAGGCTACTGACCAGCTGACCCTGTGTCCAGCCTGTAGCTGCCTGTCTCCTTCGTGTCTGGAGCTGCTTCCTGCGGTCGCAGCCTGTGTCTGTTCTTCACTCTTTTCTAAGAAGTTATCGACAACATGCTTTCAGACTGGTCATTGAAAATGCAGCAGGGGCCTGCAGGCTTAAGGATTTATAGCACACAGGCTCTTTAAGAGTAATAAAGTAATTAAGGGCGAGGGCTGATGGGGAAGATACAGAAAAATCACCCACAATGCTATGACCTAGAGATAACCACTGCAAACGCTTAGGTGTGTTTCCTTCCAGTTTTTTCCCATGCATATTTATAAGGCATTGCTGGGATCATACTGTTGATTTCACTTTTCACCCAGTCCACTTCTGGGTGGGCATTACAGGTATATGAGAAAGAGGTGTCATTCTTTCCTTTCTTGTGCTTCCTTTCTTGTGCGGAGAAGCCTCAGCTCCTGGAGCATTGTTCTAGCTACCCAAAGCCAGCCCCATCGAAGACCAGATCCTGCTTGCTCTATGGGCAGTGTATTTCCTTTGGGTTTCATCAGCTTCAAGCTCTTACCCAAGCTGAGCTCTCCCTGCACTCACTTGCTCCTGGAGAGGGCAGTAGTAACTCTGTTCCCTGTTTTTTTTTTTTTTTTGTCCTGAGCATAGCAACAGTGCACCAGGACTCCCTGCCCCCACTTGGGTTTGAGCAGCAAGGACCTCCTGGATCCCCTGTCCCTGGGAGCGGAGGCTGCTGCCCACCCCTTGTGTCTCAGGGATGCCCCACCCTTTTTTTGATCTGTTTTTCCGTTTGGAATTCAGAGCACTTTCTGCTTTTCTCCTTTGCAAAAAGGGCCAGAGGCTGTTTACTCTCCCATTACCAGTGAAAGCTAGCCTACGCAAGCAGCCACTTCCCATTGATTCCGGGAAAGCAGCCCCAGAGGAGCAGTGTCACGTGAGGGCACAGGTAGGCAGAGGCTTTTCTTTACAAAGTCAGAGTCTCCTCTCCAGCAGTGACTGATGCCCTGAGAAGGGCCAGAAGGAAGACTGCTCCTGCCCTCTGTGCCCTACCGCTAGGCCCCACAAGGTTTCCCAGCATGGAGCATAATCTTACCCCTAAGTGAACTGATTGTGTCATATCTGTTTCAGGTTTCTCTCCTTGGGCTGGTTGACACCCTTTGAAATGTCTCTGTCCCTTTTGTTTCTCCAGGCCTTGCCCACCCATGCATGTCCATTCAACTTACCCCGCCACTGAGAAGCCCCCGCCTAACTCTTCCTAACTCTTTGCTCCGGTCCCTTCAACACACTTGGTCCCTTAGCACCACCCTTGGCACCAGACCTTGGCGCCTGCTTAGGGCCCTGCGCTGGGCCTGTGCTTTGGAAGGTTTTTCTCTGGCTCTCCTCCCACCACGCCCCTCCCACAGGGAATCCATAGTCCTGGTCTAATGGGCCACCCTTTTTCTCAACTCAGCTGGTGGACAGCTGGCTCTCAGAGGGCAGGACCTATTTTATTCTGGTGTTCCTTGTAGAATTTGAAAGATGACTGGGTGCATAGTGGGGCTTCAAAAAATACGGGTTGAGTAAATAAGAGAGTGATGCCACAGGAGTGACTCTTTCCAGGCAAAGGGTAGGTGGCACAGACTGGCCCAGGAGGTGTGTGTGAGGGTTGGGAAAGGCTACCGTGGGAAGGACCCTTTAGGGATATTAAACAGGCCAGGGAGGAGCAGGCCTTAACAACAGTGAAAATGCTTTGGGCAAATACCATCATGAAATGCTGTAACCCAGAACTACCTAAACTCAAGGGCACCTCGGTGTCTCTGTGGAGAAGGAAGCCTGGAGAATGAGTGTCCTGGGCGGTGGCTCTGGGATAGGGTGGTTTGTCCCAGGGGCTGGAGACCTCACCTTTCGGTGGGGGTTGCAGGGCCAGGCTCCCCAGATTCCTCGAGATGCTGGAGGTTCCATCTCTTTAGCTGGATATCAAGGGTTGGAGTCCAGCCTGTTTGCAGGGAATGGGGATCAAGTGAAAGGGGAATCCTTTCTGAGCCTACCTGGCTGACTGGCTTTGGCCCCAGAGATGCTGTCGGGCTGTATGTCCCAAGGAGCAGAGGATGGAACTGCTAGAATTTAAAATGGCTGAGCCTGCAGCTGGGTCCCTGGGCTTTTTGGTGGTTACTGCTCCTTTTCCCATTCGCTTAATCTAATGCACAAGACTAAATTCAACTTAATTAGGAGGATTATATGTCTTACAAATTTAATATTTAATATTCAAGCAGAGGCTTTCCCCTCTCTGCATATTTATTAAAGATGTCCTGGGAGGAATGTTAATGAGTCATGATGTCATAAATACTTAGACCCAAGGAGCAGGAAACAGGAACGATGAGGGAGGAGGGGAGAGAGGAAAACAGATCATTTTAGGAACCAAAAGGGAATGAGACTTTGCTCTTGGATTGGGGCTTGTTGTGGAGGCAGCTTGGGCAGAAATACAATTTCAAGATTCAGAGCTGTGAGCTGTGTTCTTGTCCAAAGCCGAGTAGTGCTGGGGGTGCCATGTGTGCTGGCTAAGTCAGCCTTGTTTTGCATCCGAATGTGTGCTGTGCCTTCAGGAGGCCAAAGCACACATTCTAATGAATAATGGAAGAAAACGCTCTAGCCAGATGTTGTACCCGTTCTGTCTTCTCTGGTTATTTGGAAGTGGCTTGGTGTAGATTTAGCATTAGCATGACTGACCTTAGTGCTGAACTTTGATCCAGATGCTTAATAATTTATAATCAAAATAACATGGGGAGGGGAGGGATGGGGCAGAGAGGAAGGGGAGGAGCCTAGAAGCTCATCTTCTGACCTTGGGAGGAACTTTTCCATGGTTACACTCCCCAGTGCCCTTATTTCTCCAGACCCACATGAGACGCAAATTATGTTCTTTCCTGATGGATGTGGTTTGCTGAACATTCTGAATTGAGAGGGATACAGAGAAACCAGGATGAGACTCCTGTCCCATCCCCTCATGCCATCTCACACAGAGCCTGGCTTTCCAGCCCCTTTAGGGAATAAAAGGCAGCCTGGTCTCGTCCAGTGTGCACCTCTTCCCACCACCCATCCAAGTCAGCGTTCCTGCTGCCCTCCTCCCAGAGCACGCTGCTGCAGTGGTGCTGGGTCTGGCTGCTTTTCCAGGAACAGCATAAGCCAGTAAGAAACAAGACGTTTCTCAAATCTGCCCACCTTCCTCTGGTCCTCTCTGGCACCAGCCCAGTCCAGGCCACCAGCTTCTCTCCCCTGGTCTAGGCTAATGGCAGACAGGACCAGAAAAATATGGGAGCAGCCTCTGGATGGGTCTCCCTGACTCCAGGAGCGGCCCTACAACCCCTTCCCCACCTACAGCCGTGCACTCTTTTGTAGTAACTGGAGAAAGGGTTTTATCGGCCTCTGCTAGACACTCTCTAGAAGCTGCCTGTTGTCCTCAGGATAAAGTCCTGCCCTGGGATGAGGCCCTTCATGATCAGGCTGTGGCCAGCTCTCCAGTCCTGGTTACCCCTTTATCCCTCACCCTTCACTCCTGCCCTGCTCTGTGCGATCCAGCCACTCTGAAGTTCCTGTAATTCCCCAAACGTACTTTTCTCTGCCCTCTGGGCCTTTGCGAGTGCTGTGCCCTTCGTCTAGATTTCTTATCCCCTTTGCCTAGCGAATTCCTGTTCAGCCTTCAGGGCCCCTCTTAGTTACCACTTAATCTGGAGAGCCTTCCCTGCTGCCCCCTCTCCCCCCAGCTAAACTGGGTGCCCTGCACTCTCTCCCATGCTTGATCCTTCCCCTCCTTCAGGGTCTATCATGTAGATTAGCCGTTCTCCGCTCCCTGAAGACAGGGGTGGTTGTCTTTATTCACTTCTGTATCTCTAACACAGAGCCTCTCTGCAGGACACAGAGCTGAGGAATTCATGTGTGACTGACTGAATGACAGGACATGGAACATGGGTGACCGTCGCTACGTCACTTCAGTTCCAAAGAGGCAATGTAAGAGTTTGCCCAATGATGCTTCTCCAGTTGCTTCGGCTTGCAGGATTGCAGGTAGGCCTCAAACCTGAAAATAATAGGTACTCCTACCATTCTTACAGAAGGTTCCAGAGGCCCCATTGCCAACTACTATCACACGCCCATCCCCACCCCCAATTTATTTAAGCAACAGACAAGGGAGAAGTCAAGATAATTTTCAGAACTATGGAGTTAAAGTTCTGGCGGGAGAGTACTGTGGATTTTCCTTCCCCTCTCTGTGGAAAATGCATCCCTGAATCTGAGTGAAGTGGAGGAGGCCCTCAGGGAATCAGCTGTAGAGACTGGAGAAGCCTGCATGAGGGGGTGCTGGAGCTCATTCCTCCCCAGGAGGAGGAGGGGGGCTGGGTGTGCTGCGATGTGGTTGGACATCTCTTACCCCTCTCCCCACCCTCCAGGGCTCAAACAGCAAGAGCACACTCAGCAGCAGGTAAAAAGTATGCAAGGGCGGCGGGGGGGGGGGTGGGGGGGGGTGGGGGGGGTGGGGGGGGTGGGGGGTGGGGGGTGGGGGTGGTTGCTAATAGAAGCCATTTCCATTACAAAATGATCTGTGGCTGTGGGTGAAGAAGGGGTTGTAGGGCCACTCCTGGTATCAGGGGGACCTGTCAGGAGGCTGCTTCCACATTCTTCTGGCCCTGTCTGCCATTAGCCTGGTCCAGGAGAGAGAAGCTGGTGGCCTGGACTGGGCTGGTGCCAGACAGGACCAGAGAAAAGTAGGCAGATTTGGAAAATGTCTTATTTCTTACCTGCCTACATGGATTTCTTTATTGCAGGAATATTTTATTTAAGAAATTTCCGGCAGGGCCAGTGCCAGCTCCATAGGTGCTTTCACCTTAGTGTCCTGCCTGTCTGGGGGCCTCAGTGGTGGCTGTCCCGAAGAGTTGAAAGCACAAACCCTAGTCTCTTAGCCCTAGGGGTCAAGGCCCATGTGCTGGTGAAATGAGTTACCACGGCAACCCAGAGCAAGTTTGGGTTTGGCCTGGCAGATTGGAAGTAATTGGGGCAAAAATGCTGAGATGAGTGAAGGCATTTGGCTCAGATAAGAGACCCCTGTGACTCTGAGCCACCTTAACCCAGAGCAGAGGAAAAGGGAGTTGTGTATGCCTAACAACATGTACCTGTCAGGCTGGGGAGTGAGGCCGGGCAGCCCTGGGAGAAGGCACGTCTCGGTTCTGACCTGCTAGGAAGGGTAGCTATGGGAACCAGAAGTGCATGAGGCCATAAGGAATGGGCCTGGGCCCTGCCCTACCTGTGGGATGTACAAAGTGGCTTGTGTGCTGAGATCTGAAGGGCAAGGAGGATGCTGAAGGTGCTGGGTGGGAGGGTGCAGCAAGCAGATCATAATCAGATGAGGCATTGTCACTGGAGACCAGGAGAGAGTTTGCTGGGAGGGGCTGTGGAGGTAATGGGAGTACCCTGATACTGCCCACTGGTAGCGTCATGGCCACACGCTGGGCGCTATTGTCCAGGAAAGCCTCCCCTCCCTGCCCCCTCCCTCCACATCCCCCACACCTCCGTGTGCTCCGATCCATCACTTTGCTCTGCTCCAGCAGTGCTAGGGCTAGTGAATTCCAGCGCGTTGCTGGAGTTCTCCTCGAGGTTATACTTCCCTTGTCTCCCCGTTGGTCCTCACGCTCTTTGTAGGGCTTTGGTGACATCCTGGGGAGAAGGCTTCCAAGCAATGTTTTAAAGCCTGGGAAAAAGAAGCAGGTAGTAGCTAGAATCCCAAAAAGGTTTCCAACTCTCTTCCCCGCTCCTTGCTTATTGGAACCTGCCCCCTCCCTCGTTTTCCTTCTTTTGACATTTGAAGAGTAGAGGAGGAGAGGAACTAGCTGAGTATCTAATGCTACTTACGCATAACTATCACTTGCCATTGCCAGGCGCAGTGACAGGCACTTGGAGTTACTTTCTGTTTTCAACAGAACAGCTCATCACAGCCACCTGATGAGATAGGTACTCTGCTATCCCTGTTGGACAAATGGAGAAAATAGTGCCTGGGAAGTTAAGTGATCTCATCCAAGGACTTCTCCCTAATCTTGAGTGATCAGCAGCACTGGGCACCACTGACCATGCTCTCCTGTTTGAAACCCTTAATGTGGCTTCTGGACACCTCCTCCCTTGTTGGCTGCTCCTTTTCCGACTCTGTTTGGTTTCTCCTTATCTTTTGGACCTCCAGCCATTGATGGCTCAGTTCTTGGTCTCTTCTCTCTCTGTGCTAGCTCCCTTAGTGACCTCGTTTAGTCTCACGAAAGTGCCAGCTTTATGCTGACCACTCCATACTGCACCAGGTGTGTATTTTTATTCAGCTGACTCTTTGACACCTCTGCTAGATATCTACTAGGCATCCCAGAGTTACCATGACAAATTCGAACTCTGCATCTTCCATTCCAAACCTGCTCCTCCTCCAATTTTCTCATCGTAATAAGTGGCAAGTTCATCTTTCCATGGCTCAGGCTAAAAATCATTGAGTCTTCTTTGACTCCTTTTTTCATTCTCCACATCCAGTCACCAGGTCTGCTTTCAAAGTATATCCAGATTCCGACCCCTTCCTACCCTTTCCTCCACCCACCCTGGTCCAGGTCTTGCTCATTTCTTGACAATTGCATGGTCCTTTGGCTTCCCTGTCTACCCTCACATCTGTTTGTCACACAGTAGCCTGACTTTGCTCTTGCTGTTCTCTTTGCCTGGAATGTCCTTCCCCAAAATAAGTATATGGTTGTGCATGGGGGAACCTGCTTGGGAGCAAGAGGGTGTTGAAACATAGCCTGCATTCTGCTCACCAAGTATGGGACTTTATTCACTCTTGAGGGGGGCACTGTTTTCTGATTTGCACAGGGGCTTGCTGAGGGCCACTGGCTGTTGTGTGGTCCCCTAAACTCTATGGGCCTCAGAGATACCTGGGGGTACCCTGGAGAGTGAGTGCAGGCTGTGGTGGGTCTGGGAAGGTGGCTTTGACAGTGAGAGAGGGGTGGGGATCCTGCCCAGATCTGCTCTAAAGTTGTAGATTGCCTGTGGAAGTTTTCCTGGGATCCCCTAGAAGTCTTATCGACAACAAGAGGGTGCTGAGTGAAGAGAGGTCTCTCACATGCTTTCTGGAGCAGGTTAACAGAGTTCACAGAGCTACTTAGTAATTTCCACATCCCTGAGAATCTGAGAGGTCCCTTGGCAGGACCTGCATGGGGCTTGGCATGAAATGGGTCTTTGATTTCTGTCTTTCCCGAGTCCTACCTTTGTCCTAGCTTCTGGGTCCCAGAAGGCTCATCATGTGTCAAGCACAGAGGTGGGAGCATGGACTCTTGAGCCAGACTGCTGGGTTCAAATCCCAGTTTCTCCTTCTATGAGCAATGTGATCTTGGGACAAGTTACCTAACTTCTCTGTGCTTATTTCCAGGCTATCAAATGGGAATAAGAATAGTACACACTAAATGAGTAGTTATGTATTTCACATAAAAAAAATTGGGCCTGGAATACCTAGTAGTCTAATTTACTCCCTGGGGAAGCATAAAAGAATGTGCAGTTTGCTAGTGTGGTTGGCTGCAGGAGAGGGTGGGAAAAACTCAGCAGGGACCCCTCTACATGGAGAGCCCATCCCTGTAGCCTTGCGTTGCCTGGGTCTGGGGCTCTGGGGTGTTAGAGGAGCCCAGTGTGGGAGGAGTCCTTCAGGGATCCGGCTTCAGCTTACACATGATGCGGAGTCAATGGTGAGGACTCTGGGGTTGTCTGGGGCGTTGGTGGTTCCAGGAAGGAAGCAGCTCTCAGAGTGGTCTTTGGCTGGTTGTGCATTTGAATTACAAACAGGGATAAAGCTAGAGGCAGATGGGAGCAGCAGAGGGAACCCTGCAGGCAGTGGGGAGCTAGGGCAGAGGGAAAGTTGAGGCTAATCATACACTTGTTCTACCTGCCTGGCTGGTGCCTGACTCAGAGCCGAGAGCCTTCTTAAGAGAGGACAGGCTTGGTTTTGAGACGGCACTCCTATCTCACATACTCACTGATAGCCCTTTATAAGAATTTAAGCTTCCCTGGGGGCAATGACTAACACGAACTGTGCCAAAGCTGTTGGTTTATGTCTGGAAGGAGCTGGTATAGGTGGACATGAAGATGGGACCCTCTGAGTGTGATGGGGTCTCAGGTGCCCATCATTTTCTTAGGAAGGCGGCAAGGGTCAGTAGCCTCCCAGTTCTGGCTCCCTGCTGCCTTATGAGAAAGGTACTGGAGGCAGGTCCCTGAAGGGAGGGAAGGGCCTCTGCCTCAGTCTTACAAAGGTTGGGGGGTGAGTTGTGGCCTCTATACTGCACAGACCAGTAAAAAATAAAAATCAACCAACCAGCCTACCAACTGGGACTAATACGAAGGAGCTGAATTCTTTTTTTTTTAAGTAAACTCTACACCCAACATGGGGCTTGAACTCACATGCTCTACCCACTGAGCCAGCCAGGTGTCCCTGTCAAGTGAGAATTTAAAAAAAGAAATGGATGGGTGTTAAGGAGGGCACTTGTTGTGTTGAGCACTGGGTGTTTTATATAAGATGGATCACTAAATTCTGCTCCTGAAACCAATATTATACTACATGTTAACTAACAGAATTTAAATACAAATTTGGAAGGCAAAAAAAAGGAAAAGAAACATGGCCTTAAAACAACAACCATAATAAAAGCACTATTACTATTATTACCTAGTCACAAAAGAAAGAATATTTTAGGGACACTTGGGCGGCTCAGTCGATTAAGTGTCCAACTCTTGATTTTGGCTCAGGTCATGATCTCAGGATCATGAGATGGAACGCTGTGTGGGTCTCCGAGTTCAGTGGAGGGGTCTGCTGGAGATTCTCTCCCTCTCCCTCTGCCCCCCCTCCTTTTCTCTCTACCCCTCCCTCTCCCCCCCCCCGCTAGTGTGTGTGCTTTCTCTTTCTAAAGTAAGTAAATAAATCTCTCTAAAAAAAAGAAAGGATATTTTATTTTTTTTATTATTTATTTGTTTATTTTTAAAGAGAGAGAGCGTGCAAGAGCAGGGTGGGGAGGCGCAGAGAGAGAATCCCAAGCAGGCCTCACACTCAGTGTGGAGCCCATGCAGGGCTTGGTCCCATGACCCTGAGATCATGACCTGAGCTGAAAACAAGAGTCAGATCCTTATGTGACTGAGCCACCCAGGTGCCCCAAGAAAGGATATTTTAATGTGAAAAGGGGACTGTTCTCAGGAAGGGAATAGTCTCAGAATAGAAGGTCATTCTGAAAGGACAGTTGGCAACCTCATACACACACACACACACACACACACACACACACGTATGAACACATGCATGCACTTGTGCATCCTGCATTCTTATTTTTATTTTTATTATTTTAAAAGATTTTATTTATTTATTTGACACAGAGAGACATAGCAAGAGAGGGAATACAAGCAGGGGGAGTGAGGGAGGGAGAAGCAGGCTTTGCTTCCTGTGGAGCAGGGAACCCGATGCGGGGCTCACTCCCAGGACCCCAGGATCATGACCTGAGCCGAAGGCAGACGCCCAACACCTGAGCCACCCAGGAGCCCCCTGCGTTATTCTTATTATAATTGTTTCATTCTGATAAAGTCTGATGAAAGTGTTCCCCTGGGTAGGTCTGGTCTATACATTGGCCTTGAAGACAAAGGACTATGGGGCTCCAGGAGCTGTGGGTCTGGAGAAGGATAGGGGAAGGCTGAGTAGGAGGGCATCCTTTGGGCTGAGAGATGGCCTGCCCTAGGGTCAGGGGCTGGTAGAGCTGGGGAATCTTCTTGAAGCAGGCCAGGTTGATTCTTCTAATACAACACATCTTAGAAAAGGAGAACTGGGGGAGGGAGAGAGTAATAATGGACTGCTCCCTGGTGGGATCTCCTCCCATTCCCCCTCCTTCTCCACACACCCTTCCCCTGTTTGCTGTTCCAGTGGGCATCATCATCTCCCTAAGGTGGATGAGTTTCCATTTTTGGAAGGAAGCTCTGCTCCAGCCAAAGTCTTGGCCACAACTTTCTAAAGTCCAAGTGGAGTCCAGCTGGAAGCCTACCCTAGGGCTTCTGGGATCCGTCTGTGTGAACCCCGTCTGAGTTTGACTTTGGCTGGTGGATCTCTCCCGTGGGCCCCAGGTGACAGGCTGTTAACAGCTTCCTGAGGAAGACACATTTTTTTAGCTACATCACCTTCAGAGATTTTTTTCATTGGTTCAGCTTTTCTATTTGTTGTTCTAAGCTGCTGACTTACATTGTCTGTATCTGCTCTTACCGTAAGTTCTGACCATCCCTCCAGTGGGAAAATGCCTGGCAAAACATCAATTTCCTCTGAACGGAGATTCTGAATTGTCCATGAAATGAAAGCTTGTTCCCCGAAAGAACTTTAATAGAGCTGCAGCACAAAGGTTGCCGCTGAGCCACTTGGGCCTTTGGTGGCTGCAAGGACAAAGCGCCTCAGTACTGGCATGTCCTGCGTTAATGTGTGCCAGCACACATACGGCTGTGCTTGGGGATTTACGTATGCCCGCATGTGCACACATGGACCACGAACAGGGGCCTTTGGGGGCAGGGCTGGGGGAGCAAGGAAAGGGAGGTTGAAGGAGAGAGTCATTTTTCTCTTCATCTGCCACTGACATGAACTATGTGTCAGTCAGCATTTGAGGCAGGAAACAGAAACCATTGTAGGTATTTCAAGCAGAAAGGAATTAAAAAATTATTTATTTATTTATTTATTTGAGAATGAGAGCACAAGAGAGGGTAGGTTAGAAGCAGACTCCCTGCTGAGCCGGGATCATGACCTGAGCCGAAGGCAGACACTTAACCAACTGAGCCACCCAGGCGCCCAGAAAGGAACTTTTTTTTTTAAAAGATTTTATTTATTTAAGACAGACAGAGAGAGGGAGAGAAAGAATGAGCAGGGGGGAGGGGCAGAAGCAGGCTCAATGCTGGGCTCAATCCCAGGACCCTGGGATCCTGACCTGAGCTGAGGTAGACACTTCCCCGACAGCCACCCAGGCGCCCCTCAAGCAGAAAGGAATTTTATATAGAGAATTAGAATTTTACAAAATCACTGTAAGAGCCTGAAGAATGGAGTCAAGGCCAGGGTCAGGAAGCTTCTGCCATGGTGACTGTGTCCGCTGTCACTGTCACAGCTGCCCCACACCCTTGAAGATGATGTGACTGTGGATCCTGGGGTCCAGCCACCGCCAGCAGTTGCATCTGCTTGGCCCTGCTTGTTTGAGCTCTGCAGAGACATGGTCCCTGTGGGCAAATCTCCAAATCTGGCAGAAATGCATCAAAGCAGCAGAACCTGAGCTGAGCTACAAGACTGGGAGGTGGAGTTTTTAGCTTTGCAAGCCCTGGAGATAGACGGGAGAAATGGAAATTGAGACTCAGTTGGAGCATCTGGCATAGTCTTTTTGTTCCAGAGTTCCATGATTCGGTTGGGGATGTTAGCCCTGGGGAGTTTCAGCAGAACCACCAGATTTCCAAAGTTGTTGGTCTTGCTACACTTCACCCAGGCTCTTGTGTGCCCCATAGCTCCAAAGGCTGAGGTGCCCTGCCTGCCGTGACCCTTGAGTTCTGTTGTGGCCTCCACTCTCTGTGATGAAGGAATCTGCCAATTGTTTTCTCTTCCCTGAGTCCCTCCTGCCCCAGCTCCTGTCCTCAGGTGAGGCTGAGAAATAGGGTCTGGAGGACGGAGGAGTTCAGGAGGAACTTTAGGAGGAAATCAAGAGTTCTCCTCTGGAGTCACACGGCTGAGGCCTGAGGCCCATTATCTAAGCACAGACAGTCCCCTCCTCTGCTGGGAGGGATCTGAGCAGAGTCTGAGTTCAGTGGGGTTCTGACATGGCGCAGGGACGGAGGAACAGGCTCCATTTCCTTACTCTTCCCTGTTTTCCTGACATGGCAACTTGGGACCATGACCAGAATGGAGGATGGGAGGCTGGCTGCTGGTGGTGGAGTACCAGAAACGGGACAGAAGGAAGGGACAGAATCTTATACATTGTTCACTGAGAAACATCCGCCATGCCTGTATTGCTCCTCTGAATTGGTACTAAGTGCACCCCCTACCCCCATTCCTGTTAGTAGAGCAGCAGGGAGGGAAGGTGCCATGGAGTGAGAAGATACCTCTCTTTCAGAAGCTGGGCTCCAGATCCAAGAGGCGGTGGTGGTGACAGTGAGTGGGGAAAATAGGAGAGGGTAGTAGGGTAGATCTGGTGGAGACCTGGGGATACCCAGAGAGCTCCAGTCTCTTTTTCCTGGTGCATCCTTAGGACTTTGCCCCATGGAAATGGTCTGAGAAAGGCCTGGGAAACAGCTTTTTGAGGCAGCATCATTCAGAGGTAGGTGGGCAAATAAAATTTTGAGCACTTGGGTGGCACCATATCTTCCCTGGTCCCCTTGGAGCAGTGATGGGACTTACGGAGAGCACAGCTGGTCATCAAGATGGAATGTTCCACTTGAGAAGGCATAGTCTCAGGTGGAACATTCAGGAGGCCAACCCCCTTTTCTGATGTGGAAATTTATGGGCTAAAAAGAAGAACCCATGGGTCTTTCTGGGTGTGGGCCCCTCCTGCAGCAAGAGTGGCGTGTATATCGGTGTATATCAGTTCTCCAGGCCAGCTGGGCAGGAGGTCTGGCCTTGTCTTGGCCCCATCACTTTACCTGCAGGGACCAGAGCTGTCAGGGGACATAATGACCACACCTGCTGAGGGCCCTCTTGGCTCTGATGGTCTGTGATTCCAGGTCTCCCACTCACCTGTTCCCTTGCCTTTCCTGCAGGCTGTGTGTTCCTGCTCCCACTGGCCTCAGAGCGAAGCTCAGTCGCCCCCACACTCTTTTCTCAGACAGGTGGAGGGGCGGTCCTGCGTGTCAAAAAGACCCCCTTTGGCTGTTGGGAAAGAGCCCGGATGTGCCCTGAATACAACCCCCGATGTTGTTATTCAGCAGGAAGAAAGGCCAGAAAGAAAAGCAAAGGGAGAAGATATTGTTTGGGTACAATCTGTGTTTGCAATTTTCCACATCGGTTCTTTTTATGAACGCTCCAAAAACAAGACAACAGTGGCGGCTGATTCAATATGCGCCATGCAGGAAAACAATAAGGAAAAAAATAAGGGTTTTTAATAAGCACTTGGAAAGGCTGTAATTAAATCTCGGGCTCTGTTTGGAAAACAAGAATCTCATTTAGTGCTTTTGCCCCAGCGCTCCCTAACATCTGCACCCGTGTTTTCTGCTGGGCAATTACTGCGTCCTCTGCGGCTTGATTAACAAATACAGGTGCAGGGACTGCTCAGGAGGGGGATCCCAGGATGGAGGGAGGGGCAGGCGCGGGAGAAGACTTGGCACTCACCCCAACAGGTGTCAGGGACCTGAGGGAGGAAGATGCCTGCTCTGCCCAGAGTTGGAGGGCGGGGAAGGAGGAGTAAGGGAAAGGAGAATCCCCCCTGCCTCTCCTGCCTGCTTTGCTTAGAGCCTGATTTCTCCAAGGAGCCCAGGGATTATGGGAACATCGGGGCCCCCTCTGGCCTAGGACTCAAGGGCTTTAAAAGCGGTGACCAGAGGGAGAAGGGGCATTTCAGTAAAAGAATGGGAACCCCAAATCAGTGGGGGTGTGTGCCCACAAGCATATTTCTTTTTAGGAAATTTGCTAAGTATATAGGAAGAATGGTTGTTCCCTGTACCTTCTGCAGTTCAAAACCTCTTCCTCCTTGACCGTGGACCTCCTCCTGTCCTGTGGAAATGACCCCTTCCCCCATTATAGAACTGTTTGTTGCTCCACAGTCGCTAGGGGCCAGGCACCTGCTAGGCACTGCCCTGCACTCTCACCTGAGTGGCTCAGCCTTGCTGGGGCGTCAGTGCTGCTGTTAGCATCTTTGTTTTCTGGAAGGGGAAGTTAAGGTACAGAGGTTAGATAATGCATGCACAAGTACCTAGCTGGTAAGAATGGAGCTAGTTCTTGAACCCAGGCTGTGTGGTTCCAGGGGTCACTATTAACCCCTGTCTGCCTCAGTCCCCCTGCTTGTTTATCAGGCACTCTCACAGTTCTCCTTGCTGTACCTTGCTGTAGGTGCTTGCTTCTCAGATGTTTTTGCAGTGTCTGCTGGGAAAGGGCAGAGGGCATCTTGGTCAGGTTTGAGTTATGGGAGTGGCTGGGATACCTCTTCTGGAGCCCCAGGCTTCAGGGATGTGATGTTGGGGAAAGTTATGGAGGAATAGCCAGGTCCAAAGTGATGTTGGGGCTTGCACCAATAGGTGATGGTTTGGAGGGAAGTGGGGTCTACAATCTTGGGCAAAGCTACCAATACTTAAAGCCTTTTCTAGAAGGCTTTTTCAAATCTAATGCATTATCCAAGTGTTATGTACTATGAGATATGTAATATTGGTGTTCTGTCCAGAAGCACTGCTCGGATTGGCAAGACCTAAAGGGCTGAGAGAATCTGTTTACTTTTGGTGTCTTGTGTTTATTTGCTGGCTCTCTCTGTTTTCAGTTCTCTGAAGCAGAGCCCAAGTCCTTTGGAAAAATTTGGCTTTTCCTTTCCATCACTATGTGACCTTCAGGAAAGGATTCCCTCTCCGCGAGTCTCAAGGACAGATGGATTTCCTTGTTAGAGACTGGGTCCAGCTCCATGGTGCTACCTTACGGCTTTGCGGTCCCCCACTCTTGTCATGGCGACATCTCAGCTCTAGCCAGAAGCTGGCTCCTTCCCAGCTCCTCCCACCAGTGCTGAGGGTGCTACTTTCTGTGCCAGCTGGACGTTGCCCTGTCGGAGTGTGTATTCACGGCAACTCCTATTTCCAGTGCCAGGCTCCTGGAGAAGGGCTGAGGTTCTGCAGCAGCCAGCCCCCTCCCCATCAGCTGGCATTGTGTCTCTCATTCCTGGAAGTGAAGAGAAGGGAAAACTTCTGATGCTCTGCTCACTGCTGCCTTTTCTGCTGTTGCGGCTGCTGTTACTTGTTGCTGCTATGGCTGTTGGGGCTACAACTAGGGAAGGTTGCCGGTATCACCTTGATGGAGAAGGGCAGAGTAGAGGGAGAGGGGAGGGGGGAAGGAGGGAAGGGGAGGGAGGGAGAGAGAGAGAGAGAGACGGGGAGAGAGAGAGAGAGAGGTAAGTGAGCATTACCAGACAGGGAAGTCAGTCCATATCCTTGGGACCAACTGACTTAGTAATGTCTCCTGTCATCAGGAAGCCAGTACAAATGCTGAAAATCCAAATAAAGATGCCAACAGGCCATTCCTTCAGTGCCATGACATTCTGCTTGACAGTTTTGAAGATATGAAATAGTTAACTATTACCCATTAATACTAGCTCTAAACTTTAGAAAGCACCTGAGTATGTCTTTGGTAACACAACCTTGCATACATACCATACTCTCTCCAGAGAGTTCTAATAGTAGTGAAGACGTGATTTCATTTATACTCACTGCCAAGTCCTCTCATTTTTCAGATTCGGATGGAGAGGCCAAGGAGATCACAGCGTGTTAATGGCCAAATTAGGTTTCAGTCCAAACCATTGCTCTTTCATTGAAGTTCCTTAACTCAATAGGATCTTGAATTTAAGCCTCTTTTGAGAGACCCTGTGTCACCAGGACTGCTTAGTGTCCTCGATAAATGGTTCTTATTCATGGTGGTTGCTAAATTGCTGACTGTGCTGGTTGATGTCTGTGAGAGTAGTTGAAGCAACTGTGGTGGCCCAGTCTTCCATGGTGCAGGTGGGAAATTGGTCTAAGCTATGTCTTCTACACTCTTTGTCAAGCCTGACTGCCAAGTTCTGCAGCTTAGTTCTTGTATATTGTCTTCATATTTGTGTTTTTTTTTTAAAGATTTTTTATTATGTTATTTTTTTTTAAATTTTATTTATTTATTTGAGAGAGAGAGAATGAGAGATAGAGAGCACGAGAGGGAAGAGGGTCAGAGGGAGAAGCAGACTCCCTGCTGAGCAGGGAGCCCGATGTGGGACTCGATCCTGGGACTCCAGGATCATGACCTGAGCCGAAGGCAGTCGCTTAACCAACTGAGCCACCCAGGTGCCCTTATTATGTTATGTTAATCACCATACATTACATCATTAGTTTTTGATGTAGTGTTCCATGATTCATTGTTTGTGCATAACACCCAGTGCTCCACGCAGAATGTGCCCTCTTTAATACCCATCACCAGGCTAACCCATCCTCCCACCCCCCTCCCCTCTAGAACCCTCAGTTTGTTTTTCAGAGTCCATAGTCTCTCATGGTTCGTCTTTTTTTTTTTTTAAGGTTTTTAAAATTTATTTATCAGAGAGAGCGAGAGAGAGAGAGAGAGAAAGCACAAGATGGGGGAGGGTCAGAGGGAGAAGCAGACTCCCCGCTGAGTGGAGAGCCCGATGCAGGATTCAGTCCTGGGACTCTTGGATCATGACCTGAGCCGAAGGCAGACACTTAAGTGACTGAGCCACCTAGGCGCCCTTCATTGAGTATTTGCAAAGGATCCAACTATGACCTAAACACACATGATTGATGCACCCAAACAGACATGGCCCTGCTCTTGATGAATGGGTGCTCTGATGAAAGGAAGAGCCCATGACTTGGATGTCAGGCATATCTACAGTGATGAAGGTCAAGGTTGAAGAGAACGTTAGGCTTTGGTCTTTGACTACTCCCTTTCCATGCCTCTCCCTCAACAAGCATAGGAGCAGTGACTTTCTCTGACACCCGTGGTTCCTGAGGGTAGTTAGAGGTGATGAGCTGAAATCATAAGGGACTCCATTTCTAGTATTAGTGCTTTTTGGGTAGCAAAGTTTGAAAGCATGATCGAAGGACATCAAAATAGTGTGAGGGAATACAACATCCTTCCCTTATTCTCTGGGGGAAGCTGGACTTCCACACAATCTTTGTCGTGCTTCCTGGGGAAGTGGAGGCAGCTCTGCTAGCCATTTAGGTATCCAGACTTTGGATATATCACATTCTCACTGTTGATATGGATCAACAGCCTTTCGGGTTCTAGGTAATGCAGATGGGTGCATGCCTCTTTTGGATGGATCTGGGCAGACCTCCCATTTAGTGGAGGAGGAGGAGACAGCAGAGATGAAGGATAGGACTGTACTGGCTGGGGCCTGGGATTCTCTCTACACGTAAGTGTCTGTGATTCCGTAAACAGCTGAGTAGAAAGGAAGACGGAGGTAAATAGGAGAATGATGAATGTGGTGAGACATGGGAGTGGGTCAGCCCCAGTTTCCCAGGGGTCCTGGATTTTCTCTTTTCCCGCTTGCTGCACTGAGGATGAGCTCCAGGGTGGTGCAAAACCCAAGGCCTGATACCTTACCAGTTTCCAACTCTGGTAGCAGCTCTGCTGGACTAAGCAATAGTTTCTCTCTTCTTTTGCTTGAATCCATGAAGCTTCTTGGCTGATGGATCCAGCATTCCCCTGGGCCTATTCCCTACCACTGTATGGATAGGAGGCCATACAAGTCATCCTCACCCTCCAAAACTGCATATGCCAAGAAGGTCAGCTGCTGGCACAGTGTCCAGAGCATGGAAGACTTCACAAAAGGTTTGCTGGAGTGCTTTGAATTGTTCTGCATCAACAGAACAATTTATGGCAATGGCTTTCAGAACTCAGTGTGCATGAGAATCATCTGGGCAGGATGTTGAAGCATTCAACATTCTCAGGAACATTCCTGAGCCCATCCCCAGATTCTGATTGAACAAACTCTTCAGTTGGTGCTATACAAATCACAGCATGCCATTCTTTGGTGTGATGTGGAGCCCTTGACTTTTGGACCATGATGGTTCTCCTCTGACTTCTTCATCAGTTGGAAGGTGCTCCTTTCTGCCTGGCATGGGAATAGGGACCTGGGTTGTGACTCTGTCTTCTGTTCCTCACAGGACTCACTTTTACTGGATTGAGCCTGGTTTTAAAGGCCCTCCCGTAGCAGAGCCAGGGCTTCCTGTCACTGATCTATTTCCTAACTTGTCGTGTTCTGATGTAACTTCTCTCATCCCCAGACTCAGTGTTTGGAAAAACCGACTGCTCAGGTTGGCTTTAGCAGCCCACATTTGGATTTTCTGTCCCCAGTGAGGCCCTTTTTCACTAGGACAGTCATGGTGCAGGAGTTTTCATGTGACCTCATCTGAGATCAGGCTTTTCTCCTTTTGAGGAGATTGTGCGCATTTCTCTCTCAGCTTGGCTCTGAGACAAGAACTTACATAAAAGGGTTAGATTGAGGATTCTGGCCATTTCAGAAGCAAATCCTTTGTAAGAGATTCAGAATGATCCATACTCTGTGCCCTTCATGTTGATAACCTTCTGGCTGAGGAACAGGGGTCTCATATCCACTATCCTTTCCTAGAGGGCAGGAGGGCAGCAACAAGGTTCATGGGCAGAATGGTTCATGGAGACGCTGTTTACTGTAAAAGAGACTGAGATAAACCTTGATATATTGGAACTCTGGAGGCATAGCCTTCTCCATGCTGAGCCTTGTCTAGCTTTAGCCAGGTCCCATATCAGGACCTGAAGAGCCAGGCAGGCCTATGGGAGGCAGGGTTCTTTTTTTTTTTTTTTTGAGAGAGAGCGAGCATGCTTGGGGTGGGGGTGGGGAGGGGGCAGAGGGAGAGAGAAAATCTTTTTTTTTTTTAAGATTTTATTTATTCATTTGAGAGAGAAACAGGGAGGGTACAAGCCGGGGGAGAGGCAGAGGCAGAGGTAGAGGGAGAAGCAGACTCCCTGCTGAGCAAGGAGCCTGATGTGGGGCTCAATCCCAGGACCTGGAGATCATGACCTGAGCCGAAGGCAGATGCTCAACCATCTGAGCCACCCAGGTGCCCCAGAGAGAGAAAGTCTTAAGCGGGCTCCACACCCAGCGCATGGAGCCTGATGTGGGGTTCAATGTTATGATTCTGGGATCATGACCTGAGCCAAAACCAAGAGTCAGATGCTTAACTGACTGAGCTACCCAGACGCCCTTGGAGGCAGGATTCTTAAGTGTGCCTCCCAGGGTAGGGAAGCCTTAGAGCTTTGGCAGCCTTCAGCAGTCTCCCCAGATCCCCAGGCTGGCTTCTGGGTGGGAGTGCAGAAGATGAAAACTGTTACCCAAGGATTCTTCTGGAGCTATGGGGACCTCCCTCTCAGGCTGTATGTGAACACTACATCAGCTTATGTGCTGTCCTAGTGAAATGGATTGAAAAGTTTGTTCTTAATTCATTTTTCTCTGGATGTCTAGTGATTTATATTTTATAGGTGGGCCACATTCTTTTAATGTCTCAGTTTGTTTCTGTATAAAATAGAATCGGAAATGGGCTGCCATTTCTGAATAATCATCTTGATAATAATAATGTATTTGACAAGTAGTTTTGAGCACCAGGGACATGCCAGGTACTGATTAATGGCTCTAGGGATATAGAAGTAAATAAAATCCATGTCCTTACAGAGTTTATATTCTAAAATGGGAAAGAGAAAACAAAAACATAAAAATACTATGTAGTACGTCAGAATGTGATATATTTTAGAAAGAGAAAATGAGAGTGGGGGTAGGGCATAGCGGAGAGAGAGGTATTATTTTATAGAGTGTGGCCAAGGAAGATCTCATTGATCACCTGAAGGAAATGAAGAAGTAAGCCATATGGATATTTGGGGAGAAAGCTTCTAAGCTAGGAGATAGCCAAGGAAAAGGCTCTGAGGTAGGAATATGCTCAAGCAACAGTGTGGCCAGATGATGTAAGGAGAGTAACAATAATAACAACAAAACCATTTATGGAGGACTTTCTGTGTTCCTAGCACTGTATAAGTGGTGTGTAGATTTCCTGTTTTTAATTCTCACTGACCCAGTGAGGTTGATACTATTATCATCTCCATTTTGCAGACGAGGGATCTGAAGTTCAGGGAGGTTATGTAACTTGCCCAAGGTTACACAGCCACTATGTGGGGGAACTTAGTCCAGACAGCTCAGCTCCAGGCTCTGCTCTCTCAGTCACCAAAGGGCAGAGGGTGGGAAGGAGTTTGCAGTGTCCTCAAACACAATCAGCTTCTTAGAGAGGGGAGGGAGCTGTGTATATATGTAGTGGAGGGATGGGGTGCTTTCCCTTCTCTTCCTCTACTGGCTAATCTCTGAATGTGTTAGCATCACACAGTCAATCTTTATGGTCACCCAGACACAGTGGTCCTGAGTGGACCCTAGGGAAAAAGCATCAAAGACGAGAGAAAGAATCAGGGGCCCCATGGCTAACTACAGAGAGAATGATTACATTTTCCTGGCTGCTTGTTCTGCTGCCTCCGGCGCTGGCCATGGTGCTGAATGCTGATGCGCTGAATGCAGGGAGAAGTCGTCTGTGGCTGGTGAATTTAGCTAGTGCAGCAGTCAGCGCATGGGCTGTTTGTGTGCTTGATGCAGGATATTGGTGTGGATAGGTGGTGAGAGCTGAAAAAAAGAGGTGGCAGGAGTGAGGGTTGGAGAGCCCATTTCTGATTCTAAGATTGGTCCATGGTGAAATAAACATAATGGTCTTGGGGTGGTCTCATCCTGGGATGATGTCCTCGGATGATGCTAGGTGGTTGTGCCATGATAGCAGCTGGGAGCACCTACCAGCCTCCTACTGCCCAGTAGTGATTACTGTTCACATCAGCAAGGCTGCCTTTTCTGTTGATTCCACACCATGTACGTTTCTACCTTTGTGCTTTTTTTTTCCATCAATTTTCTTAACCCTTTTTGTGGAATTCTGATCTGTGATGTCACCTCTATTGCAGTATACATGGGTGTATTCTACCTTGGTGCTTTGACTGTTTTGTTTCTCCATTAAGTTTAAAATGTGACTTAAATCATTATTGACTTCCTGAAACCACATTCCCTATTTCTCTTTTGAAGTACCATTATATATGTGGCTTTTTTTCACATGATCTAACAGTCATTGATTCTTATTCTATTGTCTAATAAACATTTTCTTGAAATCACAGAAGTTATTTTTCATTTTGTTTGTACTTTCCACTGTATGGTTCTGGGGACATGATAGATTCACAAAAAATATCAATTTTTGGGGGGTCATGGTGCTTTTCAAAAGCTCCTTGTACCTTTCCTGAATCTCTTTTGCACAAGAGTCATGCCAGCCTTTGTAGGGTTAAAGTCTCATTTGTTAAGCCAGTTGATTTTTAAAGAAGTCAAATAGCCTATATGTATTGGGCATTATAGAGAAGGGATAGAGAAATGTGACTGAATGATGAGGAGTCAAGGGTGGGTAAAATAAAAGGGATAGTATTGGTGCTCCTTAGCAGGGAGAGTAACTGTGTTGCATTTTGTGCGTTAATTATGGGAACTATGGATTACTTTGGCTTGTCTCAAACTGCTGCCCCAGATGGCACCCTGCCAGGTGATTGGTCTTGTATGGATGCATAGATCAAGCGCTTGAGTTACTGGCATTTGGCCATATATATTTTTAAGTAGATAATTACCTCATTGTTCTAGTTCTTTGGCTTGGATATTTGAGTAGTACCAGTAAGCACTATCCTGCCTTGGAGGAATCTAGATTTATATTCTCCTGGAGGCAGAGAGAAAGGAGAAGAATGGAAGAAGCACTGCTGATCTGCATGACCCTTTCCCCGCCAGATCTGTCCCACATGGTCACCCAGGTAAATGCTGCCAATATCTTTTCCACCATCTTTTTTGGGGACTTGGCAGCTGCTTTTGTAACTTGGACAGCAATGACATCCTAACTAATAGAACTTTTTCTTAGCTCTGGGAGAAACTTGCAGATGTTTGATGACTGTGGGTATATCTCAGAAAAAGCATTAAACTTTCCAACATGGCTGGGCCAAATAATAATCATCTGTCAGCCTGGAATCGCAGCGAGCAAGAAGGAGAGAACGCGTTGGGGAGGGGGAGAAGCTGAGAGATAGCACTTCAAGGTGCTAGGTAGGATGAGGAGTGGAAGGAGGGGGAGGAAGAAGGAATGATGAGAAAATAGCCAAGTGGGAAGAAAAGCAGATAAATTTGGGAGGAAAGTGAAAGAAATGAAAGATGTGTGGAGAAAATGAAAGGGAAGGGGAGAGAATGCAAGATGGATGTGAAAATTCTTTGAATAGAGTAAGGGTCTGGACAACTGCACTATCATTCTAGGTAGGCACGCAGAGGTGTGGAGAGGAAATGGCAGAAAGAGGAGGCGGAAGAAGACCCACAAGGCTGGACGTGAAGATAGACTGAGAACAGACAGGCAGAGGCAGACACACACAGACAAAAAGGAAATGAATATTCCAGGGCCATAAGAAAGCAGGGACTACAGATACTGTGACATCAACAGAAGGCAAAGACTGCAAGACAAAAGGCAGCTTAAGCCATTTTCTGGTCTGTTAAGTCACCCATGGCAGCACAATGTGCTGGGAAATGATGTCTGTCTGTGATCATTGTTTACTTAGAAAGCCGACTGACATGAGATGAAATTAACACAATAGGATGGAAAATTGCTAATAAAACAAAAGTCCCTGCTGTTAGATTTTCATAGCCTAATTATTCAGCACGTTACTCACTAATGGCAAGAGACATTACCATGCTAATGTGCAGTCTGCATATGTCAGAGGAGGAAGGATTGGAGGGACTTTTACTCTCTGCAAATGGAAAAATTCCTTATTCCCAGATGGAAGATGGTTGAGATGACTGGGGCACTGGTGGCCAGGGAAGGGAGGCAGCCATAGACTTTTCTAGACCTGGGCAGGAATTAGAGTCCTATGACTTGTTCCTCTGTATGAATCAAAGCGTCATAGGCCCTTCCAATCCAAGCTGCTCTCTGCATCCACCATGTGTCCCTCTCACTTAAGGATCACATTACTGATAGTGATTAAGATTTGAGTGCAAATGACAAGAAGCAAAAGCTGTCTCTAAGTGAACTCCGTAACTGTGGAAACCTGACTTTCTTTATGTGGTTACTTGGCATCCTCTGATCACTGTCAAATTCAGATCATATGGAGTTAATTTATACTTGTTGCTGCTTTTATTTATAAATCTGTTCTGTTATTTTAAAAGGCATTCTAAGTGTCCTTGACAAAGTATTAAAGATCCTAGAGTCAGAGACATGTCTTCTGCTTTCTCAGAAACTCCTTACTCTGTGTATCCATGGATCCATAGACCCAGGAGTCCATTCAACACTGGTTGAATGACTGTTTTTGGGCCATGTGATGGAATGCAAAGAAAAACACAGACTAGTGTTTTCTTCAAGATGCTCATGGCTCTTGGTGAGGGATGGGGTTCATATGGATATCACAAATGTGTTCAACCAAGGAGAAGCTGCACAGCAAGTCCCATCTTCATGGAGGATCGGAACAGGGCTGCAGCTCTGGAGGAATGATTCTATCATTTTCAGCCTTAGAAAATCCTGGAGTCATAACACATATTCAAGATGGGTAGTTTGGGGATGGAAGAGCTGTCTGAATATGTGTGTTTGTGTGAGCCTCTCTCCCCATTTCCATAGGCTCTGATAGTGATAGTGTTAGTCTCTTCCCTTCTTCTCTCCTATAGAAACAGAAATCCCTTTTCTAACAAGAAGCCTATTCCTATTCCGTTGGAGCTGGTGAGATCAGAATACAGTATCCATGGAGATTGGTCCAAAGATGGTCATATGACATAGGCTGGATCAATCAGCATCCTTCTGGTACTTTGCTGGAACCAGTGACAGCAGTATTCTGTCTGTCTCTCTTTCTTTTCCTGCAAGGGCTAACAGTCTGGGATAGATTCAACTCACTAAGTTTAGAGGTGCAAGTGGCCAGTTTTGTGGCAAATGGGGGAAAGTTACCTGAGAATGAAATCAACACAGAAAAGCAGTCAACTAGGGTGGAGTTTGGAGGTTGGGCAGGGGTAGGGAAGGGGGAGAGAGGATTTGATGACATTGTTTAAATCAATCCCTGAATCTAGACATTTCTGAGATAAGCCCTGCCCTTTGAACTCCCTGGTATACAAACCAGCTCATTCTTTTTTTATTTAAGCTGCTTAGAGTCATTTTTTTTTTTTTTTAAAGTAGGCTCTGTGCCCAGCATGGGCCTTGAACTTCTGAACCCAAGATCAAGAGTTGCATGGTCTACTGACTGGGGCAGCCAGGCAGGCACTCCTGGTTAGAGTCAAATTTTTGTCACATGTTCATCAAGTAGTCCATAATCATACTTTTTCGTCCACTTATCTCAGCTTTAGAATACTTAAGGCATTCTTGGCCACCATGAGCAGAACAAAAGTTCACAATTTTTTACCACTAATGTGTCCTTTTGTAGCCTGCCATCCACTTTTGTGACAGCAGAAGGGACAGGTCAGGCAGTTTGCAGAGCCATACTCAGTGGAGTGAAATCTGGTCCTGAGGTCTTTGATCTTCTTACCTGCAAAAGCTTTTGGAAACATACAGTTTTCTCAGTCTTGCTTCTGTCTCTCTTTAGACTCCCTTGTGTAAATTGATCCTGAGAGTATGAAGCCAAGGGAGATCTTCATAAAAGACTAGATTTTTCTGGAGGGATTTCAGAGTGAAGAAGCAATTAAGCAGGTAGGGCTTGAGGTGAGCAAGTAGGGATTAGTGGGCTTATGGAACTTCTGTCTCAGAGCAGCCACTGTTTCCTTACATTGGCCCTGAAGTTCCTTGTGCACAAGTGTCTTGCCCCTCTGTCCTTGTGATGATGTCGGGCCAGGGGAAGGAACTAGGAAGAAAGCAATAGTAGTCTTTAGGACTAATGGCTGGTATTCTGGTTTTCCTTCTTTTGTGCACATGGTAAGAGTTCATTATCCACCTGCTTGAAGGTAGCTGTGGCTATATGACTTGCTCACAGTAAAATATGAGCAGAAGTGATACACTCCTGGGGAGAAAGCTTTAAGAGCCATTGCATGATTTTCTATTTTATTTCTGCCATGGTGCCTGGTGATATTAAAGACAGGGAGACTCCATCAAACAGGCTGTCCCCAGTGAGGAAAAGACAGCCAACCTGCTATGGACATGAAGTGCGAACAAGAAAGAAACCATTGTTGTTTTGATATTTTAAAGAAAATCAGTTGGCTTTATTTTTTAACACAGTTTTAGATTTACAGAATTGAGAAGATAGTTCAGAGAGTTCCATATATCTCCCCTCTCAGATTTCCCTCTGTTAATTAGCATCATGCTGTAGTGTGGTGTATTTGATTAATGAATCAATATTGGTATATTATTATTAACTAAAGTCCACAGTTTATATTAGATTCACTCTCTGTGTTGTACAGATTAATGGGCTTTGACAAATGCATGTCATATGTCCATCACTACACTGTCATACGGAATAGTTCCACTGCTCTAAAAATCCTGTGCTTCAACTATTTATTTTTCCCCTTTGTCCTGAGCTCTTGGTGATCATTGATATATATATATATGTTTTTTTATCATTGGTATTTTTAACATCTCTCTGGTTTTTCTTTGTCCAGAATGCCGTATCATTGGGATCCTTACAGTATTTAGCCTTTTTGGAGTAGCTTCTTTTCAATCAGCAGTATGCATTTTAGTTTCTTCTTTGTTTTTTCATGGCATTAGAGCTCACTTATTATTATCACTGGATAATATTCCATTATATGGAGTGTAGGTTGCTTATCCATTCACTTTTTAAAAATTTTTTTATTTATTTAAGTATTCTCTACACCCAACATGGGTCTTGAACTCACGACTCCCAAGATCAAGAGTCACAAGCTCTTCCTATTGAGCCAGCCAGACACACTTCCATTTACCTATTAAAGGACATCTTGATTGCTTTCAGTTTTTGGAAATTGTAAATAAGGCTGCCATAATCATTCTTGTGCAGGTTTTGTGTAGATGTAAGTTTTAATTTCAATTGGATAAATACATAGGAGTGCACTTGCTAGATAGTATGGTAAAACTATGCTTAGCTTTGTAAGAAACTGCCAAACTGTCACTCAAAGTGGCTGTACCATTTTGCATTCCCACCAACAATGAATGCAAGTTCTTGTTGCTCTGCATCCTCTCCAGCATGTGGTGTTGTCAGGTTTCCTTTTGCATAGTAGTGATTCTAATAGGTATGTAGCGGCTTCTCATTGTTGTTTTAACTTGTATTCCCTAGTGACATATGATGTTCAACATCTATTCATATACTTGTTTA
This sequence comes from Eumetopias jubatus, assembly GCF_037043125.1. Classification (NCBI taxonomy): domain Eukaryota; kingdom Metazoa; phylum Chordata; class Mammalia; order Carnivora; family Otariidae; genus Eumetopias; species Eumetopias jubatus. Next base: position 87,616,434 of record NW_028274820.1, read on the forward strand.
TCATATATGTATCTTCTTTGGTGAGATGTCTGTTTAGATCTTCCTTTCTTTCATTTTTAAAATTATTTTAATTCTGGTATAGTCTATTTTTGTGCCAGTATCATACTGTTTTGATTACTACAACTTTGGAATGTAACTTGAAATCTGGAATTGTGATACCTCCAGCTTTGTTTTTCTTTTTTAAGATTATTTTGGCTATTTGGGGTCTTTGGTGATTGCGTACAAATTTTAGGATTATTTGTCCTAGTTCTGTGAAAACATTTGTATCTTTCACCCATTTTTAAATTGGGTTGTTTATTTTCTTATTGTTGAGTTTTAGGAGCTCTTTTTCTATTTGGGATACAAGGCCTCTATCAGATGGTGTTCTGCAAATATTCTCCCTGTCTGTGGCTTGTCCTTTCATCTCTTAACAGTGTCTTTTGCAGATTAGAAGTTCTTAATTTTGTTAAAGTCCAGCTTATCAATTTTTTTCTTTCATGTATTGCCTTTTTGGTGTTGTATGTGAAAACTCATCTCCAAATCCAAGGTCATCTAGATTTTCTTCTATGTTATCTTCTAAAAGTTTTATAGTTTTGCCTTTTATGTTTATGTTTTATTATCCATTTTGAATTAATTGTTGTGAAAAGTAGAAAGTCTGTATCTAGATTAAATTTTTGCGTAAGGATGTCTAATTGTTCCTCCAGTACCATTTTTGAAAAGACTGTTGTTTCTTCCTTGAATTTCCTTTGTTCCTTTGTCAAAGACCAGGGGTCTATATTTGTGGGGGTCTATTTCTGGACTCTTATATTCCACTGATCTGTTTTTCTGCAGTACCAAGTTGTCTTAATTACTGTACCTTTAGAGTAACCTTGAAGTCAGGTAATGTCAATCTTTTGATATTGTTTTTCTTTAGTATTGTGTTGGCTATTTTGTCTTTGGCCTTCTGGTATAAACTTTAGAATCATTTTGTTGATAATCACTTTGTTGATATCCACAAAATAACTTGCTGGGATTTTGATTAGGATTGTGTCAAATCTATGATCAAGTTGGGAAAAATTTACATTTTAACAATATTGGGTCTTTCTGTCCAGGAAATTAGAATATTTTACCATTCATTTAGATTTTTAATTTACTTCATCAGAATTATGTAGTTTTCCTCATATAGGTTCTATGCTTATTTTGTTAGATTTATATACCTAAGTATTTTAGATTATTTTGGTGCTTATGTGGGTGATACTGTGTTTTTAATCTCATAGAAAGTCCAATTGTGCATTGCTGGGATATAGAAGAACAACTTCTGTATATTAACCAGGTATCCTGAAACCTTGCTATAGTTGTTTATTAGTTCCAGAGTGGGCTTTTTGGGGGGGTTGGAGGGGTCAGTTCTTTGAGATTTTAGACATCATAGACCATCAGGTCATCTGCAAACAAAGACAGTTTTATTTCTTCCTCTCCTATCTATATAAATTTGATGTCCTTCATTAGCTAGGACTTTTATGATATTGGTGAGAGGAAACATCTTTTCCTATTCCTAATCATAGGGGGAAATCATCTAGTTTCTCACTGTAATATTAGCTTGGAGGGGCTTGTAGATGTTCTCTTTAAGTTAAGAAAGTTGTCCTCTATTCTTAGCTTGCCCAAGGTTTCTATTCTGAATGGGTGTTGGATTTTGCAAATGCTTTTTTTCTGTCTGTTGATTAGGATCATATAATTTTTCTTCTTTAACTTTTTGAGGCTTACATTAGTTGATAATATTAATTGGTTCTTGAATGATGAACCAGGCTTGTATAATTAGAATAAATCCCATTTGACCATGGTGTATAATTCTTTTTATACATTACTGGGTTTGATTTTCTAATATTTTGTTGAGTATTTTTGCCTTTATGTTAATGAGGAATATTTGTCTGTAGTTTTCCTTTCTTGGAATTTTTTAAAAACTTTTATTTTTAGGTAATCTCTATACCCAGTGTGGGGCTTGAAATCACAATCCCGAGATCAAGAGTCGCATGCTCTACTGACGAGCCAGCCAGGTGCCCCTCTTGGAATGTTTCTGTTTGGCTTTAGTGTTAGGGCAATGCCAATCTTACAGAATGAGTTAGGAAATGTTTCCTCTGCTTTTCTTTTTTGGAAGAGATTATAGAGAATTGGTATTTCTCCATGAAATATTTGGTAAAATTCACCAGTGAAACCATCGGCATTTGGTGTTTCTTTTTTGGAAGGTTATTAATTATTCAGTTGCTTTGATATAATAGGACTATCCATATTACCTAGTTTTCCTTGTATGAGCTTTTGTAGTTTATATCTTTGAAGGAATTGGCCCATTTTATATAAGTTATCAAATTTGTGTGAAATAGAGTTGTTCATAATATTCCTTTATTATGGTTTAATGTCCATGGGGTTATTAGAGTAACCCCTATTTCATTTCTTTTTTTTTATTTTTTTAAGATTTTTTTTTTTTTTTTTTTATTTGATAGAGAGAGACACAGCGAGAGAGGGAACACAAGCAGCGGGAGTGGGAGAGGGAGAAGCGGGCTTCCTGCTGAGCAGGGAGCCTGATGTGGGGCTCGATTCCAGGACCCTGGGATCATGACCTGAGCCAAAGGCAGACGCTTAACGACTGAGCCACCCAGGCGCCCTCCCCTATTTCATTTCTGATGTTAGTAATTTGTGTCTTCTTTCTCTTTTTCTTGGTTAGCCTGACTAGAGGTTTATCAATATTATTAATCTTTTGAAGGAACCAGCTTTTGGTTTTGTTGATTTTTCTCTATTGGTTTCCTGTTTCAGTTTCATTGATTTCTGCTTTAATTTTATTATTTCTCTTATTCTGCTTCTTTAGGTTTATGTTATCTGTTTTCTTTAATTTCCTAAGGTGGAAACTTGGTAACTGATTTTAGGTCTTTTTTTTAAGATTTTATTTTATTCTTTTAAATTAATCTCTATACTGAACGTGGTGCTCGAACTCATGACCCCAAGATCTAAAGTCCCGTGCTCCACTGATTGAGCCAGCCAGGTGCCCCAGGTCTATCTTCTTTTCTAATATATACAGTGTTACAAATTTCCTTCTAAACCCTGCTTTTGCTACATCCCACAAATTTTGATAATAAGTTAGTGTATTTTCATTCAGTTCAAAATACTTTTAAATTTCTCTTGGGAAAATCCAGCCAACCTGATGCAAAAGAGGTGTGATCAAGATAGAAAGCATTGTTGTTTTGAGCCACTAAGAATTTTTTTTTTTTTAATTGTAGAAAGACTGGCCTATCTTGTAGGTAAATGGGGACAATGGACTTTGTAAGTGTAGCATAGTTCTAAGTTTTAGGCAATAGAGGTCAAATCCAGTTAATTTAAGCAGAGAGAGAATTTATTAAGAGGAACATTGGGTAGTTCAGTATAACTTCAGGAGGCCTGGGATACCTGGATTATACATTACACACCTGGGAGAATATTCCATGCAACAAAACTAAGGCAGCAAAGACACCACTGTTGCTGCCCTGGGGCACTGACACTGTAGATAGCCCTGCAGTCACCACCGACACTGGATGCTGCCTTGGTTAACTAGAAATAGCTGCCGCCACACATGAACAGAATGGATTCTCTCAGCTCCTGCCTCTTCACTGTCCTGGCTTCCTATATAAAGTCAGGGAGAGTTCATGTAGAGTAGTTCAACAATATGACAGCATCTTGTATACTAAGTAAGAAAGGGAAATAGCTGTAAGACCACTAGACTAGCAGATGATTCGGGTCAGAGCACAGACTTCCAAAGAAGTGAGCCTGGGCAGGCCCCTTTACCTTTGTGAACCCATCGGGTAGTGTGAGGACAAAAGGAACTTAGTGAGAGCCTTAAAACTTGAGAGCCATAAAACTCTCTATAAATGTATATTATTATGTGTTTGCATGCCCGGAAATGGTAAGCATTGAGCCCAGCAACTAACCCAGCACCAGGCACAGATTGGTCACTCAGTATGTAGAGCAAATAAAGGGTCTAAATTTGTATAGGTTAATGAGGCCTTGGCCTCTCAGTACACATCTTTATCCTCCACTGGAATCTTGTTCAAGGATGTAACCCCAGCAACTAGAACAGGCCTAGAAGAGTGAGCCTTCAATAAATATTTGTTAAATGAGTAATTGAAGAGGTGAATGAATGACCATCTCTATTCTGTCATCTGAGACCAGAATTTTCCCAGCCTAGACCTTTACTTCTTTGTTTATCCAAAAAGCTTCTTTCTGACTTGGTTCCACCTTTCTTCAGCTTTAGCAAAGGGACTTCCCAAGAGCATCCAGCTGTACAAACCATCAGCTTCTATCATTGTTTCTTCAGGTCTTATGATAAGGATTATTGATGGCTGCTTTGGGAGGAAGCTGGCCCCAGTCTCTACAATCCCATTTTTAGCCCACCACCCAATTATTTCTTTGCTTTTTTGGCCATACTTTTTTTTTTCTGGTCTTTGTTCTAGTTTTCCCATTGCTCAGTTGGGCCCCAGCAGAACTAGTCTAACTAGATCACTCTTTACCTCTTAATGACAGTATTCAGCCCATCAAAGAACTGTCACTTGATGTATCCCAGTGGCATACACAAAAGTCATAAAGAACTTAAGATAATGACTGTTGGACCTAGAAGGAAATTTAGAAGCCATCTGAGCTTTGCTTCTTTGGGGAAGCCTTTGCATTTTCTGTTTCTCTGCCTGTACAACATCTCCCCTTTCTATGCCTGGCTTCTTGTCATTGGAGGCCTCAGTATAGAGACTACCTCTTCACATGAGTCTTCCCTGAGTACTCAATCTAAAGTGGCTTCCCAGTACCTCTCCATCATAAGACTGTATTTTAATTATCTGCTTATTACTTACCACTGTTTCACATACATATTTATAAATTTATTGATCATGCAAGCAGATGAATAGCATCTGGTACATATCAAAAGCTCGATAACATTTGTTGGATGGATGATTCTAGTTCAAGTCCCTCTGGAAACTGAAACCCAGAGAAGTAAAGTGACCTAGTTTGGGGCGCCTGGGTGGCTCAGTCGTTTCAGCATCTGGCTCTTGATTTCTGCTCAGATCATGATGTCAGGGTCATGGGATCAAGCCCTGTGTCGGGCCTCATGCTGGCTGTGGAGCCTGCTGAGATTTTTTCTCTCCCTCTGCCCCCTGCTCCCCGCCAGCTCACGTGAGTGCGTGCTCTCTTTCTCTCTCTCTCAAAAAAAAAAAAAAAAAAGTCACATAGCCCATTAACGGAAGGGCAGGGACTAGAACTCATTGCCCTTAGTCTTGTCCAGTACTTTTCCTGCTGTGGTTCTCAGCTTCTTCCTGTCTTCACTGTTGTGCTAAAGCCATCCATGATGCAGTACAGAATGCCAGCCCAAGTGCACATGCCTGGTTTGATAGCGTAAAGGGGGCTGTAGGTGTGGGGAAAGGTGGTCCCAGTACCTATAACAGCTTCTCAGGTAGTGACAGTCCAGGAGGTACTGGCCACAACCTCAGCCTCTGTTATCAAAGTGGAAAAATGGCCCTTTGGGCTCAAACTCTTGTCCCTACACCTCTAATAAAGAATTTGAGGGTCACTGTATTAGAGAGTATGGTCTTCTTGCCTCCTTTTCTTCTTTGCTGTCTCACTTCTTTCTTCCTTTCAACAAAAACCAAACCCCTGCTGTGTGCCAAGTGCTGGTCGAGGCTCTATAGGAGGAAGGCGGAAATCTTTGATATCCTGAAACTGCCATGTAAGTAATGGTTGATTTCCACGACATACCTTCTGAGGACCAAGTGTCTCCTGAGCACCCTCTATCCCTCATGCACATTTGTTGGCCTTTCCTCCATGAATGTATCTACATGCTCATTAAGCTTAGTTATATTCGTGGGCTGAAACAACCTCTTGGGGCTCAAGTCTAGCTCACTAGATTTCTCTTTCTGAGACGGGGAAGAACAAAGGCAAAGGAGAAGATACACTTGTTCAAGACGGAGACCCTCAAAGCAGCTCTTGTAGCAAACCATACATTAAAAGTAATTTTGGTTGAGTTGAGATCTCCCTGAATTCAAAAGCGCAGGTGTAGGGAGATGAGAGGGAAGAATTATCTTGGAGATACAGTAATAAGCTAATACAGCATGCATGACAACTTAGGGACTGAGAATTCATAAATATATTCATGTTTTCTCCCTAGTAAGATTGATTAAATACCCAAACACAAAGTTAGAGTAAAAGAGAGATTGAAAGAGCAAGAGGGAGAAAGGGGGAGTGAGCTATAGAAGATCTGGTAAAACGTATCAACTCCAGACAAAGAATACTTCATCAAACACATAAACAGCCACTGCTTGGTACATTAGAATCTGGAAGTATCATAAATTAACCTGCCAAGAAACTTTGCAAAAGGTCATATTTAACATTAATCAGGCTCTGGAAAGCAGTGTGTATTTTCATGGCTAGGAGAAAAAAAAGACTGCTCCCTTTGCATTGCATTTTCCAAAATCACTTCCAGATTATTCAGCAGGAGAGGAAAAAACCATTCCCAGCTGATTTAGGGACAGAGAATTGATGCCGTTGCCACCTAGGCATCCCTTCAATATGAGTGTCAGGGCATATAAATGGAAGGGAACATTGCCTGGACCTGACTGTTTGGCCTTTCTCTGGCTTTCAGCAGCACGGTGGTCTTATTTTGAAAAGTGCCCTCCCAGAGGTGAAAGGTGCTTGTGAGAGCCACACAGTAAGAGAGCAGCTCCGGAGGAGGGACAGAAAGTTGTAGGGTGAAGAAAATGAACAATTACCCCAGTGGCAGCTGGTTTGGAGAATGAGCCTGCTTTTTTTTAGGCTATAGACCCTGAGCCAGGGCTGAGTTCAATCATTTAGTAGGACCATATGAGACAGTAGTTACTAGACTTACTATTGCTAGTAATTAGTTTCCTCATCCACTGAATGGGTATACTAATACTTGTCTGCAGAATAGGTAGAGAATGTATTCACTCATCTAGCTAGGAAAGGTATAGCATGAATCTAGGTCATTAATTTTCTGCGTCTTCTCTCAGAAGGCCCGTTTGCTTGATCTGACTTTATGTGAATGCTTCTTTTTTGCTGGTTACACCAGATTCTTATCTATTCCTTTCCTGTCAACTGCCTTTCCTAATTGGCAATTCTAATTTGCCCCAAGACAGAGCTACACTAATGTATACGTTTATTCAACAGATGTTTATTAAGCATTTGCTATGTGTGTCAGGCTCTGTTCTAGGCGCTGAGGGTGTAGCTGTGAACACAGCAGACCCAAGTCCCTGCCTTCAAAACACATAAATAAATAAAGACAAGAAATGAATAAATTGCATGGCAATATGACAAGCATAATGAATAAATGTAATAAAGAAATAAAAAGGGTATGGTAAGTTACAAGGTGATGAGTGCTGTGGGAAGGTAGAGGAGGATGACAGTGTTGGGGGCACCATGGTGATTACAATTTTATTTTATTTTATTTTTTTAAGGATTTTTATTTATTTGAGAGGAGAGAGAGCGAGCGCATGCACAAGCGGGGAGAGGGGCAGAGGGAGAGGGAGAAGCGGATTCCCCACTGAGCAGGGAGCCCAACGTGGGGCTCGATCCCAGGACACTGGGATCATGACCTGAGCCAAAGGCAGACGCTTAACCGACTGACCCACCCACGTGCCCCAGTTACAATTTTAAGTAGAATAGTCAGTGTAGGCCTCAGTGAGAAAGTGATATTTAAACAAAGCTTTGCAGGAGGTTAGGGTGAACCATTTGGATATCTGGGGAAGGAGCATTCCAGGTAAGAGAACAGCAGGTACAGAGGCCCTGAGGTTGAAATGTATGTGCATGTTTGAGGAGCAGCAAGGAGGCCGCTGTGGTAGGAGTAGAGCAAGTGACACAGAAGAGGTGCCTGGAGAGATTGTGGGGGGCCTGGCAGGTCGGTGTGATGGATGATGGATTCTGGCTTTTACCATGGAGGAAACGGGGTACCTTTGGGGAGGCACTGACACTGAGGACCACAGGTGGCCTCAAAGCAGAAAACTTGCTTATCTTGCAGTGTGGAAAAATTCCGCTCCTCTTTCTTCATATTCCAGTTCTTGGCCAGGTTCTGTAGGACCTTCATTTTCCTTCAGGGGCAGACAGGAAAGTCTTTTTGGGTCTTGCCTGGATGCCTGGTGTTTGGCTGCTGCAGTTAGGAAGACCTGTCCCCTGGCTCATCTGGAAGGCGCTACAAGGGGGTGTGGGTGGGTGAGGTTGGTGAGTGAGAGGTGGTGGTGCTAACGATACAGGTGCGGTTGCAACTCTCTTCGCTTGGACCAGCCCTTTGGATTTAGATGATGGGATTCTAGAATTCTTTCTGGGTGCAGCTCAGTTGCCAGGAAACTCTGGCAATGGGTGTTGAGGGCACTCAACCAGGCCAGAATACTGAAGTGTTTCAGATTCAGTCAGTGTGTCTGGGATGTGCAAAAAATATCCCTCCAGTTCAGCCAGGAGAAAGAAGGGAACCCAGGACCTGGTGCTCCCAATGGGCTGGAGTGTGAGGGTCTCAGTTTTGTTCCTGCCTCCTCTCAGGTCGAGGGTGGTGCTTTGTGTTCTCATTACACTGCCTGGTGATTAGGCTTGAGTTCCTTCTCATGGGTGGGTCTGCGATTCCCAGTTCTTTGGCATCTCCCTTTCCAGGGTGGGCTCTCAGTAAGGACTTGCTGATGTGGGCGAATGTAGCTCTCAGCAAATCTGCGTGAACAGCTGGGAAGAAACCGCTGCTTGGCAGGAGTGGGGGTGGGGGAGGCGTAGGCTGTGGTTTGGTTGTTGAGCTGCTTTTTCTGAGATGAGTAGTCCTGTCATCCTTCTGTTTGGTATCCTGGGGAGGAAGAATTCCTGGTGCTGAGGCGTATTAGACTGCAGATTCCTGCCCTCCAAGGGAAGTAGCAGAGACTCCAGCTTTTGAGTCATTCCAGGGGTACAGCATGACGGCTTGATTTGCATATATTACAAAATGATTACTACACTAGGTTTAGTTAACATCCATCATTTCATATAGATACAATAAAAAGAAAAGAAAAAAAGATTCTCCTTGTAATGAGAACTCTTAGGATCTACTATCTTAACAACTTTCTTATATGCCATACAACAGTGTTAGCTGTGGTCATCATGTTGTACGTCCCTAGTACCTACTTACCTGGTCACTAGAAGTTTGTACCTTTTGATCAACTTCCTTCAGTTTTCCCACTCCGTACTTCTGTTAACCACAAATGTGATCACTTTTTCTATCAGTTTGGTGGTTTTTTAGAACAAATTTTTAGATTCTACCTGTAAGAGATATCATTCAGTATTTGTCTTTTTCTGTCTGACTTATCTCACTTAGCGTAATACCTTCAGGGTCCATCCGTGCTGTTGCAAATGGTAGGATTTCCTCTTTTTAAAAGACTGAATAAAATTCCACTGTATGTATACCACACCTTCTTTATCCATTTATCCATTGGTGGACATTTCTAGATTGTTTCCATGTCTTAGCGATTGTGAATCATGCTGCAGTGGATGCGGGGGTGCAGATGTTTTTTTGAGTTCGTGTTTCCATTTCCTTTGGACATATATCCAGAAGTGGAGTTGCTAGATCATATTAAAGTTCTCTTTCTGATTTTTTGAGGACCCTCCATTGGTAGTGGCTCTACCAATTTACATTCCCACCAACAGTGCACAAGGGTTCTCTTTTCTCCACATCCAACACCAGCAGTTTTCTGTGTGACTTGTGTTTGTCCATAGCACTGTTCTGTACCCTCAGTTGCCAGCTGGAAAGCAAAACCTGAGTGCCCCGGTGCTGTGGAGGCTGCACGCCTGGCCCAGGCCCCGTGACTGCAGTGTCTCGTGAAGAGGGCCTCTCACCCTACATCTGTGACTCACATCCCTGCTCTGATGATAAGCCAGAAGCGTCCCCTGCCACCCCTGGGATGACATTATCAGGAGAAGGGCACACCATCAGACCCTTCAGAGGAGTGAGGAGGGATGAGCCCCACAGATCCGCATTTGAATCTGGCTGTATTATCTGTCAGCTCTGCTATTTAAACTCTGAGCTTCACTTTCTTTGTCTGGAGAACGGGAATAGCAACTACAATTGCTACACCTCTGAGGTCTGGGCATAAATGAGATGTTGCATATAAAGCACTTAAAACAGTCAGGTTCCACTGAATCCATCGGTCCTTTCCCTTCCAGCCCCGATTTTCAGAGGATGGCTTTCTCTACCACTTGATATATCGCATTCTAAATCTAAAATAGAGAAAACATGAGGGAAAATGCTGCCTTTTCACTTTCTGATTTCCTTGGTAGATTGGGACAAGTCTGCACCTCAGTTTCTCTCTCTGTGAAGAATGTGAGGCCCCTGGAAGACAGACCCTGCCCATGCTGGTGATGGTTAGAAGTTAGAACTCTGATGCCAACTGGTGGTGTTTGGCATAGGTGGGAGAAGACTGCACGGGGGCAACTTCCGGGTTGTCATCTTCCCTTCCTTTCCTGCTCATGGAACTGAGATGGCTCTGCCACCAGCTCAGGCCTGGCTCAGACACAGGGTATGAATGTGGGGCCAGGAGAAGGCTCAAACTATCCTGGGCCTCAGAATGGCCTGAGGCAGGGCCATGTCCAGTGGATGTGTCCAGGGAGAATGGGGTGAATTAGCACTCACCCTGGACTGTCATCCTTGGAATGTGTATGTGTGTGTGTGTGTGTGTGTTTGTGAACCCCAGGTTGGGTCTAGTTTTCTTAAAGGTCTCTAGGCTATGACTTTAGGACCCCCATTATGTGGGGGGTGAAGTCATGCCAGGAAAACATGGTAGGAGTGCATAGCTATTCAAATCAGCAAAAATGCATTCAAATCCTGAGCCTAAAACTTGTTACTTGGATGAGCGTGGACAAGTCATCCAATCTCTCTGAGCCTGTTTCTTACCTTTACAAGGAAATAATACTTCACGTAGTAGTTGTAAGGTAAATGACTAAGTGTATTGAAGTGCACATTGAAAATGCACATTGTGGAGTCATTAAATGTCAGTGATTAACATGGAGCCCTGTCTTTTGATTCTGGTGCATTAATGGTGGGAAGATTTTCTCCTCCTTGTAGTCCAGAGCTGTGTATCTGTACACAAGAACACGGGCAGCAGCAGCCCACCGAGGGAAAGGTTACCAACACTTGCTAACCTCTTCCCTTCTGCAGTTCTCACCCTGCCCTGGACACTGCCTGTCTGATGGTCTGAGTCACAGACACAAGGCTGAGAAACAGAATCATTTCCTTTACAGAAATCTGTAAGTAAGAATCAGCAAGTATAAGGACAGTTTGGGACTAATTTCAGTCCCTACATGGTTTTGAGCAAATAAATGACTCACAATATGCCCTTGGCCAATCCATGTATCCTCTTGGGGTATCTGTTTCCTCTTTAATAAAATGGCATGTGTGATCCTTGCCTTGCCTTCATTTTACAAGCATGTAACAAGAATGAATCCAGTAATGGCTGCAAAATCCTTTGAGGTCCTTGGAGAAATAGTTGCTATATAAATGCAAAGTATGATGTCCATTTCTATTACATTGTGTTTTGCAAATAAATATGTAAGCCTATATCACATCCATGTCAATGCTGGTCTGGCTAGCTATTTACCATGTGCGTTTTTTCAGTGACATAATCACATCCATACATTATTCCTTGAAAGCGTAACTCCAAATCCATAAAGTATGAGATTATTGTTATTATTTTTCAATTTTGGAAGCCCACTGTTCTGCGTCATTTCAGCTTCTGGTGTTTCTGACAGATCAGTCACTGATGATGTGTGCATGGTGGTGGTAGTGGGGATTTCTCAGTATCTTCAAGGACCTGAATCCAGACCAGTGAGCGTTTCATGCTCATTGCCCTTCTCATTCCCTTTTACCTGACCTTAGTTAAGTTGTTCAGAAGAGAAGCCCTGTCATTCATTTGAAAAATGGCTTGCTTGTCCCATCCTTAAAACTTTTACCAGGTTGCTCCCTGATTCAGGAGATAAAATAACAGATTGTGGCCTGCACTTTGATTCATATAACACTTTAGAGGCCATCAGATGTCGTCAGTTATCTCAGTAAAAGTGACTGTGTGACGCTCCAGTAATCAAGCCTAGAGATGTGTGAGGTAGTAATTTCCTAGACATGGTTCTGAAGCGTCAGAGCTCACACTGAGGTGAATCACAACTCTTCAGGGCTGAATTTTTTTTTCTTTTTAAATAAAAATACACAGAAATTTGGCCCATGGGAGAAAAGTAAGTATTGATCCTCAATCGAAGGGGAAACATTTCTGTGTTTAAGAAGTCTCCTGCGTCTTGTACTCATATGTAGACAGTTGGGGTCTTCTGGGCTTGTGTCTCCTGGGGTCACCCATTTCTACCCATATCGACCCTTCCCTAAAAAGCCTTGTGAGACTTGATACATGTTCACAAAATCTCCGGGCGCTGAAGAATCGGACTTTCTTCTACCTTTACAGAAAGCATAAAGGAAATTCTAGTTCGCTGTTACCCCAAAAGGCTTGGACCCCAAGGGTCCTGTTGCCCAATCCACTGTCCAATCAGCTCAACTAAATGTTGGCATACTTTGGATAAACCTCTGACCCTTCAAAATTCAAAGTTTCCTTTACTGAAGCCTCTTCCTCCTCTTCCTTCCCTTTTTAAATATATTTATTTTTATCAAGTAAACTCTATGCCCAGCGTGGGGCTCGAACTCACAGCTCAGAAATCAAGAGGCACGTGTCTACTGATGGAGCTAGCCAGGCACTCCACTCCCTTCTCCATTCTCCCTTCCCCTTTTAGATGTAGGTTCTCGCCCCAGCTTTCCTTTCTTCTTCAAACCAGCCTCTTTGAGTGGGCTTAGTTGCTCCTATATTGTTTACTACCATGTGTATTTTTCTAATTTATTTTTCTTTTCTTAGCTCCAGATCCATACTTCTAACTGCCTATTGAATATCTCCATCTGTCCTAAAGGCGCCTTAGACTCTGAACGTCTAAAATCAGACTCACCATCTTTCCTTTTACATCAGCTCCACTTCCTACATTCATTGCCTTGGTTTGTGGCAACCTATAGACAAACTAAACCAGAAGCACAGGAGTCATCTTATGTTACAGTATTCCATCCAGTTTTGAAGTTTTGTTGATTTCTTTCAAGTCCCCCTTTCCACCCTCTCCACTGCTCTTGGAAGAATTCAAGCTCTTGAAACTTCTTACTTGGGCTCTGTAATAGCATCGTATCCATCACATTTTTTAGGTCTCACCGCCACCTCCTCTCCTCAGTGCACTTTTAAAGATCTTTATAAGACCAAACCTATCATTACTGGATCATGGACTTTAACCGTTCCACAGTATCTTTTTTTTTTTTAAAGATTTATTTATTTATTTCAGAGAGAGAGTGAGCGAGCACACGAGCAGGAGAGGCAGAGAAAATCTTAAGCAGACTCCAAGCTGAGCACAGAGCCCGATGCGGGGCTCGATCCTACGACCTTGAGATCAAGACCTGCACCAAAACCAAGAGTCAGAGGTTTAATCAACTGAGTCACCCAGGTGCCCCAGTGGTCTCACAGTATCTTTAAGGATATGGTTCCTTCAGTGTTGCATCCTTTGTTTCCTGTCTCTGCAACCTGACCATGAGGACCAAGACTCTGTGTTAACGCGGCTTGCATAACTCAGATTTCAGTACCGAGTGAGCATTAAACAAATGTTCTGTAATCAAAGGGTTTAGCACAAATTATCATGACAAAAAGCCTCTGGTGCTGCACATCGTGTTTGTTCCTGATGCTTTCACCCTCACCTTGGCCTCAGTGTAGGGAGCAGAATCCTGTTTGATGTGCATGTGTACCATTCAGCTCTGCATAGTAAAAATCCTATATTATCTAACCCCTGACCCCCCCTGCCCACATCCCCAAATCCTATGAAGTCTTCTTGCAAAAGAAGCCATGTGTTCTATTCTCTGCATCAAAGGGCAGAGTCAACAGAGTAAAGGCAACCTGTGAAATGGGAGAAAATATTTGTGAATCATATATCTGTTAGGGAGTTAATGTCCAGAATATGTAAAGAACCCCTACAGCTCAAAAAATAACAACAGCAACAAAAACAGAACAGCAATGAAAACAGCTTGATTAAAGAATGGGCAAAAAAACTGAGGGTTTCTAGAGGGGAGGGGGTGGGGGGATGGGTTAGCCTGGTGGTGGGTATTAAGGAGGGCACGTTCTGCGTGGAGCACTGGGTGTTATGCACAATGAATCGTGGAACACTACATCAAAAACTAATGATGTAATGTATGGTGATTAACATAACAATAAAAATAAAAAAAGAATGGGCAAAAGACTCAAATAGACATTTCTCCAAAGAATTTATAAAAATGGCTAATAAGCACACAAAAAGATGTTCAACATCTCTAATGATGAGGAGAATGCAACTCAAAACCACAGTTAGATGCCACCTCCTACAAATTTGGATAGTTACTATACAATAAAAAAAGAAACAACAGAAAATGATAACGTTTTGGTAAGAATGTTGAGAGATTGGAAGATTTGGACATTATTGGTGGGAATGTAAAACTCTGCAGTCACCGTAAAAAACAGTATGGAAGTTGCTCAAGAGTGTCCAGAAGTGGAGTTACTGGATCATATGGCAATCCTATTTTTAATTTTTTGCATTCCATATTCATAGCAGCATTATTCACAATAGCCAAAAGGCTGGAGCAACTTAAGTGATGTGAATGTATTTATACCATTGAACTGTACACTTAAAAATGAGTAAGACAGGGGCGCCTGGGTGGCTCAGTCGGTTAAGCGACTGCCTTCGGCTCTGGTCCTAATCCCAGGGTCCTGGGATCGAGCTCCGCGTGGGCTCCTTGCTCAGCGGGAGCCTGCTTCTCCCTCTCCCTCTGCCTGCAGCTCCCCCTGCTTGTGCTCGCGCTCTCTCTCTCTCTCTCTCTCTCTCTGTCAAATAAATAAATAAATAAATCTTAAAAAAATGATTAAGACAGTAAATTTTATTTTATTTTATTATTATTATTATTTTTTAAAGATTCCATTCATTCATTTGACAGAGAGAGAGACAGCGAGAGAGGGAACACAAGCAGGGGGAGTGGGAGAGGGAGAAGCAGGCTTCCCGCGGAGCAGGGAGCCTGTTGCGGGGCTCGATCCCAGGACCCTGGGATCACGACCCGACCCGAAGGCAGACGCCCAACGACTGAACCACCCAGGCGCCCCAGTAAATTTTATGTTATGTGTATTTTACCACAATTTAAAAAATGTTGAGAAAAAAAAAAAGCGTGTTCTGGTGGAACAGTAATGGACCAGAATTTAGAGCCTTGTTTTCAAATACAGGCTAGGCTTTGCTTTCAACCAGCTCTGCACCTAGGATTCTTACCTACAAGATGAAGGAATTGGGCTAGGTGATCTCTCAAGCCTTTGTGCCCCCTGAAGTTCTGGGAATTGGAACATCGATCACTGGCCACAGGGAGAGCCAGGTGGAGGGCTGTGGGAACTTCCTGGGAAAATGGCCCTTTGCACATGGGGATGAATCATCCTTGCATACAAGAGATAGCTTCCATTTCCTTTTGTAGGCCAACTCTCCACTCCATTCTCCGCCCTGTAAGCTGAGCCAGGGAGCCAGGGCATTGTGCCCCAGACACGAGAATTGAGTAACATGATAGCTGCAGCATTCGCTTCCTTCCAATTTGCCACTCAGCTTTTTTTATTTTTTTAAGATTTTATTTATTTATTCGACAGAGAGAGACACAGCGAGAGAGGGAACCCAAGCAGGGGGAGTGGGAGAGGGAGAAGCAGGCTCCCTGGCAGGCTCCCCGCTGAGCAGGGAGCCCGATGCGGGAGCCCATCCCAGGACCCCGGGATCATGACCTGAGCTGAAGGCAGATGCTCAACCGACTGAGACACTCAGGTGCCCCGCCACTCAGCTTTTTATTCCCAGATCACATCTTCCTAAGTCATTGATAATCTATTTCCTGTTTCTGATTCTAAAATTTATGTGGAAATGCAAAGAACTTATTAGAGCCAAAAAAAAAAAAAAAAGAACAAACCCAAAAAAACCTTTGGAAAAAAGAATTAAGTTGAAGGAGTTACAGTGCCTGAGTTTGGGACTTATTAATTAACTTTATTGGTGAAAATCTGGATATTCATGTCAGTGAGGTAGAGTCCAGAGAGAATTGATCACATGCATGACCAGTATTTTTTCCAATAATGTATGGTCCCAGACTTTGCATTCTTTCCTGCTTGGTGGAGCCATGAGTATTGAAGCTCAGGTTCACTTGGTTAGCAAATGTACTCACGCAGAAGCCAGTTTCAGGGCTCTAGCTACCTCTCTGGTTTCTGCTTTGACCTGCAACTTGGATGTTCCTCTTTAGCTCTGTAAACTCACTGGTACACTTAAAAAATATTTACCGTATTTTGTCCAGCATTTTTAGTTGTTTTCAGTGGGACATTGGCCAGGATACCTAAACTGCCATACTGTCAGAAATGGAAGTTACATACTGTATTCTCTAAACATAAATGTTAGAATTCTGTACGGACCGTTCTGAGGCTTGTTTTCATTCATAGTAAGCTTTAAAATATAACCACCTTGATGCATATGGTTCTAATTTGTTCCTTTAACTGCCATCTAGCATTCTATTTGGTCATTTACCAATGGATGTTTAAGTTGTTTCCAAATTCTATTTTTTTTATCTTAAGCAATGTAATAAACATCCATGAATATGTCTTTTTGTCATATATGTTTCTTTAGAGTAAATATCAAGGAGAATATTGTTAAGGTCATAGATTATATACATTTAAAAATTTGAATGGATATTGTCAAATTGCTCTTTGAAGTGGTTGTGCTAATTTGTGTTCTTAGAGTCTTCATTTTTTAATTCAACTTTCTAAGATTTAAGATTTTGTTACACCTAATATGACTCCATCGAGCAAATTCTTTTTCTTTGGGCTGCTATAAAGACCACTGGAGGGGTGCCTGCTGGCTCAGTCAGAAGAGCATGTGACTCTTGATTTCAGGGTTGTGAGTTCGAGTGCCACACTAGGTGTAGAGATTACTTAAATAAGAAAAAAAAAAAAAAGACCACTGGACTGGCTGTTTCTTGGTCAGGTGCCCATCCCTGTTCTAGTCATGGGTGGGAGGTGGAGGGTGCGGGCAGGTAGTATGAAACTCACCCAGTGGCTGCCACAGGCAGGTCTGAGCCAGGTTTCCCTTAGAAGTGGCTTGACAAGTCTACTATAATACCAAAGCACTTTTACATCTAATGTTTCACTATATTCCCTGGGATTACCTGCTATGTCTAGCTCATGTGTTTACTAGGAAGTTCAAATGAGATATTAATAGGACAATATTTTCTATTAAAATGGCATGATGGCGTCATCGTTATTATTTATAAAATATTTTTGAAACAACTCTGCTAGGTATGTGGGGAGATATTTCATTAGCATGTCACAGATAATAGGAGCTAATGGTTTACTGAGCACTTCCTTTATGCCAGGCACTGACCAAAATGCATTGCATATATAGACTTGTTTATTTCTCCCAGTGATCCTCTGAGGTAACATTATTTTATCTCCATTTCACCGATGAGATAGCTGGGCACCAGAGAGGTTAAGTGACTTTCCTAAGATCACACAGCTTGAGGTTGGCAAAGGTGGAGTTTGTGCCCGGGCTGTGTGATTGCTGAGGCTGTCCCTTAACCACAAGTCCATTCTGACTTTGAACAGAGACTGGGAAAGAGCAACTGGCTTGTTCAGTTTTGCTGTGACCAGTGTGAGAACCTGGCCTATGCTGCACCTGGTCTTACGCTCTGCCCACCCTAAGCTGCCTGCGACAAGCCTCACCTGGGCTGCCCTTGTGTGGCATTAGGGTCCTAGGGGCTGGAAGCCCTGCATGCTCTGCCCTCTCCCTCCTGCCTCCCTCTGGGGGCCTGTGGTCAGGTGACTCCTCTTCTTGGTCCTTTCCAAAGAACACTTCTTCACTAGCTGGATCTCAGGCTTATCTTTGTCTTTTTACTTATCAAGTAATTACTTCAAGTGACTGAAATAACAAATGCTTATCAAAGCCTTTGCATCTGCTAATCCTTTGGAAGATGGGGGGAAGAGAGGGAGTTTGCCTAGGGTCACAAGCAGGGCTGGTCTTGGTGGTGGACCAGCAGGACAGCAGCCCCGCCTCACCTCCTGTCATTTAGGGGGAGTTGGGGAGGGGGCTGCAGGCATCTACAGCCTGTGTTTGCTGAGGGAATGCAGGAGCTCTAGGGTCTTCATGTGTGGCAGCTGTGTTTAGTTTCTTCCTATCAAGTCATCCTTTTACTGAGTCTTCTGGAAATTTCCTGCCTCCTGGATTGTAGTGAATTTTGGGAATGAACGGTTTAAAAAACAACTTCAAGTTAGTCCAACATCCCTTACACACATATTTCTATCTGATGATAAAAGAGAGGGATGAGGGTGCCCACCATCACCTGGAGAGTAAACAACATCTTAAACTCGGAGGCCAGTATGCTGCCTGAGTTTTTGGTTCATTTGGTTTCTAAAATTTACCTTTTGCCCCCCACTGTTTATTCAGTGATTTTTAATTGAGCACCTACTGTGTTCCAGATCCTAACACCCCATAGGAGGGTCAGAATTAGTAACCAAGAGGGCGGTGCTGCTAAGGGATCTGGTTCACATACAGATTGTGTGGTTCATTCAGTAGGCCTGGGATGGGGTCTGAGATTCTGGGATCTAACTGACCCCAGGGTTGCAGGTAGTGTTATGGGAGAACACAGGTTAACAGTAGTTTGCCTAACTCTCATGGCATGTCTGGTTAGGTACTCCCCCCACAGTCACTTCTCCCTACACTTGGGCCACTTGGGCCAGCCTGACCTCCAGCTCTGGCATAGTCTCTGCAGTTAGGAGTCGTCAAGACTGAGCAGTTGCAATGGGTGGGCTTCTGTCTTACCCTGGAACCCAGGCCCCGTTTTGTATCCAGATTTTTGGTTTGCTCTTTGGGCCCAAGTATTCTTAAGTGGCTCAGGAACCATGGGCCCTCCAAACTAGGGCCCTGCCTGGCTCTTGGTCATTCCCCACCTCTGAGGCTGGGGACTGGCCCCTCACTGACAGAATTCCCAGATGGTGCCTGTCTGGTAGCCTGTGTGGTTCTCAGAGCAGCTCTGTTCCTGAGTGCTCTTTACATTCCTAGGGCCCTGCTCTGCCTGCCTGATGCCCACCTGCTGCTTCCTGGGCTTCCCTGGTCCAGGGCCAGGTCTTCCTTGGGATATCTGTCCTGCTAGAGGATGTTGCCCAAGCACTGGGGGTCTCTGGCTAACCAGGTGTGATGCTGTGAAGATCTCGCGGGAGTCCCAGATAAGCAAGGCCTCCCACTGAACACTGGTCTCTCCTGTAAGTCATTTTTCCTTTGTCTGCTGCCAGGTCAAGGAGGAGGGAGCCCTAGTGTGCATTACTTGGAAGGCCCTCCCGATGCCCCCTAGCTAGCCTGTGTATTTGGTACCATACCTGGGCCCCAGTGCGCTAATGCTTCCATGCACACCCTCAACCAGGAACTGGAGTGCCTCTTGCCTGGGTGCCTTGCTAGACAGGACAGGGGGTCTTTGAAGACAA